>NC_044311.2:339761-679522 GCF_007474595.2 Lynx canadensis | reverse complement strand
ACTCCAGGGCATTTCCTCAGGCTCATTCCTCTGAGACCCTTTCATGATCAGAAGGACTCTTTAATTCTACAATCAAAGTGAAATCCCCAGCAAAACACCAACATAGAACTGAGCACCTCAGTCAGCAAATTTTGCTTCCTAAAGAACAGTCTCTACAAGCGGAAAGCACTGGAGGTAACTAGGGAAGCAGAAAGAGGTGGGGTCCGGGAGCCCTGCCTCAGCCGAGACCCCACCTCCATGGGGTGGGCAGAGTGGCATCGGGTCCCCAAGGCCCAGGAGTGGGGAGAGCCCAGGAGGGACATTCCTCCAAAAGGATTGTAAGATTTTGCTGAATTATATTTTGATGAAAGCCTGAGAAATGTCCGCGAATGGATTCTAAGGGTGTTAGACTAAGGAGGGTAGAATAGAGAAATTCTGAATTTATGTGTTTTAGCTCAAGCAGTTGGAAGTGGCTCTAAAAGATTTCTTTGCTGACTGGCTGTAAGTTGGACTCAATGGTTCTATATTCAGTAAGGTTCTAGAACTTCCCTAGCATAATGCAGAAGGGAGGAACCAAAGGCTTAGGAAGGCTGGGAGGTTGGAGTAGACTTATCACGTGTGCCCCCCACACCCACTTCCTCACCATCCCCAGAGTAGGCTCAGGGGACACTCTGCTGAGGCCGTGAGAAATATGGTAGGGAGGCAGCACGCACTGCCTTGGAGAGCTGTGTGGTGGCCAGCTCTGTAGGCTAGGCATGCTGGTGGGGACCCTGCCCCCGATTTCAGTGGGGATGGTGGGGTCAGTGTGTGGCAGAAACGAAGGACAGCACTTAACCTCCAGGGACAAGGGCACAGTTACCTCATGCGCATCAGAGTGTTTTCTCAATATTGCCGTCCAGCTCTCCTATCAACATCAATTGTATAATGTTTCCTTTCTCCATTATTTTTCTGTGATGTGACAATAGAAACACCTGAACACCGTGTTGCCCACCTTGGCCATGAATCAACTGGATGCCTCTACTTTGACCCTTTTTAATTTTTCTTCCTAATGTTTGATATTGGAGAAGAACACTTCCAAGAACATAATGGGTTCGACCAACATGCTTATTATCCTTTGGCTTAATGAACTCTGAGTCCAGGGGCGTTATGTAGAAGGAAGGTTCCAAAGTGTGCATCACTCCTCCAGGGCTCCCTAAGACAGAGCTCTGTAGGACCTCCCCACTGTGGCATTTGGGTTATTTCTGTGATCTTAGGGTGCATATTGATGAGTTGCCAATGATGGTGATGATGGTGATGATGATGGCCGTGAATATTTATTGAGCCTGTGGATTACCTCTTATTCCTTCTTAAAGCCAAGGAGGAGAAGTGTTATTCTAGTTCCTATTTTACCGATGAGGAAACTGTCAGCCAGTCGTTGGCAATCTGTCTCATTGACCTTTACCCTTCCGTCCCAGGTATCCAGGCTCTCTGTGGGAGTCCCCTCTGAACTGCAGCCACACTGAGTCCCCTCTGAACTGCAGCCACACTGCCCTCTACTTGATGAGTACTCCATGGTCAGACACTCAGATGCAACCACAAAGGGTGAGCAGTGTTTTACAGTTAAATGTACTTAGGCATTGGTGGGGGGCGAGGGGGGTGGATTTCGTAAATGGCAAAGCCTCACGTGGACATCTTGTCTTGTTCAATTATAATAATCCAGTTCCGTGTTCTTCGTGGTGCAGCTGGAGCTTGGGATAGATGAGTGCGTGCCCCAGGGTCATACAGCGGTAAGTGATGATAACCCTCACCTCTGACTCCAGGGCTCCCCCATTATCTCCTACACCTCCATAAGCTGCCCATGGTTCTATAAACTGGAAGAGGTAGTAGAGGTGGTGTTTGGAAATGTCTGCCAGTGGACAAGCTGCCATTTTTCATTACCCCTTCACCTTGCTGGTCTGAAACCATGGTAGGAGTAAAGGAGATAAAAAGCATTGAGTATGAAGCAAAATTTGCTTCAGAGTCAAGTTAAGAGTGTTCACAAAGTACGTCTGGCCCCTACCAGCCTGCAATTTTTGTAAAGATAAATAGGCTGCTCCCAGAAAAGTTTGCTTTAAGACCCACTATCTCAGTTTTCCCTATCGGCAACGTGAGGACAAACTGCGACCCATCGTGGTGCTTTTGAGGACAAGAGGAGCAGACGTCAGGGTGGATCTTTGACCGAGAAGACAAGCTTTGCAGAGGCTCTTCTCTGTCCAGGCCTTTCTCTTCGGCTTCCCTCGAAAGCCCTCCCCTCTCCTCCTCTGCCCCCAGACTGTTGCCTCTGAGAGTGAGGGGACAGAGGAATGGCATCAGCTAGGTTGTGGGCTTGGTGCTTTGTCTAAAGAGTATTGTGTTGTCACCCTACCTGGTTTTTATTTTGTTGTCTTTCTAAGAATGAGAATTGGGGGTGAGGAGAGGAGGGAAGGAGGAGAGTGCCTGGGCCTTGAAACAGGAAACTCTTCATCCTCTTGCCATCCAGGCTCGAAAGACCCATCAAAGCATGCCTCTAGAAGCATTGCGTCAAATGAGAGCCAGGAGGCACTTGAAGGTGTTGTGATGTTAGCTGCACCCTGTCAGTGTGTCTTAAAAAATACGCGAGTGCAGGGGAGAATTCCCTGCCAGTCGTGCCCACCACCCCTCCCAAAATTTTCCAGCCCAGACTTAAGACGGCAAATGAATGATAAGGTGGGCCTCCTGTGGTGTAAAGAAAGCCAGCCCCCGTGAAATTCAGCTGAGTCCCAAGGTTACCTTTGCCAAGTCTGTAGTTGAGTGAGTATGAGGGCGACAGTTTTCTGGAATTTTTTGTAGAATGAAGGAAGCTGGACATCCTGTGTTGTGTCCAGAATAAGGTCGGCAGGATTTATTTTGTGCCTTGTGACGAGGCGTTCTGCATCGGCCGCAGCCTGGCTGTGGCAAGACACATGATGTCCAGTTTGGGGGCTCAGGGGTATTGTTACTCCCATGTTAGCGGTAAGCAGACTGAGGCACAGGGGCTCCCGGATGGCTCAGATGGTTAAGCATCCGATTTCAGCTCAGGTCATGATCTCGCAGTTGGTGAGTTCGAGCCCCACGTCGGTCTCTGTGTTGACCGCTCAGGGCCTGGAGCCTGCTTCGAATTCTGTGTCTCCCTCTCCCTGTGCCCCTCCCCTGCTCACACGCTGTCTCTCTCCTTCAAAAATAAACATCAAAAAAATTTTTAGGGGGGGGTGCACCTGGGTGGCTCAGTTGGTGAAGCGTCTGACTTCCGCTCAGGTCATGATCCCACGGTTCTTGGGTTCGAGCCCCGTGTTGGGCTCTGTGCCGACAGCTGAGAGGCTGGAGCCTGCTTTGAATTCTGTCACTCTCTCTCTCTCTGCCCCTCCCCTGTTCATGCACTCTCTCACTCTCTCTCTCTCTCAAAAATAAATAGACATTAAAAAAAAATTTTTTTAACTGAGGCACAGGGTGTGAAAGCATGTGGACGTAGGCTGTTGGATGCGGCGAGGTCAGATGGGGCCACAGCTGTGAGGGTTGGGCTGCGTCTTGTGTCCATGCTGACATCCACCTTTCCACGGCATCCACATCCACAGGGGTGGGGGCTCTTGATCTTTCCATGTCCTGGATGGACCTCTTCTCACAGTATCTTTAACTACGCGCATTAAGATACCTAGGGTTTCAGAAGTGCTTTATTTGAAGTTTCCGGGATATTTGTCTAAGTATTCCTCATTCAGTTTCATCCGTAAATCATTATACAAAGAATTTTTTTTTTAATGGTGTTGCCAAGGAAGTTGCACGGACCCCCCCTGAATTCTACCCTCTGCCTTGGTCCGTCCCACCTTCCTATTCCTCTGAGTAAGCCCCTACCCCAGGCGTGTGAGCCCCTTCACTTGCAAGAAAGCTGTCCCTGCCCCCAGGACTCAGAGGTGTGGCACCAGGGCCCAGAGTTCCACAGGAATTCCCAAATCCAGCTGATCTGGGGCTCCTCCCGGGGGGCTAACAGCGGTGGGTCCCTGAGCTACTCCGATAATGGCACACTACAAAAGTCATGCCAGTGATGCGCCTAGGCCTGGAATCTGGGGGAGTGGACCCTCCAGGAGGCGACTGCTCCCAGCCCCCGGAAGCTGTTAGTAACCACAGAAAGATTCAGACTTGTGATTTGTCCTTCGATTTTGCTAGTGATCTCTAAACGGCGGCTGGCTGGTCTCCTAACAGACTGTGTGCATGACACTGCAGCCGGCCGTCACAGGTGGGCGAGCCCCGGTGTGCTGTGTGTGCCAGTATGTCCCCACCTGAGGGCTGCGCGCGCAGGACGGGTGGTGACTCATCACTCTCCCAAGCCGGTTGCCGTTATCTTCTCCGGAGCGTTTGGTGCTCGTGTACAGGTAGCTCGTTCCGTCCAGCAGAACCTCCCCTTGCTCCTGGGTGAAGCCGCCTTTCATTAAGACATCCTCTTCCTCCAAGACTGCGTGAGTTGCTGCATTTTCTCAGAGATCGTCTCTTGGGAGACGTCCTGGAGAGAAGAGAACGCAGAGCTGGTGTGACAGAGGCCAGGAATTGTGGGAGGGAGCAGGACTTCCCGAAACACGTAGGTCTCTGCTGAGAACCAGAACTGCCCAGCCGGGCCTTTGAAGCCTCAACGCGCCGGTCGGGGTTTTCAGACAACAGCTTCCGTTTTTCCTTGAGAAAAAGCTGCTTGGTCAGGCTTCTCCAACATATGTTTTGTCCGGCAAGAAACATCGTCGCCTGCCACAGAAATGACAGGAGGCGAGACAGCAGGAGGGACACACGGGAGCGGAGAGCACCCACCTGCCCGGGGTGACAGGGCCGGCCCTCTGCACGGCCACCTCCGTCGGGGCCGGGGGTGCTCAGGCAGGCGGGGGGCGGGGGGGGGGGCTCTGCCGGGTCCCGGGCCAGCGGCAGGACAGGGAGAGAGCTCAGCGACTCCGTGCACGCCTTGGCTCTGGTCACTGGGCGATGGGGCTTTGTGTTTGAGAGAAAACGGAGACAGGACCGGCTTGTTCGTTTATTAATAGGCGTTTGTCACACACCAGGTTAGGAAATAATCCCCCTATTGTCGTTGTGTCTTAATCCTCCTGTTGTCAATATGTCTTCGGGGCTTGCCGGGGAGGGAGGTCCTTTTTCAAAAGAAATCCCTTTTCAGAGATAAATGCAGATGGACTTCTCTTTATACAACGGGCATGGCCCGAAAATGAAATGTGCCGCGAACGTGGTCTTTAAGGTATGGAGGAAACTTCCTTTTAAGGAAGAAACTTCCTTCTTCTCTTGAAGTCACTCCTCAGGTGGTTTTTGTGTCAGCAGAGGCTTCTGTGTAGAGGGATTCTTTAGAGCAAGGGTTTTCTGCCTTTTGCTTGGATCCTAAAATAGTTACAAGCCGCATCATTTAGGAAAGACAAGGAGCTGACAACCCTTTTGGAAACTCTTAGTGTCTCAGGGAAGTCGCATCCGCCTCTGCCGAATGCATGTGGACTTTCACCTCCCTGGATCACATCCTCTCACACCCCTGTGAGACAAACCTAGTAAATGAGATGACCCCAACTTAAAAAAAAGAAAACGCCAGCAGCCTTCAAGCATCTTCAAATTCAGTGAAGAATTACAAAAGCAGAGTCCCAAGAGCAAAGTCAAGAACAGGCCTCTTTAAATCATGTGATTGTCAGTTAAATCTCCTAGAGAAACCTGAGCACTCTCTATCCCTCTGACAGGAAGTGAGTGCCGAGTACGTCCCTAGAGCCACCACAGATCCGGGATGCGGCCAACTTCGCTTAGCTGAAAAGGAATGGGGGCGGGGGGGAGGGCAGGGAAGCACCACTAACTATTCTCACCGTAGAAAAGAAGAAATCATAAACTCCCTCCATGCTGCTAAGTAGCGTGCATGGCAAAAGTGAATTTTCTGGCAGTGGTTCCGCCACGAAAAAAGGCTTCCTGCAGCACACGGCAGGGAGCGGCCTCCTCAGACGCGTCGTGCGCTTACAGTCCTGCTCCCGGCCTTCGTTCCAGCCCCTCAGCCCCTACCTGCACTCCGCTCCAGCAGTCCGGTGCAAGGAGGAGCTTCGCCTCTGTGAGGGTGATCGCCAGCGGGGGCCCCGGGTCTGGCTGGGATGTGGGATCGATCCTGCCGGAGGAAACGTAACAGGAAGCCGGTGCCGCCTTTCGTGCGGCAAGCAGAGCTCGAGGACGTTTGCATTCCGCTGGCTAAGCATGACTGCCTCGAGACCCAGGCTGCGCGGACTGCCCGCTCAGCAGGAGTTCTCACCAAGGCGACACACGGCTGTGCCTCCGTGGCCTTGTCGGAGCCACGGAGGCCACAGAGTCACAACCGCTCATTCGGCAAATGGCACGATTCCATCATGTTTGAATCACGTGAAGTGTTACAAACCCATCCAAGACAAGATCTGTGCAGTGGACTTGAGGTACACAGGATTTTTCTAATGAATCACTGGAGCGTGCTGGATGCTAGAATTTCCTAATTTTTGCAGAAAAAGAGTCTTGGGGTTTTGTGGGGGATTTGTGCCATATTCTCCTCACCCCCCTTGAAACTTAAGTATAGGATTTGTGAACGACTCAAATGAAAAGGAAAAACATTGCATTTGGCATAGCTGCAACTTGGAACAAATAAATGCGAAAGAGAGTTGCTAGTTCAGGAGGTCTACCTTGACTCAGATGCCGGCAGAAGAATTGGGATCGTGCCAGACATGTATTTTGTAGCCTAAGGGCCCCGGGAGCCGGCAGCTCTGGGCTCACACCAGGGCTGTGCGGCCACTTGCTGGGTAAATTAGTTGTGGTTTCCAAGTCTCGGTTTTACTTTATTTTAATAATTTAGTACTTTTATTTCTCCGTTTTCTTAAAGTAGGAAATTGGCGAAACAGTACTCTCTCACCTCAACCAGGTAATGAACGTGAAGTGTCAGGTCTGGTCGTGGGTACACAGGAAGTCCTCCACTAATGACTGGACTTGATTTACTAGAAGATCCAGCAGGATCTGGGAAGAATAGGTGGTGGTTGGGGCCTCGTTGCCAAGGGAGGCGTACAGCTCTTCTCGGTAGTTACATCAAGAGCAAAACCCTGTCCTGGGGCGCCTGGGTGGCGCAGTCGGTTAAGCGTCCGACTTCAGCCAGGTCACGATCTCGCGGTCCGTGAGTTCGAGCCCCGCGTCGGGCTCTGGGCTGATGGCTCGGAGCCTGGAGCCTGTTTCCGATGCTGTGTCTCCCTCTCTCTCTGCCCCTCCCCCGTTCATGCTCTGTCTCTCTCTGTCCCAAAAATAAATAAACGTTGAAAAAAAAAATTTAAAAAAAAAAAAAAAAAAGAGCAAAACGCTGTCTTGATGCATCAGGACCAAACGGGGTTAGCCCTCTGCTCTCGAGGGTACCATGCAAGTGTCTAAGTGCTCACATCAGAGTGCACATCAGCTTTGTCCAAACACAGGGGCAGTTTGAAACCTACACATACACACCGTCATTCAAACACCACTCATTCCTACGCACAGGACGGTCAGCACACGTGGAACTGCCTTTTCCCCCACACACTGTAATATACATATCCTTTCCTCAGTTTACTTTTTAAGTTTACTTATTTTGAGAGAGAGAGAGTGAGAGAGCACGCATGGGAGAGGGGCAGAGAGAGAGAGAGAGAGAGAGAGAGAGAGAGGCGATCTCAAGCAGGCTCTGCGTTTTCAGAGCAGAGCCCGATGCAGGGCTTGAACCTACAAACTGTGACTGAGATCATGACCTGAGCCAAAATTAAGAGTCAGATGTTTAACCAACTGAGGCACTCAGACACCCCACTGTCTTCATTTTAAATTGCTGCATAGTTATTTAACCAATAACTTTGGGGCATTTAGATTTTTCTCCTTTTTGCTCTCAGTAACTCTGCAGTTAGTGTGCTTAAACATCTTTGCATACTTATTCTTTCCTTTGAATAAAATCCTATGAGAGGAATTACCAAGTCAATTCTACTTCTTTTAAGGACTTTTGTTTTATATTGCTAAATTATTTTCAAGAGAGAAGGCAGTTAACACTCTACAAAACAGTAAGTGAAAATGCCAGTCTCCTCATATGTGTACCAGCTGGACTTAATGAATTATTTTTAATCTTTGAAGAGCATTTTAAACACCCTATGGCCATTGAATTTGGATCATTAGATAAAGCAAAACACCCTGAGGAAATGTATGTATTTCCTATAATGGCCTTAAACTGTTTAGGGGAATCCTTTCTCTCTCTCTCTCTCTCTCTGTCTCTGTCTCTCTCTCTCTCTTAGGGGTACCTATGTGATAAAAGCATTTTTTCATCAGATAAGTAAAAGTAAATGAAGAAGGAAAACCCACTCATAAGTCTTAGGGCTCAGACCGGAAGGCTAAGTGCACACTTACGCAGAAGGGACTCTGGAGCTGAGGGTGTTCGGGAAAAGAAACGAGCCAGGGTGGTCTGTGGTTTAGCAGCCATGACGAGGGCCCTGAGCTCGTGTTGAGCCGCTTGCCGACTGGCTCGCCTGTGCTTTTGACCGTAACCCTCCCAATAACCCTGCACTGTAGAACCGACACTCCCACTTGTGGTGGAAGGGTCTCAGAGGTTGCATGCCTCGCCCAGGGTCAGGTGGGAGCAGAGCCGGGACTGAGTCACTGGGAATCTCACCCGGGACTGAGTCACTGGGAATCTCACCACGGACCCTTGCTCCTCCACCTGGAAAACGGTTCACACCTGCCACAGCGGCCAGGGATAACACAGAGAGCAGTGGCAGGGGCACTTACAAAGGTCTCCGTAGAGCCAGATTTCTGTAATTAGCAGGCCAGAGAGTGGAATTTACATCTGGAGACCCTAAAAGACATGCCGTGCGGAATTCGACCCTGCACTTTGGATACGTTCGATAGTAAGCTGCAGATGGCAGTCCATTTTGACACATTTCACGATCTGTGCCAAGATAAACCTACATATGTGTGTGTGCCAGCTTCACTCATTGGGATTAACGTATATCAAGTGACTGGATCTTCACAGCAGTTCTGTCTTTTGGGTGCTGTGGTCATGCCCATTCTACAGATGAGGACACGTGAGTCCAGAGAGGTGATACAATGTGCCTTAGCTGCTGCAGAGGTAGACAGTAGACCGGTTGGTATTTGAAGCTGGGCAAATGTGACTATAAAGCCCATGTTCTTTTTTTTTTTTTTTAATTTTTTTTTTCAACGTTTTTTTTATTTATTTTTTTGGGGACAGAGAGAGACAGAGCATGAACGGGGGAGGGGCAGAGAGAGAGGGAGACACAGAATCGGAAACAGGCTCCAGGCTCCGAGCCATCAGCCCAGAGCCTGACGCGGGGCTCGAACTCCCGGACCGCGAGATCGTGACCTGGCTGAAGTCGGACGCTTAACCGACTGCGCCACCCAGGCGCCCCTATAAAGCCCATGTTCTGAACCCCACTAGGCTATGGACAGGAGGAGCGGTCCTGTCCCGTGTCAGGTGCGTAGCAGACAAAGGTGGTTGCGGGAAGGGGTGCACCTCTCCTCATAATCCAAGTTAGCGATCCCACTGCGCCGTAACGAGGTTGGCATCAAAGATGGTGGGTGAGATGCATTTGCTCCATTGAGTCATCTTCAGGCCTTGGAGAACCTAGGAGAAAGAAGAGACGCTCCGCACATTTTCCTGTTTAACCCTTCCCATTGTCACGTTCGGCTGGCAGCCGGGCGAAGCTACCGGAAGGAGTCTGGAGGCCCGCTGAGAGCCTCGGCATTCTTGCTGAATGACACTGGCAATGGCAGCTGTCCAAACACTGTGGTTGACTTTCAGACCATTTAATTGAAACCATATTTAAATTTGAAAAATTAATAACGAAGAGGAAGAGGAAGGGGTGGGTGTCAGAGTAGGAGAAAGATCTTGGCAAAAAAAAACCTCACGTGCACTTTTTCCACCGTCGGATTGACCAGACAGGGCCACAAAGCTGAGACAACAGGATTAGCAAAATTGCATTGTTGGACATAGGCACAGCGTGACATGTGCTCCAGCAAAGGCATTTGGCAGGATTAACCTGCCAAGGATAAAGATGTAGCAGACAAGGGGCTGAATTAATGGACTGGCATGACAGAAGCGGGGAAATCTATTTGCATGCAATATTAACTGTGCTAATAAACTCCGGGGCTGCGCTCCGCAGGCCAGGCAGCCCTCCTTGAACCAGGAGTTTTTATTTTGAAGTCCACCTGGACGGCATCAGCCAAGATGGGCTAAAGCGAGCAGAATTCCCAGGTCGCATTCAGGCTTATTTTTGCCATTGTCCTAGAGTAGACATGCTGTCTTAAATGCTTGTAACAGTATCTGTGGCTACTTACTGTGCAGAATGATCCTAATACCTTGGAGCTTTGGGGCCAAAGGGTCTTCCTTTTAGAGGGTTAGTGTCTATGAAAAAGCAATGAAGAAACATAAGTACGACACACTCTAGAATAAACACCTACTTGGAGTGGGTTGTTTTGCCTGATTTGTGTATTCTCACTCCCTGCACATCAGAACGGTGAGCGAACGAGAAGGCCCAGGATGCAGAATTTCGGGAGGCGCTCACAGTCCTGCTCCTGCAAGAGTGGGGTCAGCATCTGAGAGCAGGTGACTCGTTCCCCTCACCTTGGGCCCGCCCTGCTGAAAGTGACCATGGGAACGTGGTAAGATATGCCTGTTCAGCACGTGGGTACCCTTACGTCCATTTGACACAGACACCAAAGCACAGCTGGATTTGGGGAGGGGAGGGGGGAGGGGCCCAATAAGGCTTGTGCTGTCCACCAGCGTCCTGCTCTGTGGGGCAAGAGAGCGAGGTATTGTCCACCAACTCCGTTGTGCCGCTGGTGGGGGCTCCTGAGGATGTCAGCTCCCTGACACCGAGCTGGCCCACGCCTGTTCCCGCTCCTGACCCGAGGAAGCCCCCAGGCCTAGGACATTCTGTACGCGGGAGCAGTGGTGCTGGACATCAGCAGCACCCGCCACGTGGGCAAGATGGAATTTGCCTCTGAAGATGCTGAAGCCGCGTGGGACTCCTGCTGCTCTGAGGCTCATTAGGAATGTCAGTGTTTAACAGAGCCCTGGATTTAAAGCAGTGGTCCCCAAATCTGGCTTATCAGAGTCCCTGGGATGGGGTGGGGGGGTAGATTCCTGAGCTTCACTCCCAGACGGACTGGAGTAGGATCTGGAGTGGGGTTGGAGCCCTGAGCCCCCCTCCCGCCCCCCATGGAGCCAGCCAGACTGAGGGCTGGTGTCCGAGGCTGAACGAGTTTGTGTTGACTCTTGTTCAACCCGGGAGGCGGTTGATGAGGAAACCCCCTGTGTTCCTGTTGCTGTCATCTTTTCCCAGAAGTGCCAGGCGGCGAGACAGTTTGCTGATTTGAGACCTCTGCTGTTATACAGCTTAGATAAATGCCATGTACTTGGGATTGCCAGCACCGAGTGGCCATTATGTGACTTAAAAAAAACAAAACTAAACTAAACAATTAGCTGGCTTGACCCTATCAAGTCTGTAGTGATCATAAGCAGGCCAATGTAGAAAATAACGAGATAAAAGGTTTTGGTTTAAATCGATGCAGGATTTTGGAACACCAGAAATCTTACATTCCCTGAAAAATGCTCCTGGGGCAGTTGAGGTCCTTAGGGAGGCAAAAGTTGGGAGGAAGGCCCTGAGGTGGGAGAGGACAGGGTGGGTTCCAGCTTTGCCATTCCAGTGTGGCCGGATGACGCTAGAGCCCCCAGCCCTCTGGCAGGTGGGGTTGCGGTGAAGACCAAAACCACTCACCGGGTCACACGCCCTGTTATAGTTCCGTCTCTGCCCAGGGAAAGAGGTGCCTTCTTGAGCCCACAAAATGCTCCGTCTACAGGAAAGGGCCTGCTTCTTTAATTTCAGAAGGCACCATATGTCTATCTTTGTGTTCCAAGATCGGAGAGAGGGAGTGCAGCTAAGTCCATGAGGAGGGGAGGTGACGGCGGACAGGCACAGGGAGGGAGCTGAGTCACCAGCACCTGTGGGATTTCGCGGGGAATTTGGATTTTATTCTGGGCATGATGGGAAGGGAGCGAGTGTTTGAAGCAACGCAGGGACACGCTCTGATTCATATTTTAAAAGGATCACTCAGGCTGCAGAGTGAAGAGTGACTCACAAAGGGACAGTGGGATGTGTGTGTGTTGTGTCCTGGGGAGAGGGCTGGGGGTACAGGGCGGCCGTGGAGATGAAGAAATGCCATTCGATGGCAAAATATTGGGCTTTCTGGACACTGATGATTCATGGGGAGCAGTGAGGACAAATCGTTAACCCACTGGTGTCCGCAGCCCCCCAGCTTTGCAGGACTTGGTTGCCGATTGAGAGCACATCTAAGCTGAAAGCCCTTGTGTTTCAGGTGCCGTGCAGATCCCAGCTACCGGTGACTCCACAATGGCCTCTGCCCTTGGGACCACTGTCTCCTAAAACAGGACTGAAGCCTGGAACGACACTGGACGCAAAAGGTACAAAAATCCTAGATGCCACCAGGTCAAGAGCTTGCAAGGGGCCAGAGGACCTTCTTGAGGGCTGACCCTGGAGCCCGACTGCAGGAAGAGGGGTGCACTGGGTAGAAAGGGTTAGGGGCATGCAGTCCACGGAAGCATGCCCACGTGGTGTATTGTGGGCACTCCTCCTCCGTAAGTGGGGGGCGGGGGTCAAGCAGGGAAGTGCATTAGGATCTGAGACTCTATCGGGGGCACGAAAGGAGCCTTGGAGAGGTTCAGCCAGACTAGACAGACCCTCTGGGAGAATCCTTCTGATGCCCTGTAGATGAGGGTGGGGTTAGCCTAAAGGCAGAGAGCTGAGTTAGGTCCCGCAGTCATCTATTCATATAAAATCATTCGTTACAAATAGCACCGTGTGTGCCCCTCAGGTTCTTGGTGCCGTTTTGATTCATGTCACAGATTCATCTACATGCTTGCAATAGAGTCACTGGACTACGAGAATCTTCCTTTAAATCATACATTCACCCAGCCAGTATTAATCCAGAATCCCCCATGTGGCCAATGCTGGGGACCCAATGGCAAGCTGAGAGTTGAGTGGAAGAGACGTCATGCACACTGTATAACAGGTGCCTTGAAGGAAGAGCCCCAGATGCCTGGGAAGCATGTCATGAGGAGTCCAGTCTGGTCTGGGGGATGGGAGTCAGTCCAGGAGGTGACTTTGGAGTTGAAGTCTGAAGGAGGACTTGGTATTAAACTACACAAAATGGAGAGGGAGGATCCTAGGTGAAGGAAGCAGCTTGTGCAAAGGCCCTGTGGTAGGGAAGAATATGGCATATTTGAGAAGTTAGAAAAACCGAGAGGGAGAGGAGGAGGGCAGTGAAGGATAAGGGGAGAAAAAGAGGGCCAGGACTGCCTTGCACAGTGCCAACTCCTTGCAAGCATTTGAAGTTACTTTTTTTTTTTTAATTTTTTTTTTAATGTTTATTTATTTTTGAGACAGAGATAGAGCATGAACGGGGGAGGGTCAGAGAGAGAGGGAGGCACAGAATCTGAAGCAGGCTCCAGGCTCTGAGCTGTCAGCACAGAGCCCGACGCGGGGCTCGAACTCACGGACCGCGAGATCGTGACCCAAGCTGAAGTCGGACGCTTAATCGACTGAGCCACCCAGGCGCCCCTGAAGTTACTTTTTTAGACAATCATTTTTTATCTCTCTTTGACACCCTGAGCACTGGTGAGTTGTAGACAGAACCAAGAAGAGGTGGCTATGGATAGCCGTGTCCATGGCCTCAGCTTCTCCCCTATGCCCCAGTCTCCTTTTGCCCCTCCGATGTAGGAATACCAGTCCCCAGGTTCGTGATGTTTTGCCCTCATAGGAATCTGTGCAGGTTTCAGTTTTAGGAACTTGGTACCAGTACCACCTTCCCACGTACACAGTCTTGGCCAAAAAAGGGCACTAACTTTGCTGAAGGTTCTGGCCGCTCAGCACTGGCAATTAACAGTCCCCCCTGCTTTATTTTTACAAGGAACTAATCTCACTTTCTAGAACCTGCTCATTCTCAGAGTGGGTGATTGTTAGCCTTTAAGACAATCCACTGGACAGAAAAATTTTGGGATGTCTCTCTACCCAAAGCTCAGCAAGCCAGCCACATAACTTGGTGCCAACACTTACCGAATACACGTGTATATCAAGTGTTTGCTGTATGCAAGGTTTTCCAATCTTACTACTCTGTTCTGCAGATACTAAAACTGAGGCCCAGAAGGTTCTGCAACCGGCCCTGGGAACACAAATAGGAAGGGACAGTCTGAACACACACCCTGGGGCCTGGCGCGGCAGCCCATGCACAGTAGACACTCTCAGCTTAGCAGTGCTGTGGCCCGTGGAGGCCCGAGTGTAGACATCATGCCCTACTGTCCCAGCCAGGATTCTTCGATAGTAGACATAAAAATTCAGATGCTTCTGAACTCCAAGGCCACAGTGGTTTACATGGCACCACTGTGGCTGATGAGTTATCAAACTTTCTGCCTCCCCCAACTCTGGCAAGAACTTTGGTAGAACTTCTGTGCCACATCCAGTGCTAGGAACTTGCCAACTTTGCGTCCTTAAAATAAAGCAGGTTCCAAGATAGATGGCAGAAAGTGGAAAACATTTTTCTTGATCGGGTAACTAAGAACCATGCAGCAGGCAGGAGCCATTTTTGGCCAAAGAAGCTATTCATTTAAAAGTGTTTATCGACACCTGGAAATAGGGATTCAGCTTCAAATGCTATTTTCATGTCAGTTTGTGTTGCCTAATTTCCTAATGCTGATAAAAACCTAGGCGAACACCAAAACGAGAATTCCAAAGTCATTTCACTGCTGAGACGCTCCTCCGTGTCTGCCCGCTGAATCTGAGAGCCGAGCAGCCCGGCGGGTCACCTGCTGGTGGAAAGGCAGAGCACAGTGACGGCTCATCGGGGTTCACACCGACCACCCGATTTCCTTTCGGTCAGTCTCACGGCTTTTGTTGGTTTGCGTGACAGCCTCAGATCTTCAGCGATCACCCCTACTCTGTGCTTGGAATGCGTTCCCCCCCTTTGGAGGACGACTCGGAAAGACTCTCCGTCGCTGGGGGATTCCATTCTGAGCCTGGTCACCCTCTGTAAACGAGGGAGCGGCTCCACGCAGCCTTCGGGGTCTGAGGACGGACAGATGGAAGGGGCGGAGGTAGGGGCTCTTGGCAGAGTCGCTACTTAGGACACGAGGCGAGTGTGGTTTCCGCGTGTGGCAGCAGATCGACTGGGGGTCCCTGCCTTCCTGCCACGTAAGTTTCAGCGAGGAAAAAACTTGGCTCACCACTTTGGCTTAGGAATATCTGGTTCCCGAGCCGCCTCCCAGGGCGGGGATGCGCAAGCTGTGGGGGGCTGTATTTCCCACCGAGGACTTGCTGAAGGCAGGAGGGCCCCCCCCCCGAGAAGCACCGATGCGCAGGTGCATCCGCGTCCAGGGGCCCCGGGCTCCTTGGAGCCCCCGACGCCACCCATGACTCCGGGGGATGGGAGGGCTGGCCGAGGACGTGGCAACGGGAAACGCCCAGGGGACGAGGGTGGAGGGAGATGAGATGTCGACACTGCTCGCGTTCGCGTCTAACCCACGGCTGCTCTCTGTCCCCTCCCCCCGTGCCAGCAGCACCGAGCACGCGACCGCACCACCGCCAGCGGCCCCAGCGACCTCCCGGCACGGTGCGGTGGGGCAGCTGGTGTTGTGAATCAGGCCGTTGCCACTCAGAGAACGGCTACTTCACAACACCAGGGTCCCACCCCACCACAGGCACCGGCCGCCAGGACCCTGCGGCGGCTCATCCCGGGGCCCGCCCAGGGCCTCTGGAAGCCCAGCTTGCACGCGGCTGTGGCTCTTCCTGTGCGCAGCGTGGACTCCACCGCAGTCAGGTGCCCGGGGCTGTTTGCCCCCCAGCGCAAGTGTCCCCCTCCACTGGTAAGGAAGCGGCCGCCCTCACGGCATTAGCGTCCGCAGAGGAGACCGTGCTGCGGGCTTCCCACTGGGAGACGGCTGGCGTGCTGGCCCCTCGGGGGGCTTGGGCGCCCCTCAACCGAGCGCTTCCTGCTGGGCGCCGGGAACACACGGGGTGAACGCGGGTCTCGGTTTTGATACGTGGGGGTGGTGGCTTTGAAAAGGGCAAGGTGGAGGGGAGGGGACCCCTAGTTACAGACGGTGGCCCCGGGGGAGACTCCTGGGGAGACAGAGGCCTCTTGCAGCCGCACGGATGGGGAGCACGTCTGTGTTGTAGATGGCCCCGGGTCCCCGGAGCGTAAATGCCTTGGTCTGAGGGCAAGAGTGCCACGGCTCTCCATCGGGCGTGTGTCCCCAGCTTGGCTGGATGACAGCCAAGCACAAGAGGACCCTTCCTGGAGCGTAGACTTGTCTGACACTCCCATGCCGGTAATGTGACCTGTCACCTGCACTGACAGGTGGGCTCTCTTTCCACAGGACCTCACAGGTAGGGACCTGGCAGAGCTGGAAACCAATGGAGGTCTCCAGAGTCCATGCGTTTTTATGCCTAACGTAAACCTTACATGTGACGCCACCGTATTTCAGCACCAAGGGGGCAAGTTTAGAGATGGAGTGGCTGGGTTGGCCGGTGTCCTTTCCGAAGTGCTAAGTAAAGGAAGAAGTCTATCTCTCTGGCTTTCTGTGGGACAGGGAGAGTGTCCACAGCCACTCCGCTCAACCCAGGCTCTATGTGACCTCAGTGCTGTGCCGCTGTCCCCTGGGAAGCAGAGGGCCGGACGGAAACCAGCCCGGTGGAAGGACGACACAGGACAAGGTTACGTGGAGCCCGGGTCAGGCAGAACGGCCCTGGGTCTCTGGCACCTCGGAGTTCCAGAAGCTGAGTCCACTGCCTCGGCTGAGTTCTCCCCCCTCACCCATCCCCAAACTGCTGTGGTATCTCTGAAGCCCGTACTCAGTTATGCTTGGGACAGTGTCGTAGAGTTAAAAGAGTCCCAGTTGTTCAGAAAGGTCTTCCTGCCTTCTCCTCAAAACGTATCAAGCCACCCACTTCCCAGTGCCCGGAGAACCCAGGCCAGCGCCACTCACGGCGTGGGCCACAGTGGCAACGTCAGCAGGCGGCAAAGGCCGAGCCCTGGGCCCCACCGCCCACCCTTCGCATCACGATCTTGGGGCGGGGGCTGCCGAGCAGGGGGCAAGGACAGTGTGTTAACGGGCCCTGCAGGGGGCCCTCCAGAGCCCCAACCACCCCTGTGTCTCCCCACACCCTTTCCAGCCTGCATCCAACCCCATCTCTTCTGCAGTCGCAGCCGGAATGCCCTCTTCAGGATGCATGCCTGCGTCACGTGAATCCCTCCACCCTGCCTGGAGCTCCTTCAAGAGTTGGCCTCACTCTGACGGTAGGGGGTTAGACCCCATGAGCGGCATGTGGTCGCCAGACCCCTCTGCCCCCACACCCTCCCTCCCTCTGGCACACCTGACTCGAGACCCCTCACACTCACCGAGCTCCCTCAGGCCCAGGGCCCTTGTGCAGCTCAGCTGTGGCCGCGATGCTCCCAGCCCTCACCAGCCTCCCCGTAACTGATGTCTGACTCTCCTGCGGGTTTCAGACAGAGCCTGGCTTCCTGTGGGCCGGCGCCGCAGCCTGGAGGCCGGGCGCACCCAGCAGGCCGAATTCTGCCTTTTCAGAACGCTCCTCTCGCGCGGCCATCGTGCATCCATTCCTGGGACTCTCCGCTGAGGGTGCGTCTTCCCCTGCTCCTTGAGGGCAGGGACGTTCAGCTTCATTCACCCCTGCACCTCCAGCGCAGCTCCAGGTCCGGCACGGAGTAGTAGCTCAGCGATCTATTTGTTCAGTAAATGTGAGGGTCCTTCGAGGTTACGTTCTCTCTCTCTCTCTCTCTCGCCCACTGGAGCCCTGGGTCTGTCTTTGCCCTTCAGTGACGTTGAAGTAATGGTAGCAGGCACTTACAGAGTCGAGTCAGTGTGTCAGGCACTGTTGTGAGCGCTCTGTGTACAGTCAGCCGTTCACTCGTTGCCTCGGTTTCCTCGTAACGGGCAGGTGACATAAGCGTTGTATTAGCTGGGTCCCGAGACCGCACCGTCCAGGCTGCTGGCAATTGGTAGCGCTGCTCTTCAAACCCTTGCAGTCTGGCCCCACGGTCCACGCCGTGAGCCACTGCTTCGTGAACGAAGGGGACAGGGCTGAACAGGGAAGTCCCTAGGGCTCGCTCCCAGGGACCGAGCAAAGCCGTCTCCATTCTCAGATCTTCCACCCTGGTGTCCTTAGTCAGACAGACCAGGCAGTATTCTCCCCGTTCATGCCTTTCTAAGAGGTTAGATCCTAACCTTGTTAAAAGCACGTCAGAGTGGAACCTGATTAAAAACCTAATAAAACAAAAAACGGGGTCAAGTCCAGAGAGAAAACTGTTCAAGAAGCAGAGGAAGTTCGACTTAATTTTGTTGTTAAGCTGGTGAATTCATTTGAGGTTTGCACAGTTACCCTCAGAGGTCAGAGGCTGCAAAGGCAAATGGATGTGCTCTGAGAACTGCATGCTTCTGAGAGCCGGCCTAGGGGGTGCAACCCTCGGCTGGTCTGCCCAGTGCTTAGCGCCAGGCAAAGCCCTATGCCTGGTCTACACTCCTCTGTCCGCAGTATGGCTCCTTTTCCAAAATGCGCGCGGCCTCACTGAGGACAGCCTCCCCGTCGTGCCGAACATCCCAGACCCTCCACTGAAGCACACTGGATGCCACCTGACTGTGCCACCGGAAAGAAACAAGAGGACGCCTGGGTGGCTCAATCTGTTAAGGGTCCGACTTCGGCTCAGGTCATGATCTCGCGGTCCGTGAGTTCGAGCCCCGCGTCGGGCTCTGTGCCGACAGCTCGGAGCCTGGAGCCTGTTGGGATTCTGTGTCTCCCTCTCTCTCTCTGCCCCTCCCCTGCTCGCTCGCTCGCTCTCAAAAATAAAATTTTTAAGAAATTAAAAAAGAAACTAGAATGCCCATTCCCCCACCCTCTTCTGAAACCTTGGTTGAGTGATCTACATCACCCGAAGCTCTGAGTTCAGAACCTTTGTAACTACCTTGGGGGTCCCGCATTTGCCGCTACCACATTCCCGTGGGGACTCTCTCAAGGGGCCCCTCTGCAGACCACCAGAAGCTTGGGAGCTGCAGGGAACTTGTCTGATACGCACTTTGACATCCCCTCTGCTGACCCCGGTCCGTGCCTCTGGGGAAAGCCAGGTTCAGAAAGGACATTTTCCGGGTAAATACTTAGTATCAAGTAAAACAGTGGTTCTCAAAATGTCACCAGCATCAGCTTCACCTGGGAACTTGACCTGAAAATCCTCCGTGTACCACCCCCTCCCCCCCCCGCCCCCCCCCGCCCCAGCCCTGCTGAATCGGAAACTCTGGGCTGAGGCCCAGCCATCGGCGTGTGAACCAGCCTTTATGGGATTCTGAAGTGCCTCAAGTTTGAGAACCACTAAAACACAGTGAAAGACGGGGGGACACCCCACTTTCAGTACCAAATGATAAAAGGGCACAGTAATGGAGTGCCCGTGCCCGCCATCCACAACAGTGTGAAAAATAGAGCATTGACTATACGTCAAATAATAATGTGTTTTAAACCCACTTTTCTGATTTTTAAAAGTGAATCCTCAGGTGTTCTGGACTGTGGAAATCTGACCCTTCCCTTCTTCATCGTAATTAACATGCCCAGAACGTCCTTTGCTTTCTCCCAGCAGGGACATTGGAAGGTAAGGTATTTGCCGCTGATTTAAAGGCTTGTGTTTTGGGTTTTTTCCCATGATTATTAAATTCTTCACACAGTGTAGGGCAAATTTTAAAGGCTTTATATTTCTTTAATCCGAGCTCACAAGCACCCCATTTTCAGGAGAACTGGAGGCAACGGGAGGTGAAGCAGCCTGCCCCCCTCCCCATCTCCCCAGGAGTAAGAGGCATATGCCTGCTAGAGCGGAGGTTGGAACCCAGGGTGTCCCTAGACCCATGGTCAGACCTGCTTTTGGTTTGCTAGCTCCATTAAGAACAGCTGGGACCAGGAAAGACTAGCCATGCAGCTCAGCACCCTGTGTCTGAGCAGTGAAGAGCCATTTATGATTGGCAGCTAACTTGGGGAACCCCTGACTCCAAAATGTCATGCTATGAAGACAAAACCCTCCGGGCAGTCGTTTCAAATAAATTGGTTACTCTTTTACCTTGTTTTGTTTTTGATGAGAGTAGATTCGCTTGTCTCGTCTCGCTTATAGTCATCACTAGATGTTTACCTTAGGCCCCATGGATGGTGTTTTATGTAGGCCTTGTGCAAGCCACGGCCAAGGACACTTGCACCCCGTGCATCTGTCTTTTGGTAGGTACTGGCCCCATGGAAGTGGCTTAAAAAACAAAAAGATGACAGTGATTTGAAGGTTTCCGTTCATTGTGTAACAAGGCAAAGATCCCCACGTACTGCACTGAGCCTGCCTGCAGGAAAGCTGTGTGGACGCCCTTTGCTGGGATTTCAGGAAGACTCTGCCAGACAGAACCCAAGTGGAAGGGTTACACTTTGCAGCATCGTGATTCTGTTTTTTATAGTTGGGAAAGTGGAGGTTCAAGGTCAAGTAACCTGCATTAGGCACAGCCCAGCCCTGTATTTCCAGAGCCACAGGCCTTTCTGCTCCAGAGCAAAGACCCTGACCCGCTCCCCTGCTGGTATTTACTGCCTTGGGTGGGGGGGCTGGCGTGTGTCCTCTCAGTTGGGTACAGGCAGCTCCAGGAAGGGAGGCAGTAGTGTCATTCCTGTTTCTCAGGTGAGGAGCAGGCTTGGAAAGGTCAAGAAGTTTGCCAGTTCTCCCAGCTGGTGAGTGAAGATGTCTTCTTCTGACCCTGCTAATGGGCCCCCTCCTCCCCTCTACCCCACCGCAGGCTGCAACGTGGGACTGACTGCCTTCCAAACGTTCTAGCTGTCTTCAGCCTGAAACACTGGAGCTTGGGGAGAGAAGGCACTGGAAGTTGGGGGAAAAAAAACCGTGCCCTCCTGGGGCAAACCTCCAAGCTTGTTCCTTCAGGCCTGACTCAAGTGGAAGAAGTGTGTGTGTGTAATGGACTTTTTGTGAAACTCAATTCTCTTCTGTCTCTGCCTGTACTGTTTCTTCTTGTACATCGCCTGGGGGAATACCCTTCAATGTTTAGAGGCACAAAACAAATAACAGAAAAAAGGAAACACTGTTCCAGGAACAAACCATTCAAAATCAGAAGTATTACAGATGTATGGAATAGAATATGAAAGTCCCTTCTCATCTTATCCCCAGAGATAACCACTTATTTTTTTAATGATTTTTATTTTTTATTTTTTTAGAATTACAAAAGTCCTACACATTTATCAGTACATCAGAATGAATTAAAAGTAAATACATGCTGGGGCACCTGGGTGGCTCAGTCAGTTAAGGCTCTGACTTCAGCTCAGGTCGTGATCTCACAGTCATGGGTTCAAACCCCTTGCTGGGCTCTGTGCTCACAGCTCAGAGCCTGGAGTCTGCTTCGAATTCTCATTCTCTCTCTCTCTCTCTCTCTCCCTCCCCTCCCTCCCTCCCCCCCGCCCCACTTGTGCTCTGTTTCTCTCTCAAAAATAAGTAAGCATTAAAAAAATAGGGGCGCCTGGGTGGCGCAGTCGGTTAAGCGTCCGACTTCAGCCAGGTCACGATCTTGCGGTCCGTGAGTTCGAGCCCCGCGTCGGGCTCTGGGCTGATGGCTCAGAGCCTGGAGCCTGTTTACGATTCTGTGTCTCCCTCTCTCTCTGCCCCTCGCCCGTTCATGCTCTGTCTCTCTCTGTCCCAAAAATAAATAAACGTTGAAAAAAAAAATTTAAAAAAAAATAAAAAAAAAATACATGCTTCATTGCTCAGACTTTCTTGACAGGCACAGGTCTGAGACCACATCGATGCATACAGCTTACCTCCTGGGTCACCAGGTCTCCCCACCATTGAGCCCCTTGATTTCTGACTCAGAGTAAATGGAATCGGCGAGGGCTGACCTGCAATCCTTTTGAAACAAATCAATCACTGGGTTCTGACCTTCAGTGCCCAGGGCCACCTGGAATCTGCCTCCCCTCCCCAGCCCGCCCCTCCCCTACCATCCTGCTTGCTGCCTGCCCGCAGGGCTTCCTTGGGCTCCCTTCCCCACGGGGTATTCTCTTTCCCCAGGTGACAGCTTGACTCCCTCCCTCCCCTGAATTTCCCACAGAATATGTGCCACTGGCCACAGCACACTCCTTCCCTCCTGTCTTCCTACCCTGTTCAGCCTTGTCTCCAAAGCCATATCACCTTCAGATTCTGACATAATTTACCTGTGATCTGATCTCCCACTATAACCCCCTGAGGGCAGTGATCACTGTCTGCTTTGCTCCTTGATAGATCCCCAGCACCCGGAACAGGTCCTGGCACACGCTAGGTATTCAGTACGCGTTGGATGAGCACATGTGGGAGCCACCTTTGCCAAGGCTGAGGAGTAAAGGGCGCTTCTACCGGCCCCCAGCTCCTGCACCCCAGCCCCCCTGCGCTGCTCACATGAGTGGCTTCCTCCCAGCTGAATCCAAATGGCCTTTAAGCGCTGGGAAACTCAAGGTTCATCAAGTCCGGTGCCCTCATCTTACCGATAAGGGTGATGAGGCCCACAGGCCAGGGCACTTGCCAAGGGGAAGAATGCCTTCCGTGGGCATTGTGGCCAGAGGCTGACGTGGACAAGCCCAGGAATTTTGGATGCATCTTGCCAAGCTTAGGGACACAGAAAATAGCTTCCGGGCTGCCTTCCTTGAGCTGACCAGATCAGGTTACCCCATTACTCACATGGTACCTCCTACTTCAAAACCCTTTATACTCGTAATTTAGCAAAGAATCAACTATGATTTTGCAATATCCCCTCTCTCTACCAAGCAGTAAGCTTCAGGAGCCTAGGGTCAGGGTCGAATTTGTTCTTGGCCTCCCCAGGACCTGGCACAATGCCCAGCACGTAGTAGGCGTTTTGAGGGACAGCTGACTCGCTGTCTCATGTAGTGCCTTAACACCTTCTCCATCCCGTAAAAGACATCCAGTGTCCCTCCTCCCAGAGCCACCAAACAAATTCAGACACTACCGCCAAATAGATGACATCATCAGCTGGGGAAGAAAGTGTCTTTGTGAAGACGTCCCTGTTTCTCTCTGTGGAGTGGTAGGAGTGACCTAGGACTTAGGGAAGAGACCTAAATTCTGTTAGTAGCAGCCAAAAGCATTCATAACTTGTCTAACCAGAACTGTTACAGAATTATCACCCATCACAAGAAGCCTGGAGGTGGGGAGTCCAGGGTTGATGCAGTGTTTCAAAAACCCAGGCCATACCTTTCTGGTCCATCACCTGATGCTCATGAGGCATCACTGCCACGTTCCGGGAGGAAGAAAGGGGAAGCGTAAGGACCAGAAATACGCCTCCATTTATCAGGAGACGGCTCTCCCAGAATCCTCCACAGAGCTGACTTCCACTTACATCTCATTGGCTGGAACTGCATGACGTGGCCGCACTGGCAGAGCGCCTAGAGGAGGTAAAGATTCAACCACTGGGAGTGGACAAGCTGAAGCAATGAGGGAAAATAGGTATAATAGCTGTAGAATTAGCCAGCAGCATCTGCCAAGACTACGAAGTTATTTTTTAATATCACCGTTTCTGTGGGCTTTCTTATTGCAAAAGCAATGAGTACACATTGTTACTTCAGAAAAGATTTAAAAATGTCTACAGTCCCATCACACAGAAGTAACCACTGCTTATGCCTGGCTTATCATTCTTCCAGTTCTTTGTATCTTTCAACATGGACAAAACCACACTATGGGTTGCTCTGTAATTAGCCTTTTCACTTGATACAGTGAAAAGTCCTTCCAAATCATTAAACATGCTTTGCAGAATCATATCCTATGTCTGTGTGTTCCATTGAATTAGGTGCCGTGATTTGCTTCTTTGGCCCCTTCATGTGGCGCCTTTTGGGGTTTGTAAGGGTGTGATGTGACAAACCAACACTTGTAGCTAAATCTCTGCTCAGCAGCCCCCCTTCTCAGAAGGGGTCAGGAGAGAATAGTCTTAGACATGCACAGTCCTGAGAGCTTTGAGGGCCCCTGCCAAGTGGCCTCCCTGGATGGGTTGTTCCAATGTACCCCCCTCCAGCAGATCCAACACCCATTTCTCTCCACACTTTTCACCAACACTGACAAGATAGACTGGGGGAACAGGGGCAGTAGCCGGACACAGCCCCCTCTTTTCCCAGAGGAAGTTACAGAGGAAGCACTTGCACTACGGCTCAGCCAGCCCTGGAACCCAGGCCTTGGCACTGCATTGTGCCCCCTCCTAGAGCACCCATGGGGTAGAGAGAAGCACTGGGATGCAGGAGAGTCTGCGGGGTCTCAGGACGCAGGAAGTGTGACAAGCATTGTCAAGAAGGGCGGGCCAAGCCCAGGAGGCCTTGGGGGCACAGTGCCCCATAGGTCATGGGTGTGGGCAGTCCTGGGTCTGGGAGTCACCCTGGGCAGATAGATTTGTTTCTGACTCAGCACTGCAGTGCCACTCGAGCTGTGGGACCCTAAGCTGCTCACTTCCTTGTCTCTGGGACCAGTAAAATGGAGAAATAGGGCTCATATCCGGGTCCTCTTGCCAGCCATTCATGCCTATTATGAACTGAATTGTCTCCTTTAAAGTTCATATGTTGGAGCCCTAACCTCCAGTGCCTTAGAATGGGACTGTATTTGGAGATAGGACATTTAGGGGGATAATTACAGTTAAATGAGGTCGTAAGGGTGGGCCTTGATCTGATAGGACTGGTATCCTTATAAGAAGAGGTAGAGACACCAGATCTCTCTTCCTGACTAGGCACAGAATAAAGGCCACGCGAGGACACGGCAAGAAGTTGGCTATCAACCAAGAGGCCTCAGAAGAAACCAAACCTGCCATAGCTTTGATCTTGGACGTCCAGGCTCCAGAACTGCAAGAAATAAATTCCTGTGGTTTAAGGCCCATCGTCTGTGCTATTTTGTTAGGGCAGCCCAAGCCGACTAAGATGGTGCCCCCACAGGCGTCGGGATTGATGCTGCTTCTCCTTCATTCTGAGCCACAAGTATCAGATACCCTGAAACTGGAGGGAGAGACTTTCCAAGCCTTGAATACTTGGTGTGACAGATGCTGCGGATGCCCGTGCATTATCCAGATGGACTCTGGTTCCCCGTGGCCATCGTGGGCAGTTCCCTGCATGGTGACTACATCCCCTCTCAAGCTCTGTACCTGAAGCTCTTTGTGGTGCCCCTGGAGCCTGCTCAGCCTCTATGCGGGCCACATCTGCCAGGAGGTGGCAGGGAGCCAGTGCCCGTGGGGCTGTCTTCCACAAATGAGGAATAGAAGTCAAAATGGTCCCAATGTTCTGCACAGTTCCTCAGACAGTCCCCGGCAGGTTCAAGCACATGTTGACCGGCTCACTGATGTCTCTTTATTGGCTCATACTTTATTTATTGGCTCTTTATTGGCTCATACCCTTCCTCTCTGTAATTCCTCCTCCCGGAGATCGCCTCTCAGACCTCTTAGGTGCATATGCATACACACTATCGAGATAGAACGTATACTTTGGGGACAACGAACAGCACTGTAGCTGCAGAGCCCAAGTTCTTATCACAGGGATGATGGCCGCTGAAGCAATGGCGACCACCACAGAACATTGAACCAGGAGTCTTCAAATCCCAGCTCTGTCTGCCTCTCACTAGCAGGGCCGTCTCAGGGCAAACACCAATGTAGGTCTCCACATCATCAACTGTGGGAGTGGAAATAACACCAACTTCACAGAACTGATGAGAGGCCTGAGGAAGATAATGTGGGAAAAGAGCCTGGCCCACAGTGTGCATTCGGCAGAAGGAAGCCACCCTTTCTTTCTGAGGCAGCTATGAAGTACCGCTCAGGTCTGGCTTCCAGAAAGAACTCACTGCTCTGTTGCTAGGAGTACAGCAAGCTGACGGCAACTAGCTGTAGTGCCTTCAGCTGTGCCTCAGTCTCTGAGCAGAGGCCCTGCCCTTTCCAGGCAGCCCCCCAGCCCATGACTGAGCACAGCAGAGTCCTGAGGCCAGCCCTTTCCTTGTGGTATAGAATTTCTCTGAGGAGAAATCTTTGCTCAGGAGCTCTTCATTAGACCAGCTGAAGCTCCATCAGACCTTCATGACAGAAGTTCTCCTGCCCAATCCTGCTGCCTCCCCTTTTTACCCTTCACAGTTATCCACCCCCTTCCCTCCCCCAGCCATTACCCCCCAAAACCTCTCTCACTCCTACTCCCTCCCAGGTGGGTCCTCTCAAGGGATGATGGTAAGGCATCTTTCCCTTCCTCTCTTATTTCTGAATAGACCTATTACAGGAAATAGCAGCAACAAAGAGAGGCTTTCATAGGGTTCCATGTGAAGGTCTCTAGTCTTTTGGTTCCAAAAAATTAGGATCACTCAGGACTCTTTCATTGCAAGCGATAGACCCTAGTTAATGTAATAGGAAAACGAACAAGAGTTTATTGGAATGCTATGGAATACTCAGAGTTATTTAAGGAAAAGCTATAAAGAACCAGGCTCCAAAAGGACAAGGACC
The DNA here is from genome assembly GCF_007474595.2 of Lynx canadensis. Taxonomy (NCBI): domain Eukaryota; kingdom Metazoa; phylum Chordata; class Mammalia; order Carnivora; family Felidae; genus Lynx; species Lynx canadensis. The sequence goes on along the minus strand of NC_044311.2, from coordinate 652,965 downwards.
CAACAGCTCACCATCTCCTAGAATTATGAGCTCTTTTTTTTTTTTTTTAACAGGACACCACTGTTGACATAAAGAAGTTCTAGCCAAATTTTAGTCTTTGTAACACCCTACTTAGGGTTCAAATGCTGGGGAGAAGGTGTCTAATCGGCCCAAAAGGTGGTGGAGCGCCTTGAGAAGCAACTCTTCTCTTACTGATGGACAGAACCACTGACTCTGAATCCAAAGCAAGACCAAGGTGTCATTAGGAGGTGAATGGGTCTGCCATGTGGCTGTTAGCTTTGATATAACTGAATGGGAGAAGAAGCAATACCCACCCTGCCCCAAATCATGCCAGGAGCCCAAAAGCAATGCATTGCCAATATATCTCCACCTGTTTGCTCCTGCCCAACCACCATCCATTCCTTCCCTCAGTGTTTTTGAGTTTCTTGGGTTCAATATCATTGCACCTAATTTGAACGTTTTCATCCCCACGAAGTGTCAGAGATGCAGTCAAGAAGGGCCTACCCAAACTATTTCAAAAATTCTTGCCTGGCATACAGTAAACTGCCCCCCTTTCCTCTGAAAGAAAACCACCACTTCCCCTTGCAACCCCTCCCTCCACTCTCCACCCTGAAGAAAGATGTGTTTTTAATGTTTATTTATTTATTTTGAGAGAGAGCATGCATTTGAGCTGGGGAGGGGCAGAGAGACAGAGAGGGAGAGAGAATCCCAAGCAGGCTCTGCACCATCAGCCCCGAGCCAGACATGGGGCTTGATCTCAGGAACCAGGAGAACTTGAGCTGAAATGAAGAGGCCAATGTGCTTAACTGACTGAGCCACCCAGGTGTCCCTGAAAGACATTCTTGATAGCACCGACTGAATCCTCAGGCCCTCCGGAATTCTGCCACCTTCGAAAGGTCTGGGATTTAGTAATATCTTTAATGTATATTTATTTTTGAGAGGGAGGGACACAGAGCGCAAGCAGGAGAGGGGTAGAGAGAGAGAGAGGGAGACACAGAATGCGAAGCAGGCTCCAGGCTCTGAGCTGTCAGCACAGAGCCCGATGCGGGGCTCACACCCATGAACCGTGAGATCATGACCTGAGCCGAAGTCGGACGCTCAATCGACTGAGCCACCCAGGCGCCCCTAGTAACAACAGCTTTAAAGGCTATTTCACATTCCTCTAACTTTTCAGATTAAGCTCCTTATCCCAACCCTAAAGCATGTTTGAGAGTTGAGGAAATTCACTACCATGCAGAAGGCTGCCAGCTGGGCCAGGAGGCCCGGCAGCGGGTGATGTGGTGCCCTGCCCACATCCTCTAGGCAGGGACTCACGTTCAAATGCTGAAGTCTGCTGCCTGCCAACACCTGCGATTCTCTGCCTAAGGACTTCTGTGGGGTTTTGTTTCCGTTCTGACTGCTCACAGGTCAAGCTGCAGGTAGAGAGTTACACCCCTGGCCGCAGCCCTCACCCAAAGATAGAGGGGGATTTGCTAGACAAACCCACCAGCCTCCTTGCCCCTTAGGAGGGTGACTCGGTCTCCCGAAGTTCCTCGGGGGACAACCCCCTGCCCTGAGCTCTCCTTACCGGGAGCAGTCATTTCCGACAACTCACCTTTACCAGCTTCCCCTTCCCTGCCTCATTCCCCATTCTACTGGTGACTCCTTGGATGGCCTCCCCCCAAATTACTTGCACATAAATCTTGGTCTCAGTGTGTGTTCCCCTAGAGGTAGACCTCAAGACAAAGCCATCTTTGAAACAGTTAAAGTTTCTCTCAGAAAGACTTGGAGAACAGCAGCACCCCTGCGCTGCTGGCGGAGGTGCGGGGAGCAGGCGCTAGGCAGAGCCCCGCACCAGCTGGGGAAATCCGGACGCGCAAGCTACCGCCTTCTCCCCTGCACCAGCCAGGAGCCCCGCCTCCGTGCACAGATGCAGGTTGTGCCCTCCAGGCCTGGGGGGAGCCAGGAGGCTGCTTCTGGGAATAGAAGGGGTGCAGATGCCAACAGCCCTTCACTGCCTATAGGCGTATTTCACACTGACAGACTACCGGGGGTGTAGGACTATTTTTATTTAAAACACCGGTTGCCATGGTAACATCCACATGACCCAATACTTATTCTAAGTCACACAGAAAATACCCTTGGGAAGGGAGAGAGAGGAGCCCCATGAGAATGCAGCGCAGCTCTGGGATTCAAACAGCAAAGCGGCAGCTCCTGGGCAAGAGGAGGCCACCCCAGCTCCTGTGTCTGAGCTCATGCTCCTGCACCCGGCCGAGTTCTCCAGGACTCTCACTTCGCCATCAGGGAAGAGGTGTAAAGGCATGTGAGGAGCGCTAGCGTCTGCCCACCTGCCGTAGCTCCTCCTGGAAGGTCAGAAGTTTCGTCTGGAGTGACCTATTTCACCGGTCAAGACGGGTGCTGAGAATGGGCCCTGGGCACAGGGTGGGCATGCTGGCAGGGGGACCCGCGCCCAGCCCTGCTCAGTGTTCCGCTGCCTGCTCGGGCTGTAGGGAGTTCACAGGGCCGTGCATAGGCCCTGCGGCAGAAGAATGGGGGTTGGGAAGGCAAGGCCTGCTGCGCCACGTGTAGAGCACCTGCAAGGAGAAAAGGAAACCATGGGAAAAGTGCCGGCTTTTAAGAACCAGAAGGAGAGCTCATCCTACAGCAGCCTCCGCCTGCGTACCTCCCTGACCCGGGCGGCATTTCGGCCTCTGCACACCTTTAGTGGGTTTCTACCTCCCCAGTAGCATAATCCCAGGCTGGCAATGTTAACATCTGAGGCCCTCAGAGACACAGAGGACCCAGGGGTCCCCAAAAGACCTGCCAGGGACTGGCCAGAGGCCACGCAGCTGTGGTGGGTCAGTGTAGTAATTTGCATAATTCATAATTGTTAACATTACTATGGGTGGGGTGGATGTGGGCCACCCTTGAGGACCCCCAACTGGACAAAGGACACCATACCTTTCCCCTCCCCCAGGCGATTCAATAGTGACTACAATAATAACAACAGCTCACACTGATTGAACACTTAATGTGTGAGAGTGTCTGGCTCATTTGACCCTCACAGTGACCTTCAAGGGACCACTGTAACACACAGTCTGCAGATGACAACCTCCAGTTCCCCATCACTGAGCTTAAGTAACCTGCTCAAGCAGCTGCTATGCAATAGAGCCTCGACATGAACGCAGATCTGATTCCTCAATAAGTGCTTTTTTCTCCACGTCACGCTGTGAAAGTAACCGACTGGGACTGCCTTGACCGGGACGATGGTGGCAGAGGAGCAGAGAGAGGTGTGCATGGAAGCAGAGAAAGTCTCTGTTTCCTCATCTTTCAAATGGAAGTGATGTGCACCTGTAGCCGATGCTGCCGGTGTCCCTCTCATAGCCACTCGGCTTCCTCAGCAGGCTGCCTAGAGATGATTTCCCCAAGTCCACTCCTTCCTACCTGACAGTGTCCTCCAGCCACAGCGGTGGGCTTAACTGAACATGTGGGGCCGGCCACACGTGTCCAAGAGTTAACGCTCTAGAGGCAGCCTCAACCAGTGAGGATGGGGCTGGTAAAGGTTCTTTCAAAGGCTCCCTATTGGGCTAGAGCCCTGGGCGTCCACTGTGTAACCTGCACCTTCATGCCCCGAATAGCCATTTTCCTCCCTTCTCTGTCTCACTTCCCCATACCGTCAGCGTGTTTCCCGGGATCACCTCCCAAATAAAGCACCTGAGTCCTTGTCTCAGGATCTGCTTTGCAGAGAACCCAATGTAAGACACGACCTCCTGTGATTCAGGGAAGATTGAGAATGCATGCCAAGCTCTGAGCACAAGGAACACTTTAATGGCATCTAATATCTCTTGTTATATATAATATGTACTTGGGGAATAGAGTGGCATTTGGCTGTGAATTTACTGTGTACATTTTGGGCTGTACATTCCTTAAACTAGAAATCCCTAATCTGGGATTCAGTTTGGCTGCGGTGACCATCCACCAAATTCTTGATCCTCCTCGCATGGATCACTGGGAAAGACTACCTTCTATATCAGTTTTTCTAGTAAAATTTCCTTATAGCCCAAAGGACAGGTTGCATAGAGTCGATAAGGCCTCAGACAAAACTGTAATTGATCTCTTCTGTCACCCTGCAGGCTCATGGCGCCTTATTGCTGCCCAAAGAGAACCCTGCCCCTGACACAGGAGAGCCCCTGTGCTTCCTCGATCTCACTTTACCTGAAATAAAGCTACGCCGTGAACAAGCTTGAACTGATATTCTCCGTCGCGGTCAGCACCTCAGAGGGAGCAGAGGGAGCATGCGTGCGCCCGGCTGCCCAGGGGACAGCTGGAAGCAGGTCATTCCTTCCCCTCACACTTCCACCAGGCTTCACGTTTCTTTTGAATATCCTGCTTTCAGCTGCAACTTTCATATGCCTTTTTAATTCTACTCCATAATGTATCCATATCTTAGAAAAATAGAATTGAGGCCACACCCCTGCCAACATGATGAATAGGAGTCACATTTCCTGACCTCTTGGTTTTATTTAAGCTGTTGGCTTTTGTGTCCTCTAATTCCACAGGCTGCTTTGTGTTTTCAGAAAAGAAAAAAAAAAAAGAAATCAGAACACATGTGACAGGATATTTGAATCAGAAAATTAAAAAGAGGTTTTCTCGTCCACCCACAGCACCCTCTCCTATTTAGAGCAGAGAGCCTCAAACTTTCGTTTAGATGAGAGCCACGGGGAAGGGAGGAGCTTTTCAAATGCAGCTCCTTAGTCCCACTCCAGGAGGCTGATTTTAGGCTTTGAGATTCTTTTTTAAGCCAGGACGCTGGTCATTCCAATAAAGGTCATATTTGGACTTTCACTTTGTTCCTTTAAATCATAGTTTCTCAAAGAGAGGTGTCCCTAGAACACCCCTCTGTCCACCTCTGCCCTAAGCTCCCAGAGATGTTCAGCAGATCAGAGAATGCTGCTTCTTTGCCTGTCAAAGGCAAACAAACAGCTTGAAAATCTGATGCTTCACAAGCAATCATGTACCTCAAGGATTAAAAGCCCACAAATGAACCAGTTTGTTCATTTCTATTCTATTCTCCATGAATATGATTTTTTCAATCCATGATTATTTATAGATATCCTAGGACCATGAGCTACCTATCATGCACATTCTCTCAAGATGAAATTTATTACCTCAAATAGTAACAGAAAGAACACACGGACTGCCCCTTGGAGGTGTTTGGCATGGACATGGCAGATATAGATCCTGCAGAGAGAAGTCCTTGGAAGTTTCCTGACATCAGAAGGGGAACATCTCCACCTCCATCCAATATTCTTGGTTAATTCTGCTCAGAAATATTCCACCTGCACATTCCCCATGTCACCATTTGGATCAAGACTCAGGAAACGAAATAGCATCAAAATAACTAATAATGAAAGAATTTTTTCAAAAATTTCAGACACACACATAGTGATGCGGTGATCAACTTTCATCATGAACCAGTCTAGCAACACCATCCAGAGAGGCTAATCTATTAGTTCCTTATAAGCATCTAAGCAAAAGCTTGCTCCTTCACACTGGATCTCGAGGGAGACTTCAGGGGACAAGAGTCTATGCTTGTTGTAGACTATGTTGCAGATTTAACTATAGGAAGGGAAGGGAGTCAGGGAGCCCTGAAATTCCAGTTAGAAAGAGATCTTCAATACATTTCTGTCTTTACCAACCAATTCTGTCACAATTATGGAGGGAGCCATAGATCCACACACAAACATGGAGATGACCTCTCTTTAAGCCTGCTCAGTCCCAAAGGAGGCATAGTTCCAGCCCACTTCTAGGAAGGAATCATTCTTATAATTAGAAGATTTGAGCACATTACTTTAACTTTTCCACCACGTATCCATCAGTTCCCATCAGATGGGTGTCCGGGAGCACTGCATCACTATTTCCACTGACTAGGGGAACGGAAAAGTGGGACACAGAAGGGTTCCTTATCAAGCTAGTTCACCCCTGGGGGCCAATGGAGCTTAATGCCATCCCCAAGGCCACTCTGGGAGCTGGTATAGGACAAACACTTGAAAGAACTGGAGTATTTGTTACTTGAAGCCTACTCCCAGGGGCCGTTAATTCCTGGTAGACTCAGGCAGACCATAGGTGGGAAAAATGTCTTCTACCAACAGACTGAGTCCTCAGGTACCAAAATGTAGACTCAGGCAGCTGGAAGTCTGATGGCTGGCTGGTAAGAGCAAGGGGATGTGGATATCAGCAGGGAGAGCTACAGATTCTCAGTCTAAGAGAATTATTTGCCTCTTTTCTGTATCAAAGACTGCTTCCTATGGACAGTAAGATGAAGGGAAGGAAGCAAAGGAAGGAGGGAGAGAAAATCCACTCTTGTCACCATATTTCTAATGTAGCAAGGCAACTGGTATGAAAACATTGTGACATAATTTCACATGGAGCTAGAATGTACTGCTTTTTTAGAATATGAGTATAGCGGAGTGCCTGGGTGGCTCAGTTGGTTAAGCGTCCAACTTTGGCTCAGGTCATGATCTCACAGTGTGTGAGTTTGGGCTCCCCGCCGGGCTCTGTGCTGACAGCTCAGAGCCTGGAGCCTACTTCAGATTCTGTGTCTCCCTCTCTCTCTGCCCCTCCCCTCCTCTCTCTCTCTTTCTTAAAAATAAATAAACATTTTAAAAATTAAAGAAAAAAAGAAAAGTTCAGGAAAATCTGTTTCCTATACACAGAAGTGACCTCCAAGTTGATAAACCTTAAGTAATAGACTCTTGGGACAGGTGGAAGATCCTGAGAAGTTTGGTGGTTACTAATTAGCAGCATAGGTTTTAAAAGGTTGGAAAACACTGCCAGTGTAAGAAAGGTCAAGAAGTTAAACACTATGTGGCCAAGGATCTGGGGGAGTGGATAAGAGCCACCTTGTGATTAAAAAAAAAAAAAGAAGAAGAAGAAGACACCCTAATGTAGAGTGTGTTGGGCAACCCAGGATCCTTTATGAAAACAAATCTGGCACTGAGTTTTACTCTGGAAGGAACTTCAACCTGGACCCTTGAGTGTCATCCCCTCTTAGGGTGCTCTTAGTCTGACCCCCAAGAGGTACTGACCCCCCCCAAACACTCAGCTTCTCAGATGTATTCTGAGCTCCCCCAAAAGCAGATTCTGAGATAAGGTCTGTTTAAGGGTAGTTTATTTGTAGAGTTATATGAAGCATTAATGAGGTAGTAGGAAACAGAAAATGACAATAAAGGGTGCATTAATGAGCATGTTGTTAGTGTGGGTAACTGGTCTCAGTCCTGCTGGGGACCTTCTGGGGAACCATATGAAATCCCTTTGGATGAAAAGCTGCACAATTGTTCCTAGGTCCCTGTCCCCCAGAGTCATGAGCTCTTTTGCACTTCTGGACTGACTGGAAGTGAAATTCCTACAGGCCTCTCAGGTTTGGAGAAAGCTCAAAGGCAGAAAAGCACAAAGAAATTGTGGGGTCCACTCATGGCATCCCTGGAGGTTCATTGCTCAGATATCCTTCAATGAACCTGCTGCAATGCACCTCCTGCTGCTGCACCCTCTGATCTGCCATGACACTCACCCCAAAGCCATACTTTCCCTGGCTGCTTCCATCTAACAAGAGTACAACAGGGGCACTGGAATCAGGTCGCTCCTACCCAGTGCAGGACTTGTCTAAAGGGCAATCTCTGCACATGGACTCTCCATTGCCCTTGCCAAGATTCTCTCAGAACTACACTGTGGTCTGAGGAACTCCCTGCCTACTTTTGCTTCCTCCCCTTTATCCTTAACAGAAGTTTCCCTTTATAAACCTTTTGTTCATCTCACCCTGCTCTGACATCAGCCTCTAAGAGTACCTGAAGTGACACAAAGCTTTCAAAACCCTATTAGTTGGTGTGGAGCTGTCCAGGGCTGTGGTGCTGAAATCAGAAGTAGGCCAAGGAGATACAGGAACAAAATATATCTGTGTTCTCTCTCCCTAGTTGTGAAACCATTAAATAGTGCAACATATTCCCTTGGTTATCCTTAGCCAGAGGAAGTATCTGGTACTTTCAAAAGACTTATTTAAATGCCATGAGGTATAAAATGAGGAGATTGCCACAAGACCACATAGAGTAGTTTCCATGGGTGCTGTTCCTAGAAACATGAATGCTGCTGAATCTGCAAAGTCACTCTCAGTTGTTCAAAGTTCCAAAACCAGAAGTAAGGTGGCTTCTACCCTTCTGATTGCCACCTTCCTACAAATATCTTACATCAGCAAAGCCTAACAGGAACCCAATTGGCAAGATTAACTGGAAATGCAGCTCCATATTTTCAGCCTTCAAAGTGCAGACTGGAAAGAAGAGTTACTGAGGTATACGAATGAGGCTGAAGGCCCACAGATGACTCCTGGGATGGAGGGCAACCTTTTAACATCATCAGGTGGCACAGTCTCATGTGGGGTCAGGTGTCTTTGCCCCACAGAGGTGGTGAGGTAGAAAGGTGAGAATACTAAGCTTGGATTCTGTCAACCCCTGCTGGAGACCAGATGTGTGACCTGGGCAAGTAATATGAGTCTCAGCAACCTAGTTAGCAGAGGCAAGGCTGGGTCAGAGGTTCTCAAACAGTATTCCAAGGAACCCTAGTGTGCACAGACCTTTTAGAGGTTACTGAGAAGTGTGAAAGGGGAGAGGAGGCCAGGACCACCTGAACTAGAGTAACCCCACCTTTATCTGATTCTCATTCTAATGTTTTCCAAGATTTTCTCTGAAACTTAAAATAAAAAATTTGAAAAACTTATATCCAAGATTATTTTTAAGGCCTTTTCTATCCTTATCTTTTGAAAGTCTATGGGACTAGAACAAAATCTGGTTCCTGCCTCATAGAAGTATGTAAACTTTGGGAGCTACCTAACATCTCTGAATCACTCTTCTCATCTGCAAAATAATGACATCAATACTAAATAGATACTGTCAGGTGATATTCACACATGCCAATGCCACACCCATCCCCCTAAGAGAGTTACCATCAGTATCATTTTATTGTTGAGGAAGCTGAGGCCCAAAGAGCTTGGGTAACAAATCCCATTATGCAGCAAGGAAATAGCTCAATTTCCATCAGGCTCCAACATCTCTGTTTTCTGTACTACCTTCTGTTTTAGAATTCTATGAGGAAAAATAAAATGATAAATGCCATAATGTTTTAAAAACCATGACACAGGCATAAAGAGCTACTATTCTATGGATGAAAAAATAAGACCCATCTATATTCTGCCTAGGAGAGATTCATTTTAGATGTAAGGACATATACAGACTGAAAGTTAAGGGATGAGAAAAAATATTCCATGAAAATTGAAACAAAAAGAAGTCTGGGGTGGCTATACTTATTTAAGAATTTAAAACAAAGACTGTAATAAGAGACAAAGAAGGACATTACACAATGGTAAAGGGATCAATCCAACAACAGGATATAAAATTTGTAAATATTTATGCTCCCAAAGTAGAACATCTAAATATATAGAGCAAATATTAACAGAACTAAAGGGAGAAAGAGACAGCATTACAATAATGGCAGAGGATTTTAATACCCAATTTATATCAATGGATAGATCATTCAGAGAGAAATCAATAGGGAAACATTGGCCTTAAATGACACATTAGACAAGATGGACTTAACAGATATACACAGAACATTCCATTCAAAAAGCAATAGAACACATATTCTTCTCAAGTACACATAAAACGTTCTCTATAATAGACTGCATGTTAGACCACAAAACAACTCTAAATAAGTTTGAGGAGATTGAAATCCTATCAAGCATCTTTTCAACCATGTCGTATGACACTAGAAATCAATTAAAAGAAGAAAACTGAAAAACTCACAAATATGTGGAGATAAAACAACATGCTTCTGAACAACCAATAGGTCAGAGAAATCAAAAGAGAGATTTAAAAAATATCTTGAGACAAATGAAAATGGAAACACAATATAACAAAACTCATGGTACACAGCAAAAGAAGTTCTAAGAGGGAAGGTCATAATGATAAATACCTCAAGAAACAAGTAAAATTTCAAGTAAACAACCTAGCTTTACACCTCAAAGAACTAGAAAAGGAAGAACAAACAAAGCCCAAAGTTAGTAGAAGGCAGGAAAAAAAGCATCAGAGTGAAAATAAATGAAATAGAGATTAAAAGGAAATAGGAAAGATCAATGAAACTAAGAGCTATTCTTTGAAAAGATAACAAAATGGAAAAAACTTTAGACAGACTGACCAAAAAAAAATAGAGAAGACTCAAAAAACAAAATCAACAATGAAACAGGAGACATCGCAACTGATACTACAGAAATACAAAGGATCAGGGGCACCTGGGTGGCTCAGTTGGTTAAGTGTCTGACTCTTGATATCTGCTCAGGTAATGGTCTCACAATTCATGAGATCAAGCCCCACAGTGGGTTCTGCACTGACAATGCAGAGCCTGCTTAGGATTCTCTCTCTCCCTCTCTCTGCCCCTCCCCCACTTGCTTGCTCTCTCTCAAAATAAATAAATAAACATTAAAAAAAAAAAGAAATAACAAAGGATCAGGAGAGACTACTATGGAAAATTATATGCCAAAAGTTGACAATCTTGAAAAAGTAGATAAATTCCTAAAAAACACAATCTTCCCAGACTGAATAATGAAGAAATAGCAAATATGAACAGATGGATTACTAGTAAGGAGATTGAATCAATAATCAAAACCTCTAAAGAAATAAAAATTTAGGACCAGACAGCTTCACTAGAGAATTCTACCAAACATTTAAAGAATTAATACCAAACATTTTCAAACTCTTCCAAAAAATAGAAGGAGGAACACTTTCAAACTCATTTTATTAGTCCAGCATTACCTTGATACCAAAAGTAAACAAGAACTCCACAAGAAGACTAACTACAAGCCAATGTTCTTAATGAACATAGATGCAAAAACCCTCAACAAAATATTAGAAAAACGAATTCAACAGTACATTAAAAGGATCGTAAACCATGATCATGTGATAATTATTCCATGCAAAGATGCAAGGATGGTTCAACCTATAAATCAGTCAATGTGATACACATTAACAAAATGAAAGATAAAATCATGTGATCATCTTAACAAATGCAAAAGAAGCATTTGACAAAATTCAACATCCATTTATGATAAAAACCGAACAAAGTGCATATAGAGAGAATGTACTTCAGTATAATGACAGTCATTATGACAAATCCACAGATAACAACATATTCAATGGTAAAAAGCAAAAAGCTTGGTTTCTAAGATCAGGAACAAGACAAAGATGCCCATTTTTGGCACTTTTATTCAACATAGTATTAGAAGTTTTAGCCAGAGCATTTAGGCATCCAAATAAGAATGGAAGAAGTAAAATTGTCACTATTTTCAGATGACGTTATACATAGAAAACCTTCAAGACTCCACCAAAAACCTGTTAAAACTAATCAACAAATTCAGTAAAGTTGCAGGATACAAAATCAATAGACAAAAATTTGTTGTTTTTCTATATACTAATAATGAACTATCAGAAAAAGATATTAAGAAAACAAACCCATTTCCAAATGCATCAAAAATAATACAATAACTAAAAATAAATTTAACAAAGGAGGTAAAAGACCTATGCACTAAAAACTATAAGACATTGACAAAAGAAACTGAAGAAGACATTTATCAATAGAAAATATATTCCATGCTCATGGATTGGAAGAATCAATATTGTGAAAATATCTGCACTACTCAAAGCAATCTACAGATTCAATACAACCCATATCAAAATCCCAATGGCATTTTCACAGAAATAGAACAAACAATCCTAAAATTTGTATGGAACCACATGAGACCCCAAACAAATAAAGTAATCTTAGGAAAGAGTAACAAAGCTGGAAATATCATGCTTACTGATTTCAAACTATACTACAAGGCTATAGTAATCAAAACAGTATGCTATTGGGGAAAAAAAAACAGGCCCATAAATCAATGGAAAAGAATAGAGAGCCCAGAAAAAAACCCACATATATAGGGTCAATTAACTTACAACATAGAAGCTAAGAATATAAAATGGAGAAAGGACAGTCTCTTCAATAAATGGTATTTGGAAAACTGGACAGCCATATACAACTGAATGAAATTGAACTAAAATATTATACCATACACAAAAATTAACTCAAATGGATTAAAGACTTGAATGTAAGACCTGAAACCATAAAACTCCTAGAGAAAACATAAGCAGTAAGGTCCTTGATAATATCTTGTCAATGATTTTTTTTTATTTGACAGTAAAAGCAAAGTCAACACAAGCAAAAATAAACAAGCAGGACTACATCAATCTAAAAAGCTTTTATACAGCAAAGGAAACCATCAACAAAATGAAAAGCAACCTACCAAATGGGATAAAATATTTGCAAATCATATACCTAATAAGAGGTCAATTAAGAACTCATAGAATGCAAAAGCAACACACACACACACACACACACACACACAATCCAATTAAAAAATGGGAGGAAGATCTAAATGGACATTTTTTTTTTATCTTTGTGAATAATTTTATTTTAAATGGACATATTTTTAAAGAAGCCATACAGATGGCCAACAGACACATGAAAAGATGCTCAACGTTAGTAATCATCAGGAAATTGCAAATAAAAACTACAATGAGGTATCTCCTCACACTTGTTAGAATGCCTGTTATCAAAAAAAGAAAAATAACAAATGTTGGTGAGGACAAGGAAAAAAGGAAATCCTCAGGCCCTGTAGGTAGGAATGTAAATTGGTACAGCCAAAATGGAAAACAGTAAGGAGTTTCCTTAAAAAATTCAGAATAGAAATACCAGAATAGAAATACCCAGTGATTCAATTTCTGGGTATTTATCTGAAGGAAACAAACACACCAACACACTAACTTAAACACACTAACTTAAAAGGATCTATGCACCCCGTGTTCATTATAACATTATTTACAATAGATATGAAAGCAACCTAAGTGTCCATTGATAAATGAGTGGATAAAGAAAATGTGGTATATATATATATATATATATATATATATATATATATACCACATTTTATATATATATATATATATACAATGAAATATTATTCAGTCATAATAAAAGAAGGAAATCTTGCCATATGTGATAACATGGATGGAACTTTAGGGTATTATGCTAAGTAAAATAAGTCAGACAGAGGAAGACAAATACTGTATGATCCCACTTACATGCACAATATAAACAAACAAAATGAGCTTATAGATGCAGAGAACAGATTGGTGGTTGTTAGAGGTGGGGAATCAGTGAAATGGGTATGAAAGAAAAAGAGAGGGGTATCTGAGTGGCTCAATCAGTTGAGCGTCCAACTTCGGCTCAGGTCATGATCTCACAGCTCGTGAGTTCAAGCCCCGCGTCCGCCTCTGTGCTGACAGCTCAGAGCTTGGAGCCTGCTTCTGATTCTGCGTCTCCCTCTCTCTCTGCCCCTCCCCTACTCATGCTCTGTCTCTCTCTGTCTCAGAAATAAATAAACATAAAAAAAAGCTTAAAAAAAAAAGAAAGAAAGAAAAAGAGAGAGAGAAGGAAGGAAGGAAGGAAGGAAGGAAGGAAGGAAGGAAGGAAGGAAGGGCCAATGTCCACAGGCAAACAAAGGCACTCCTATCAGGCAAGACATTCCAGGAGTCTAAAGATGAACTTCCAAGAGCCAGACTTTGGGTCAGGTTCATTCTTCAATACACAGGGGGATAATAACAGTTTTTATTTTATGGGCTTATTGTGAAGATTAAATGAGTCACTACAAGTCAACCATCCCAATTGCATCCCAATGCAATTCCAAAATCCCCAATACTCTGAAAACTGGAAATCTCTCATAAATCATTTAGCGGCAAAACTTACTTCCCAATTAGTGGGAATTTTCATTTTCCTACAGAAATATCTCTGTGTGTGATACACCCCTCAGGGTTTAACAGTATAATCAGCATCTGTCACATATCACCTTTCTAAAACCCAAAAGGTATTTGGATACTGAGGTACTTGGATAAAGAATTGTGGGCTATAAATGTAGGTACTAGTGACCATTCAAATGCAAACTGTTTTGGGGGTGCCTGGGTGGCTCAGTCGGTTGTGTCAGACTCCTGATTTCGGCTCAGGTCATGATCTCAGGGTCATGAAATCCAGCCTCATGCATTGGGCTGTGTGCTGGGCATGAAGCCTGCTTAAAATTCTCTCTCTCCCTCTGCCTCTGTCCCTCCTCCTTCCGCTCCCCCCTCAAAAAATGCAAACCATTATTATTTTCTACTAAGATAAATAAAAATGCAGTAAAAGAAGAAAACACCCCCGGAAGTGATCAAGACCACTGACTGAATATCCCTTTGGCAAAAATTTTACCCCAACAAATGTTCACAAGAAAATCCCAGGAGCATATAAAGTGAAAATAAATTTTGTAGAAGATTAGTCTTGTTAGGTTTAGTGTCCTAAGTAATAATATGGTCTATTTTGACATAGTAAATAAAAATTAAATATTATCATAGCAATGTTAGGCAGGGTTTGCTGAGGGTGTGGGGAGTAGACATGGTATCATGGTAGTTTTGAGGGTTTGCTAAGACTTTCAGCCCTGTGCACTTATTGACAGACTTGCTGTTTGCCACGTGAAGAGTTTCTTAGCACTCCTTACCAATTTTTAGACATTTATTGCTTCATGAGGCTACCAATTAAGTGTTTATATTATTGTTTTTCCCTCCCTAGAAAAAAATGCTTAAACCATGTCCTTGTCTATTTGTGTCAAAAGAGTAGAATCGTGCCTGAAATCAGACTGCTAGGAGAGGCAAATCGGGATTAAAAATGTCAGAGAAGAGGGGCACTTGGGTGGCTCAGTCAGTTAAGTGTCCAACTCTTGACTTGGGCTCAGATCATGATCCCCTGGTTATGCGATTGAGACCCATGTTAGCTCCTCACTGAGCAGGTAGCCTGCTTAAGATTCCCTCTCTCTGTTGGTTAAGCATCTGACTCCTGACTTCCGCTCAGATCATGATCTCACAGTTTGTGAGTTCAAGTCCAACATCAGGCTCTGCACTACCAGTGCAGATGGGATTCTCTCTTCTCTCTCTGCTCTTCCCCCACTTGTTCTCTCTCTGTCTCTCTGCCTCTCTCTCTCTCTCTCTCTCAAAATAAATAAATAAACATTTTTTAAAAAGTCAAAGAAAGTTCACAAGAGCCCACTCACATCGCAAACAAGGAGGAAAACAGAACCATCAAGGAACCAGCGTTTCCACATGTATCACTAAACTGTCTTCAGTCCTTTCTGGAATCAGTGGGAAAATGGATGGATGGACACAGAGATCATCTGATCAGAGGACAACAGTCTCTGGTTCCCAATCCCTAAATCCAAAGAGCCCTGAAAACAGAAAGATTTATTTGTAACTTAGTTACAAACTTACCCTGGACTGATGAAAGACTATTTTTAGTCTTATGCTACTCAGTATGAATATTCATAGTTCTGGCTGCAGAAATATTAATGTGTTTGATTACAGGGTGCTTTCCCAGGCTCCACTGGGGGTGTTAAATAATATATGTGCTGAATTACCTTTGTAAAAGATCCCCAGAATTCTGAATTCAGAAATATATCAAGGTTTTTGGATAAGGGATTACAGACTTACAATTGCATGAAACCCCAAGGAGTAGATGTTATCTTTTATTTTAAGGATAGTAAAACAGATTTAGAGATGTTAAGTAACTTGCCCAAAGTCACATAATAAGCAGCAAAATATTATAAACTTTGATAGGATGACTATGTCAGTTGTGACTTCCAATGAACGAGACTTTGCATGACAGTGTCAGGGAGCTGATGCCACCTGAAGGTACACTGAAAATTATGAAGAGAGGTTTTGCTGCTGGCAAAGTTACACTGTTGAGATTTCACACCAGGTCCCAGAGAGGCCTTCCATCTCCAAATTCAAGGAAACTGTGCCCTCTGACTTTAAGAAAATACGTTTCTTCTAGCCCTTGAAAGCAGAGGAATTTGATAAAGAAGTTGCCTGGCAAAGAAAAAAAAAAAAAAAACACCAGACTGAAATCAAAACAAATCATTTTTTGCATATTAATCAGGCTCCTGATTGAAACTATGCTGGCTGCTTCGAGAGAGGAATATTAACAGTAAAGCGCTGCTAATTTAAGCACAACCAATTTAAAAAGATGTACCTAGAAATGGCCACATGGGAGAATCACTTAAGCTGCATCAACCACCCACTTCGTTTGGTGGGATATGCCTGGGTTGGGAGCGCCAATGTCATGACATTTGCTTCTACCTTGAGGGTGGAGAATGAAATCATCCATTCCTTATAACCCACAGGTCTCTGGTTTTCAAGAATCCATCCCAATTTACTCCTTCCAAGTAAGCAAGAGGGGTCTGAAAGAAAGACCCCGATCTGGGCCTGAAAAGACTATGTAGGAACTGCCACAACGCTTGAGCCCCGGCCCCATGATGCTGGACAGCAGCATTGGTGAATGGCTGGTGGGTAAACCTCTCCTGTATTAGACGTTGCTCAGATCCCCAGATCTGCTCTTCCCAGATCCCCTCAGACCCCCTTCCACTGGTTCTGTTTGCCCCTCTATGAGCCTCTCAATGCTTGTACCCATGACTCTCTTGGAAAGACTGCTGGAGCTCCTGAAGCAGTTTTGCCACAGGCACCGGACATTCATCTCTGAGGCCCTTCCACTTATCCCTGTGCAGAGTGGGTCCGGCATTCTGTGGACAGGTGCTAGCCATCTGGGAGCGAAAGCACACTGAGGGGACCACATGCATAAAAATGGTACATGAATCCATGGGCACATGGGCCAGAGTGCTGACAAGGTCTGCTTCCAAAGCCCTTTCTAAACTTTTTGCCCGGAGTTCCCACATGATTATTTCTGGCACTAATTCGTGTGATCCTTTGCATAGGAAACAAGTCCTACCTTCACCTGCACATTGCTCTTAGTTGTATCTTATGTTTTCAAGGGCCTAAGATGGCATTTTTGTGGCAGCCACAAGGAGACACAGTTGTATTTCATAGGTGTCTGCAAGTCCTAACAGAAAGAATAACAAACTTATTCTGGTTCCTGATAGGACCCTTTATTCCCCACTCACAGCTCAAAATATCCAGCAGCAGAAATCATCTCCCTGGTTCCTGAATTTGGAATGATACTGACCAGATTTATTCCATACCTATTAGGAACAAGTACAGGCATTTCATAATGTAAAAGAGCACTTGACAATATGGCCTGAGATGGATACATGCAATTCAAAACACACTAGTGTCAAATGATTAATTGCTACACACACACACACACACACACACACACACACTTCCTCTCCCTCCCCCTCCCTCTCTCTTTCTCTCTCTTAAAGAACCCTCCTAACATCATTTATACCTATTAAATTGGAAAAGATGATAAAGATCAATAAATACTGGTGATGGTGAGTGAGGGTGCAGGAACATAGGCTCTTAGGTGCTGCTGAGTGGGGTGCAAATTATTGCAACACTTCTGAAAGCCAAATATGTTTCAAAAGACTAAATATATGCATGTACTTTGATCCTCAAAAAAAATCTGTGTTTAGAAAATTTGGGGGGTGTATAGTTTAATGAATTTTAATACCTATGTAGATTCCGGTAACCACCAATACAATAAGTATACATTAAAAAATCTCTTATGCTCTTCCTTTATAGTTACCCTGCCCCCCCACAATTTCTGGAAACCATAGAGTTGTTTTTCAGTCCCTATAGTTTATCTTTTCAAGAATGTCCTATAAGTGGAATCACAGTATGTAATCTTCTTTAACTCAACACAATGTGTTTTAGGCTCATCTAAGTTGTTGCATTTATCAATAATTTGTTTCTTTTTATTGCTGGCAGAGTATTCCATTGTATAGTATACATGTACTGTAGTTTATCCATTTACTAATTAAATTATATTTGGGTTATTTACAGTTTTGGGTAATTATGAACAAAGCTGCTATAAACATTTGTGCACAGGTTTTATGTGAACATAGGTCTTCAATTTTTAAAAAAAAATTTATGTTTTATTTTATATTTGAGAGACAGAGACAGAGAAGCGAGGAGGGGAGGTGCAGAGATGGAGACAGAATCTGAAGCAGGCTCCAGGCTCCAAGCTGCCAGCCCAGAGCCCGACATGGGGCTTGAACCCAGGAGCAGTGAGATCGTGACCTGAGCCAAAGTTGGACGATCAACTGACTGAGTCACACAGGCATCCCTTCAATTCTTTAGATAACCAGTAGTGGGATTGCTGAGTCATACTATAGGTATATGGTTAACTATTTAAGAAACTGTATTATTACAAACAGCCAAACTATTTTCAAAACTTATGTTCCCACCAGCAATGTAAAGAGTTTCAATTGCTCCACATTCTCATAACACTCAGAATTGTATTACTCATTTTCACCTTCTGGTAGATGTGGTGATATCTCACCATAGTTTAAAGTACATTTATCTAATAATGACTCATGGTGTCTAATATCATTTCATGTGCTTATTTGCTATCTGTATGGTATCGCCAATGAAATGTCTGTTCATGTCTTTTGCTCATTTTTTTAATTTTTTACTGTTGAGTTTGAGAGTTCTTTATATATTTGGGTATCATTCCTTTGTCAGGTATATGATTTGTAACTATTTTCTACCAGTCTTAGCTTCTATTTTATTCTTTCAGCAGTTATTTGCAGACCAAAATTTTAAATTTTAGTGAAGCCCAATTTATCAATATTTTCCTTTATGCATCATACTGTAGTTTCATGTCTAAGAACTCTTCACCCAAGTTTAAGTCACAAAGACTTTGTCCTATGTTTTATTCTAAAAAGGTTTTTTTAAGTTTATTTGTTTCGAGAAAGAGACAGAGAGAAAGAGAGCCAGCAGGGGAGAGAGAGAGAGAGAAAGAATCCCAAGCAGGCTCCATGCTATCAGTACAGAGCCCATTGTGGGGCTCAAACTCATGAACTGTAAGATCATGACCTAAGTTGAAATCAAGAGTCAGATGCTCAACCAACTGAGCCACCCAAGTGCCTTAATTCTAAAAGTTTTATAGTTTAGTGTTTTACACTTAGATTTTTATTATTTTCAGTTAACTTTTATATATAGTATGAGGCTTAGGTCAAGGTTTGTTTGATTCTAACACTATTTGCTGGAAAAAACAACAACTATTCTTTTTCCCATTGAATTACTTGGGGTCCTTGTAAAATATTGGTTGGGCATATTTGTATGAATCTATTTCTGTAGTCTCTAATCTATGTTTCTTTGATTGATATATCTATCTCTTCATCAATAGCATACTCTCTTGATTACTGTAAGTCTTAAAATTGAGTAATGCAATTTTTCCAACTATATTCTTCTTTTTCAAAATTGTTTTAGTTATTCCAAATTATTTGTTTTCCATAAATATTAGAATAGTTTTGTCTACATTTGCTAAAATCCCCTGCTGTGATTTTCATATTAAATCTCCACTGTATACTGTCAGTGTATAGAAATATGACTAGTTTTTGTATATTGACCTGCAAACTTGCTTGCCTCACTTATTAGTTCTAGGAGGTTTTTTTTTGATGACTCCCTGAGATTTTCTACACAGAAAATCGTGTTGTCTGTGAAAGGAGATCATTTTATTTCCTCCTTTGCAATCTATATGGTTTTTTAGTTTTGTTTGTTTGTTTTTGTTGTTTATTTGATTCTTTTTTCTTGATTGCATTAGCTAAGAGTTCCAGTGTCATATTGAATGGTGGTGGTGAATGGACGTCCTTGCCTTGTTTCTAATACTAGAAGGCAATTATTCTGCCTTTTACTAGCAGGTATGTTAGCTGTAGATTTTTTTGTAAGCGCCCTTTATCAGGTTGAGGAAATTCTCTTCTACAATTCTCCACCCAGTGTGTGTTTTTCCTATGCCATCAAGCAACTCTCTGACACCAGCTGGGTATCCTACATTTCAATGCAATTCTGACACTATCTGGAGATAGAATCAGGTCCCACAGACTCAGCCCCACAAGACTGCTCCCCTTCCCACTTGAGACATCAGTCACAGACCATACCTTCTATTCTTAGTTTGTTGAAAATGTTTATAAAGAATGTGATATGGAGCTGCAGAGCAAACGGTCAAGACAGAATTTTTGAGACCTTTTGGTGCAAAAAGAGCTTTTATTATGGCACAAGGATAGGACTCATGGGCAGAAAGAGCTGCCCTGTGATTGTGAGGAGCAATTGATTATATACTTTTTAAGTTGGGGAAGGGTAGAGATAATGGAAGTCTCTAAAGGGATTTCCATATGTTAAAGAACACTTACAGGATCCTGGAGGTCTGGCTATTGTCAAGTTAAGGTTGCTTTTAGTCTCTCCCAAAACATCAATATTAAGGCAGCCTTGAGTACCTTAAGGAATGTCACACTCTGCATGTCTCAGATACTTATCAGTGGGCTGCAAGTTGTAAGGAAATTTAATTTTATCTACATTTCTCTTGCCTTTGTTCTCATTAGAATGGATGTTGGAATTTGTCAAATATCTTTTCTGTATCTATTGATTTTATCATACGGGGTGTTTTTTCTTTAGACTATTAATGTGGTAAATTACATGGATCAATTTCTGAATGTCGAATCAGCTTGGATTCCAAACTAAACCTCATTTGATCACAGTGCATTAACCTTTTTATATATTACCTTTTATAATTTGCTAATATTATTTTCTTGAGCATTTTTACATCTACTTTCATGAGCAATGTTGATATGTACTTTTTTGTACTACCTTTGTCTGGTTTTGGTATCAGGGTAATGCTGGACTCAAAATGAGTTGGGATAAAATGAGTTGGGAAATATTTCCTTGTCTTTTATTTTCTGAAAGACTGTTCAGAATCGGTGTTTCGTTGAATTTGCCCATGAAATCATGTGGGTTTGAAGATTTATTTTTTGGAAGGATTTTAACTACAAGTTCAATTTCTTTAATAGCTACAGGATGGTACATGTTCTCTATTTTATCTAAGGTGAGGTTTGATAGTTTGTGGATTTTGAGGAATTGGTCCACTTAATCTAAGTTCTCCAACTGTTTAGAGCAGTTGGTAGTATTATGATAGGAAAAAAATTGGATAAAAAAAGCAGAAAGGGAAAGATTAGGACCTGAGGTCCCTGGGTAGAGAAAAACACATATTTTGGAAGAATGCTGGGAGTGTCTGGTCACAGCAACCACCCCCCACCCCCGGCAGGTGTAAAGGTTCCTCTTAAGAATGTAACAGACACCACCCACTCCCCCCTCAGTTTCCCTCAGGAATTTGACTAAAGACCTAACTAAAAATAAGTAGTAGACCATAAAACCTATGACCCACAGGGAATGTTATGGCCATAGACCAGTCCTCATACAATGGAAACGAGCCAATGGGGGGGGGGGGTGACCAGAACCTTATAAAACAAGGACCCTTGTCTATTGTCAGTGGCCATTCACTTTCGAATGCCCCCTCTCTGTAAAGAGAGTTTTCCTACTATTCCTAACTTTCTAATCTTATACTCTAATAAACTTTTGCCTGCTGCTCATTTTGTGTCCACCTCTTCATTCTTCGAAGAAGCAAAACAAGGAATCCCGGGTATTGTGGTAAAAACTCCTGCGATAGTATTCTTTGTAAAGCCTGTGACGTCTGTAGTGATAGCCACTTTTTCATTCATTCCTAATGCTGTTAATTTGTGTCTTTTTTCTTCTTTGCTTTCTTGGTCCTGCTAAATGCTAATTAATCTTTTTGAAATACCAGCCTTTGATTTCACAGATTTATCTATTGATTTTCTTTTCTAATTTCATTAATTTCTAATCTTTCTGTTAGACCTTTTGTTATTATTTCACAGATTCTTGAGGTTTTGCTCACTTTTTTTCCCAATATTTTTTCTGTTTTTCAGATGGACATAGATCAACAGAATTTAGGCAAAGTTCATTGACCCTTTCCTCTATCTACTATTGAGTCCATCCAGAGAGTTTTTTAGTTTGGTTGTTGTAATTTTCTATTATAAAATTTACATTTAATTCTTCCTTATGTACTCTATTTCTTCCCTGAGTCTATTTTTAGCATGTGTTTCAAAACATGTTCACAATTGCTTGTTTGAGTATTTTTATAATGGCTGACTTAAAGTCTTTGTCAGATAATTCTGTCATTTTTGTTTTTCTTTTATTTTCTATTTTTTTCTAATTTTTTCTAATTTTTCTAATTTTTTTCTAATTTTTTCCTAATTTTTTAAATATTTGTTTATTCTTGAGAGAGAGAGAGAGAGAGCGGGGAAGGGGCAGAGAGCAAGGGAGACACAGAATCTGAAGGAGGCTCCAAGCTCTGAGCTGTCAGCACAGAGCCTGCCGCAGGGCTCGAACCCATGAACTGGGAGATCATGACCTGAGCGGAAGTCTGACACTTAACCGACTGAACCACCCAGATGCCCCAGGTCATTTTTGTTTCTATGCATTGGCATCTGTTGATTGTCCTTTCCCACGCAAGGTGAAGTTTTTCTGGTCTTTCATATGCTAATTAATTTTGGACTGTATCCTGACATTTTAAAAAATTAATTAATTTACTTATTTTTGTAATTTACATCCAAGTTAGTTAGCATATAGTGCAACAATGATTTTAGGAGAAGGTTCCAGTGATCCATCCCTATGCATAGCACCCAGTGGTCACCCCAACAAGTGTCTTCTTTAATACCCCTTATTCATTTAGCCCATCCCCCATCCCACAACCCCTCCAGCAACCCTCTGTTCTCTATATTTAAGATTCTCTTTTGTTTTGTCTTCCTCCCTGTTTTTATATTATTTTTGCTTCCCTTCCCTTATGTTCATCTGTTTTGTATCTTAAATTCCTCATAGGAGTGAAGTCATATGATATTTGTCTTTCTCTGACTTATTTCACTTAAAATAACACACTCTAGTTCCATCCATGTTGCTGCAAATGGTAAGATTTCATTCTTTTTGATTGCTGAGTAATACTCCATTGTATATATACATACCACATCTTCTTTATCCATTCATCCGTCAATGGACATTTGGGCTGTTTCCATACTTTGGCTATTATCAATAGTGCTGCTATAAACATCGGGGTGCATGTGACTTTCAAACAGCACACCTGTATCCCTTGAATAAATACCTAGTACTGCAATTGCTGGGTCATAAGGTACTTCTATTTTCAACTTTTTGAGGAACCTCCATACTGTTTTCCAGAGTGGCTGCACCAATTTGCATTCCCACCAGCAGTATAAAAGGGTTCCTCTTTTTCCACATCCTCACCAACATCTGTTGTTGCCTGAGTTGTTAATTTTAGCTATCTGACTGGTATGAGGTGGTATCTCATTGTGGTTTTAATTTGTATTTCCCTGATGATGAGTGATGTTGAGCATTTTTTCATGTGTCTGTTCACCATCTGATGTCTTCTTTGGAGAAGTTATTTGTTTTTGGGGTGTTGAGTTTTGATAAGTTCTTTATAGATTTTGGATACTAACCCTTTATCTGATATGTCATTTGCAAGTATCTTCTCCCATTCCTTTGGTTTCCTTTTAGTTTTGCTGATTGTTTCCTTCATTGTGCAGAACTTTTTATTTTGATGAGGTCCCAATAATTCATTTTTCCTTTTGTTTCCCTTGCCTCCTGAGACGTGTTGAGTAAGAAGTTGCTGCACCCAAGGTCACAGAGGTTTTTGCCTGTTTTCTCCTCGAGGATTTTGATGGCATCTTCTCTTACATTGAAGTCTTTCATCCATTTTGAATTTATTTTTGGATATGGTGTAAGAAAGTGGTCTAGGTTCATTCTTCTGCACGTCACTGTCCAGTTTTCCCAGCATCATTTGCTCAAGAGACTGTCTTTGTTCCATTGGATATTCTTTCCTGCTTTGTCAAAGGTTAGTTGGCCATATGTTTCTGGGTCCATTTCTGGATTCTCTATTCTGTTCCATTGATCTGAGTGTTTTTGTGCCAGTACCGTACTGTCTTGATGATTATAGCTTTGTAAGACATCTTAAAGTCCGGGATTGTGATGCCTCCACCTTTGGTTTTCTTTTTTTAGGATTGCTTTGGCTATTTGGGGTCTTTTCTGGTTCCATACTAATTTTAGGATTGTTTGTTCTACCTCTATGAAGAATGTTGATGTTATTTTGATAGAGATTGCATTGAATATGTAGATTGCTTTGGGTGGTATTCAACATTTTAACAATATTTATTCTTCCAATCCAGGAGCATGGAATATTTTTCCATTTCTTTGTGTCTTCTTCAATTTCTTTCATAAGCTTTCTATAGTTTTCAGTATATAGATTTTTCACCTCTTTGGTTAATTTTTTTCCTAGGTATTTTATGGTTTTTGGTGCAATTGTAAATGGGATTGATTCCTTGATTTCTCTTTCTGTTGCTTCATTATTGATATATAGGAATGCAACCAATTTCTGTGCATTGATTTTATATCCTGTGACTTTACTGTATTCATGGATCAGTTCTAGCAAGTTTTTTTTTTCCGTGACCAAACTGTCAGGCTTCCAGGCGGCACCTCCCTCCTGAGCATTATCTCAGATGGGCTGTGTTTCCCAACCCCTCACTTCTGAGGGACTGCAGCTTTGACCCACTCAGACCCTCTGGGGAAGGGTCTTGCATAGCAATGGCCAGGTGCCAGCCCACCCCCAGGAATGCTCATATGGCCGTGCTGCTCCCAATACCCAGAGACTGTGGCTGGGTGCCAACCCACTCCAGAAAAAGTTCACGTGATCATATAGCAGCCACGTTTCAAGGATTATGGTAAATCACAACACACATCTGGCACCAGACTTCACCCTTAATGTCCTTGTTCCAACACCCATGGACTTGGCTGTTCTCCAGGGTCCACTGGGACCTTTGCCTGTGGGGAGGCTATACAGCCTCTGCCAAATGTCCTCCCAGCAAGGAAACCACCTCTCCCTGTGTGGCCCGAGGACCTCTTGGACCTGCTCTCTGCTCCTGGGGATTCGCCCTTCCCACCAGAGCTCTGCCAGGTATCAAGCTACAGAGTTTCAGACTTTGTGCTCCCCCTGTTTATAGAGTCTTAATGGTATTTAAACTCTCTCCTTTCTCCATTCTCCCTTTTTTGTTCAGTCCCTTGTGGCTGTTTCCACTCTTCCTCTTTCTCTCTAGCTGCTTTCGGTGGGGGGAGGGGGTGCTTTTCCCATACTCCCCTCCCCCCATCTCTGTCTTCTCTCTACAAGCAAAAAAAACAGCTCCCTGCCCTCCACAGCTTCTCTTTCCCCCATTCACTTCTCCACACTGCGTACCTGCCAAGTTCTGTGGTTCAAGTTGCACAGATTGTTGTGTTGATCCTCAAATCAGTTTTCTAGGTGTGCAAGATGGTTTGATGTTGATCTGGCTACATTACAGGGATGAGAGATGCAAAAAAACTTCCATTCTGTTCCGCCATCTTGGCCCCCACCTGTATCCTGACATTTTAAATATTATGTTTTGATACTCTGAATCTTGTTTAAATCCTATGGAGAGTGTTGATGTTTTTGTTTTAGCAGGCAAAGGAACTGATTGGGTTTAGGCTAAAAATTTCAACCTGGAAGCTATGTTTCCAATGTCAGTTTATCTGTCAAAATCTTTGCAATGCTTTTCATGTCTGTCATGGATGTGCATCACTCACTCTAACCCAGGGTTCTCAGTGTACTCCATCCAGGTAATCTATCCATTACTTTAGCTCTCAAAATCTTTAATATGCTATTTATGATATCATGCACACCGCACGCCTCAGAAGAGACCCCTGGAGCTCATAAACAACTATTTAAAACAGGTGTGTTCATTAACAGTTGCTTCTCTGATCTCCTCCTTCTCTGAAGTCTCCCTGGTACTTTCTGATTTCTTAGATCTCTCCTGTGGCCAGAAACTTTGGACTGTAGTTATCCTACTCAACCACACACTTCCATGGATGGGTCTGCATTCAAGCCAAATGGTGGGAAGATAGAGATTAAAAAATCAACTGGGGGCTGGCCTCACCATCTTGGTATCAAAATCAACTACTGCCCTCCTTAGGATGACAAACTAGCCTAGGAAGTTATATAGCCTGGAAAAATGTCCACATTCAAGCCACTAGTGACTGTCTCACAGCACCATTGTCCAGCTTGATACTGAGAATTACACTGGGCTCTGATCACCACTAATCATACCATAGCCATCACTATCCCCAGATGCCATTGCATCAGCAAGGACAATTATCTGTTGTTCTCACTCTTTTGCATCCCTCTGACCCATTCATAGTGTCTCTTTTCTATAACACTCCCAGAAGGCCACTGTAGGTTTTGTAATTCTTAATTTCTTTTTACTAACACAAGATATTAACTTTAAGCACTAAACTACGTACCAAAAATGATAAAGGTAGAATTTTAGAGGACAGGGACACCACTGAGAACGTGAGTTGTAGGAAAGAAGGCTTTTTGTAGACTGGGGCAGGGCTGGGTCTTGAACTATGATATCAGAAGGAGGATATCATCTATTCATCTATTGTTGCACTTTGAAGAGTAACAAACCATCCTTAAATATTTCTCACTTACGGACTTAAAGCCAACCAGGGAAGTTCTGCTTCTGGCTTTAATTTTGTCCTTTCTACGGTTTCTGTGAATTCCTGTGGTTTACATTTTCATATGTCTCACAGCTTTCAATCTGGCAGCATTAATTTGTCCTAAGTTTGCATTGCATCAACCTGGCCTCACCAGTTCTTATATGAATTTACTCATGTCAAATATTTTGTGTTTTTGCTATACTTCACCAAGGACTTGAGGGATCGTGTGTCAGGGTCCCATCTTGAAATACATGGCCTTCGATGACCTTGCTGGTTATTTTCTCCCTCCCTCTCTTCTTCTCCCTCTCCTCCCCTTCTCCCTCTGTCATTCACTTCAACTTCCCCTTTCTCTCGACCCACAAATATCTTCTCTTTTCTTTCACTAACCATTTTATTCTCACCCTATCCCCTCAGGGTTTCAACTGCTTCCCAATGGCTTAACAAAGTACTTCTTTCAAACATATCCAGTGCTCTACTCAAGAGAATACTTGGTAAAGAATATTCTCTCTCAAAGCCATCACAGTTATGTGTTTTTCTTCTTATATTTCCAATCAGTTATTCTTACTCAAGTTATTATTTAAGAATAACTAGATATTCAATAAGCAAACAATCTGTGGAAGATTTAACCTACTTAAAAGGGGGAGAAATGAGATGTGGCTACCTGTGTACTATCCCTTGAAGAAGCTTATAAAAGTACAGCCCCAGTAGCTGGGATGCTCTGAGGAGAACCCCATTGGGGAGAACAATGGCTAAAAATAGCACTTGACCTTGGGTATCTGAAAGGAAAATGATGAAAAATGTTGACCAAAAGAGTTTAAAGTATCTTTGAAGAAAAAAGAAAAATAAAAGCACACCCACTTTTTTAAAGTGCATGGAAGTCACCTTCTGCACTTTCTGGAGAGGAAAAGCTATTCAGCCAAGATGTAGGCTTTCAGGAATGACCTTCAAAAGGCAAGGGGCAGCACTTTATAAACCAAGAAGATGGTGGAGGCAACAGGGCAGCAGAGGAGAGTGATAGATGCCCCCAAACACTGGAGAGATCACAAAATAAGTAGCCAGATCAGGAAACAGAGCTATCATGGAATCAAAACTAAAAAAGGCTGCTTTCACTCTCAGCAAAGAGATATATGTCAGATGAGCTGCAGGTTCTGGGACTGAAGGCATTCGTGAGAACTGAATGTTCCAACAGAGGAATGAGGGAGGAAGAATCTGATTCTAGCATCTTACCACAAATATGTTCACCAATGCCAGCACCCTAGCCACTTTGCAATGGAGATTCTTCTTAATTGGAGGAAATGAAAGACTGAGAGAGGGGTGTTTTCCCCCCATACTCTCCAATTGCTGTCTTGCTCTGATCTTTCCCTCGTGTTACTCCCCTTTCTCTTAACTACATAAGAGCTCACCACATGCTAGCAACTGTGAAGAACTCAAAATGAATGAGACCATCACTATCCAGGCTGTCCAGAACCTAGTAAAGAAAACAGGCTAATGAAACATATGTTGAAAAAAATAATTGTGCCCTTAGAAATAAGGAAGAAGACTTTTAGTTCATGTAAGAAGTAGCTTTAAGCAAAGCCTTGAACATACTGACTTTGTTGGGTGGAGCTGGGTTGGGAAGAAAGACCTTTAGTGGGCAAAGGTAAGTGTATCCGCCATATGCTAGACACTGATACTGTCCATGGGTTATGTTAAGTTTGTTTTAACAATTTATTCAGTGATACTAGATGTCAGACTCTGAGGATCCAGCTATGAACAGAGGAATCACTTTCTTTATGGAAGTTAGGGTATAATGGTATGACAGGCAGAATAGTGGCCTCCCAATGTGTCTACATTCTAAACCACAGAACCTGTGAATATGTTCTTACGTTATGTTACGTGGCAAAGAAGAATAAAGGTAGCAGGTGGAATTAAGGCTGACCTTAAAATAGGTCAATGATCCTGAACCAATGTAATCACAAGGGTCCCTAAACATAGAAGATGAAGACAGAAGACAAAGTGTCAGTGATTGATGTGAACGACTTGACCAGCCATTACTGACTTTGAAGATGTGAAAGTCCATGAGCAAGGAATGTAGGCTTCCTTTAGAATCTGGAAAAGGCAATAAAAAGCATTCTTCCCTAGAGCCCTGAGAAAGGAACACAGTCCTGCTGACACATAGATTTTAGTACAGTAGCATTCATTTTGGACTACTGACCTCCACAACTGTAGGACGAATAAGTTTGTTTCAAGTCACTAAATTTTGGGGAACTGCATGTTGCTGCCAATACTTTTACCTGGTAAGGAGTAAGGCAGAAAGGGCTGTAGAAGGTGTGTTGCAGTGAGAGATAGCAGGCCATTGTGTTCATTCCAACTTTGCCATTAATTCATAGATTTACTCATTCATTTAGCTGGAACTATGTGCTGGGCAGAGTGCCATATACCAGAATACAACAGAGAACAAGACAAGAAAGTTTCCAGCTCCTGAGGAACTTGCAGTCTAATTGGAAAGAAGATAAAAAGTCAATGAAAAGATAAATTATCCAAATGGCAATAAGCACAATGAATAAAATTAACATCATAGTGCCATAAGAAATACAATGGTCACGGAAGGCCTTTCTGAGGAGATATTTAAGTTGAAATCCATTAAAAAGGGAGAAAAACATGTAAAGGATGTATGCAAAAAGGACAGGAAAAACAAGGTCCTGTCGCTGGAAAGAGCTGTTAGCATGGTCTAAGATTTTTTTTTTTTTTGCACTTTGTGTGGTTTATTTATCTCAATTACACCTCAATTAAACTTGAGAAAGAAAGTGAGGGAGGGAAACGTTTGAGGGAGTGGCCAATATTCCTACCCACCATCTCTTTATAGTTTCTTGGCTGTAGGCAGAAGCCCCGGGGTTCCTTAGGGCCCCAATCCCAGGAGAAAGCACACCTCTCACATGCCAACACAAACAGAGGTATAGTGGCTGAAGGCAGGTCACCTTAACATGGGCCACTTTGGCAGGAAGATTATTTTGAGCTAAAGACAATCAAGACCCTAAGGACTCCAGAGCAACTTTTGCCCCTCCTTTAATTACATACGAAAATCTCAAATTTTTTTTTGTTGTTTTGTTTTGTTTTAATACATGTATTTTTAAAATTTTTATTTATTTTTTAATATAATTTATTGTCAAGTTGGCTAACATACAGTGTATATAAACAGTGTGCTCTTGGTTTTGGAGTTAGATTCCCATGATTCATCACAACATACAACGCTCATCCCAACAAGTGCCCTCCTCAATGCCCATCACCCATTTTCCCCTCTTCCCAATTCTGCCCCCCAACAACTCTCAGTTTGTTCTCTGTATTTAAGAGTCCCTTATGGTTCGCCTCCCTCTCTCTCTGTTTGAAACTATTTTTTCCCTTTCCCTTTCCCCATGATCTTCTGTTAAATTTCTTGAGTTCCACATATGAATGAAAACATATGATATCTGTCTTTCTCTGATTGACTTATTATTTCACTTAGCCTAATACCCTCCAGTTCCATCCACGTTGCTGCAAATGGCAGGATTTCATTCTTTCTCATTGCCAAGTAGTATTCCATTGTATATATAAACCAGGTCTTCTTTATCCACTAATCTGTTTATGAACATTTAGGCTCTTTCCATAATTTGGCTATTGTTGAAAGCGCTGCTATAAACATTGGAATACATGTGCCCCTATGAATCAGCACTTCTGTATCCTTTGGATAAATTCCTACAAGGGCTGTTGATGGACTATAGGGTAGTTCTATTTTTAATTTTTTGAGGAACCCCCACACCGTTTTCCAGAGCAGCTGCACCAGTTTGCATTCCCACCAACAGTCCAAGACGGTTCCCATTCCCATCCTTGCCAGCATCTATTGTTTCCTGAGTTGTTCATTTTAGCCACTCTGACTGGTGTGAGGTGGTATCGCGGTGTGGTTTTGATTTGTATTTCCCTGATGATGAGTGATGTTGAGCATCTTTTCATGTGTGTGTTGGCCATCTGCATGTCTTCTTTTGAAAAGTGTCTATTCATGTCTTCTGCCCATTTCTTCACTGGACTATTTGTTTTTTGGGTGTTGAGTTTGGTAAGTTCTTTAATAGATTTTGGATACTGACCCTTTATCCAATATGTCATTAGCGAATATCCTTTCCCATTCTGTTGGTTGCCTTTTGGTTTTGTTGATTGTTTTCTTTGCAGCCCAGAAGCTTTTTATCTTCATGAGGTCCCAATAGTTCATTTTTGCTTTTATTTCCATAGCTTTTGGAGATGTGTGGACAAGAAACTGCTGTGGCTGAGGTCAAAGAGGTTGTTGCCTGTTTTTTCCTCTAGGATTTTGATGTTTTCCTGTCTCACATTTAGGTCTTTCATCCATTTTGAGTTCATTTTTGTGTATGGTGTAAGAAAGTGGTCCAGGTTCATTCTTCTGCATATTGCTGTCCAGTTCTTCCAGCACCATTTGCAAAAAAACAAAAACAAAAACAAAAACAGAAAAACCTGTCTTTTTTCCATTGAATACTCTTTCCTGCTTTCTCAAAGGTTAGTTGGCCATACGTTTGTGGGTCCAATTCTGGGTTCTCTATTCTAGTCCATTGGCCTGTATGTCTGTTTTTGTGCCAATACTATACTGTCTTGAAGATTACACCTTTGTAGCATAGGTTGAAGGCTGGGATTGTGATGCCTCCTACTTTGGTTTTCTTTTTCAACATTACTTTGGCTATTCTGGGTCTTTTGTGGTTCCATACAAATTTTAGGATTGCTTGTTCTAGCTTTGAGAAGAATGCCAGTACAATTTTGATTGAGATTACATTGAATGTGTAGATTGCTTTGAGTAGTATTGACATTTTAAAAATATTTGTTCTTCCAATCAACATTTCTTTGTGTCTTCTTCAATTTCTTCTTCTATAGTTTTCAGCATACAGATATTTTACATCTTTGGTTAGGTTTATTCCTAGGTATTTTATGGTTCTTGGTGCAGTTGTAAATGGGACCAATTTCTTGATTTCTCTTTCTGTTGCTTAATTATTGGTGTATAGAAATGCAACCGATTTCTGTACATTGATTTTGTATCCTGCAACGTTGCTGAATTCATGTATCAGTTCTAGCAGCTTTTTGGTGGAGTCTTTGGGTTTTCCATGTAAAGTATCATGTTGTCTGCCAAAAGTGAAAGTTTGACTTCTTCTTTGCCAATTTAGATGCTTTTATTTCATTTTGTTGTCTGATTACTGAGGCTAGGACTCCAACACTATGTTAAGCAACATAGTAGTGGGAGTGGGCATCCCTAACATGTTTCTGTCTCAAGGGGAAAGCTCTATGTTTTTCCCTATTGAGGGTGATATTAGGCTTTTCATATATGGCTTTTATGATGTTAACATATGTTCCTTCTATCTCAACTTTCTGGAGGGTTTTTATTAAGAAACCATGCTGTATTTTGTCAAATACTTTCCCTGCATCTATTGACAGGATCATATGGTTCCTTTCTTCTATTAATGTGATGTATCACATTGATTGATTTGCAAATATTGAACCAGGCCTGCAGCTCAGGGATGAATCCCAATTGATCATGGTGAATAATTCTTTCAATATGTTGTTGAATTTAATTTGCTAGTATCTTGTTGAGAACTTTTTCATTCATGTTCTTCAGGGATATTGGCCTGAAAATCTCCTTTTTTTGTGGGGTCTCTGTCTGGTTTGGGAATCAAGGTAATGCCGCCTTCATGGAATGAGTCCAGAAGCTTTCCTTCCATTTCTATTTTTTGGAACGCTTGAGAACATAGGTATTAACTCTGCTTTAAATATCTGGTAGAATTCCCCTGGGAAACCATCTGGCCCAGGACTTTTATCTGTTGGGAGATTTTTGATAACTTACTCCATATATTTTCTGGTTATGGGTCTGTTCAAATTTTCTATTTCTTCCTGTTTGAGTTTTGGTAGTGTGTGGGTGTCTAGGAATTTGTCCATTTCTTCCAGGTTGTCCAATTTGTTGGCATATAATTTTTTATAGTATTCTCTAATTGTTTGTATTACTGTGGTGTTGGTTGTGACCTCTCCTCTTTCATTATTGATTTTATCTATTTGGATTCTCTCTCTTTTCTTTTTGAGAAGTCTGGCTGGGGGGGTTATCAATTTTGTTTATTCTTTTGAAAAACTATCTCTTAGATTCATTGATCTGTTCTACTGGTTTTTTTGGGAACTATAGTGTTTAGTTCTGTTTTATTTCTCTTCTCCTGCTGGCTTTGGGGTTTCTTTGATGTTCTGCTTCTAGTTCCTTTAGGTGTGAGGTTAGGTTTTGTATTTGGAATTTTTCTTTTTCTTGAGATAGGCCTGGATTACAATGTGTTTTCCTCTTAGGACTGCCTTTGCTGCATCCCAAAGGGTTTGGACTGTCATGTTTTCATTTTCATTTGCTTCAATATATTTTAAATTTTTTCTTTAATTGCCTGGTTGACCCATTCATTCTTTAGTAGGATGCTCTTTAACATCCATGCATTTGGAGGTTTTTCGAATTTTTTCTTGTGGTTGATTTCAAGTTTCATAGCATTGTGATCTGAAAATGTGCATGGTATGATGTCAATCCTTTTATTTTTATTGAGGGCTGTTCTGTGACCCAGTATGTGATCTATTCTGGAGAATGTTCCATGTACACTTGGGAAGAACGTGTATTCTGCTGCTTTTGGATGAATACTTCTGGATATATTGGTCAAGTCCATCTGGCCCCTGTATCATTCAGAATCATCGTTTCTTTATTGATTTTCTCCCTAGATGATCTGTCCATTGTTGTAAGTGGAGTATCAAAGTCCTTTGCAATTAACATATTCTTATTCATAAGATTGCTTATGTTTGTGATTAATTGATTTATATATTTGGGTTCCACCAAGTTGAGGGCATAAACATTTACAATTGTTAGCTCTTCTTGATGGATAGATCCCTTAATTATGATATAATGTCCTTCATCTCTTGTTACAGGCTTTAGTTTAAAATCTAGTTTGCCTGGGCAGACTAGAGGCCCACAGAAGAGAGTAGGAAGGGTGGAGAGGCAGTGCGCGCTGCACGGACTGGCAGGAGGGAGCCGGGGTGGAGGGGCGGCCCACCGGCCAAGCAGAGCCCCCGAGTCTGGCTTGCAAAAGTGGAGGGGCTGGACAGAGTGTGTTCCAAAAGCAAGCGGGACTTAGCATCTGGGAGGTCATAAGTAAACAGCTCTGCTCGGAAAGCGGGAAGACTGGAGGACAAAGGGAGGGAGAGTTGCTGAGTCCCGGGAGGACAGAGCTCAGTTTGTTGGGGAACAAAGGCGCTCACCAGCGCCATCTCCCTCGCCCATCCCCCAGCCAAAATCCCAAAGGGAACCAGTTCCTGCCAGGGAACTTGCTCGCTCCGTGCAAACACCCAACTCTGTGCTTCTGCAGAGCCAAACCTCCGGCACCGGATCTGACTCCCTCCCGCTGCCACAGGGCCCCTCCTGAAGTGGATCACCTAAGGAGAAGCGAGCTAAGCCTGCCCCTCCTGCCCCCGTGCACCTTGCCTACCCACCCCAGCTAATACACCAGATCCCCAGCACCACAAGCCTGGCAGTATGCAAGTAGCTCAGACGGGCCACGCCACCCCACAGCGAATCCCGCCCCTAGGAGAGGGGAAGAGAAGGCACACACCAGTCTGACTGTGGCCCCAGCGGTGGGCTGGGGGCAGACATAAGGTCTGACTGCAGCCCGCCCACCAACTCCAGTTATACACCATAGCACAGGGGAAGTGCCCTACAGGTCCGCACCACTCCAGGGACTATCCAAAATGACCAAACGGAAGAATTCCCCTCAGAAGAATCTCCAGGAAATAACAACAGCTAATGAACTGATCAAAAAGGATTTAAATAATATAACAGAAAGTGAATTTAGAATAATAGTCATAAAATTAATCGCTGGGCTTGAAAACAGTATAGAGGACAGCAGAGAATCTATTGCTACAGAGATCAAGGGACTAAGGAACAGTCAGGAGGAGGTAAAAAATGCTATAAACAAGCTGCAAAATAAAATGGAAACAACCATGGCTAGGATTGAAGAGGCAGAGGAGAGAATAGGTGAACTAGAAGATAAAGTCATGGAAAAAGAGGAAGCTGAGAAAAAGAGAGATAAAAAAAATCCAGGAGTATGAGGGGAAAATTAGAGAACTAAGTGATACACTAAAAAGAAATAATATACGCATAATTGGTATTCCAGAGGAGGAAGAGAGAGGGAAAGGTGCTGAAGGGGTACTTGAAGAAATAATAGCTGAGAACGTCCCTGAACTGGGGAAGGAAAAAGGCATTGAAATCCAAGAGGCACAGAGAACTCCCTTCAGATGGAACTTGAATCAATCTTCTGCACGACATATCATAGTGAAACTGGCAAAATACAAGGATAAAGAGAAAATTCTGAAAGCAGCAAGGGGTAAACATGCCCGAACATATAAAGGGAGACCTATAAGACTCGTGACTGATCTCTCTTTTGAAACTTGGCAGGCCAGAAAGGATTGGCACGAGATCTACAATGTGCTGAACAGGAAAAATATGCAGCCGAGAATCCTTTATCCAGCAAGTCTGTCATCCAGAATAGAAGGAGAGATAAAGGTCTTCCCAAATAAAGAAAAACTGAAGGAATTTGTCACCACTAAACCAGCCCTACAAGAGATCCTAAGCAGGATCCGGTGAGACAAAGTACCAGAGACATCGCTACAAGCATAAAACATACAGACATCACAATGACTCTAAACCCGTATCTTTCTATAATAACACTGAATGTAAATGGATTAAATGCGCCAACCAAAAGACATAGGGTATCAGAATGGATAAAAAAACAAGACCCATCTATTTGCTGTCTACAAGAGACTCATTTTAGATCTGAGGACACCTTCAGATTGAGAGTGAGGGGATGGAGAACTATTTATCATGCTACTGGAAGCCAAAAGAAAGCTGGAGTAGCCATACTTATATCAGACAAACTAGACTTTAAATTAAAGGCTGTAACGAGATGAAGAAGGGCATTATATAATAATTACAGGGTCTATCCATCAGGAAGAGCTAACAATTATAAATGTCTATGTGCCGAATACTGGAGCCCCCAAATATATAAAACAACTACTCATAAACATAAGCAACCTTATTGATAAGAATGTGGTAATTGCAGGGGACTTTAACACCCCACTTACGGAAATGGATAGAGCATCTAGACACACGGTCAATAAAGAAACAAGGGCCCTGAATGACACATTGGATCAGATGGACTTGACAGATATATTTAGAACTCTGCATCCCAAAGCATCAGAATATACTTTCTTCTCGAGTGCACATGGAACATTCTCCAAGATAGATCATATACTGGGTCACAAAACAGCCCTTCATAAGTATACAAGATTTGAAATTATACCATGCATACTTTCAGACCACAATGCTATGAAGCTTGAAATCAACCACAGGAAAAAGTCTGGAAAACCTCCAAAAGCATGGAGGTTAAAGAACACCCTACTAAAGAATGAGTGGGTCAACCAGACAATTAGAGAAGAAATTAAAAAATATATGGAAACAAACGAAAATGAAAATACAACAATCCAAACGCTTTGGGACGCAACGAAGGCAGTCCTGAGAGGAAAATACATTGCAATCCAGGCCTATCTCAAGAAACAAGAAAAATCCCAAATACAAAATCTAACAGCACACCTAAAGGAAATAGAAGCACAATAGCAAGGACAGCCTAAACCCAGCAGAAGAAGAGAAATAATAAAGACCAGAGCAGAAATAAACAATATAGAATCTAAAAAAACTGTAGAGCAGATCAACGAAACCAAGAGTTGGTTTTTTGAAAAAATAAACAAAATTGACAAACCTCTAGCCAGGCTTCTCAAAAAGAAAAGGGAGATGACCCAAATAGATAAAATCATGAATGAAAATGGAATTATTACAACCAATCCCTCAGAGATACAAA
The DNA here is from genome assembly GCF_007474595.2 of Lynx canadensis. Taxonomy (NCBI): domain Eukaryota; kingdom Metazoa; phylum Chordata; class Mammalia; order Carnivora; family Felidae; genus Lynx; species Lynx canadensis. The sequence goes on along the minus strand of NC_044311.2, from coordinate 616,529 downwards.
CAATTATCAGGGAATACTATGAAAAATTATATGCCAACAAACTGGACAACCTGGAAGAAATGGACAAATTCCTAAACACCCACACTCTTCCAAAACTCAATCAGGAGGAAATAGAAAGCTTGAACAGACCCATAACCAGCGAAGAAATTGAATCGGTTATCAAAAATCTCCCAACAAATAAGAGTCCAGGACCAGATGGCTTCCCAGAGGAGTTCTACCAGACGTTTAAAACAGAGATAATACCTATCCTTCTCAAGCTATTCCAAGAAATAGAAAGGGAAGGAAAATTTCCAGACTCATTCTATGAAGCCAGTATTACTTTGATTCCTAAACCAGACAGAGACCCAGTAAAAAAAGAGAACTACAGGCCAATATCCCTGATGAATATGGATGCAAAAATTCTCAATAAGATACCAGCAAATCGAATTCAACAGCATATAAAAAGAATTATTCACCATGATCAAGTGGGATTCATTCCTGGGATGCAGGGCTGGTTCAACATTCGCAACTCAATCAACGTGATACATCACATTAATGAAAGAAAAGATAAGAACCATATGATCTTGTCAATTGATGCAGAAAAGGCCTTTGGCAAAATCCAGCACCTTTCTTAATAAAAACCCTTGAGAAAGTCGGGATAGAAGGAACATACTTAAACATCATAAAAGCCATTTATGAAAAGCCCACAGCTAACATCATCCTCAATGGGGAAAAACTGAGAGCTTTTTCCCTGAGATCAGGAACACGACAGGGATGCCCACTCTCACCACTGTTGTTTAACATAGTGTTGGAAGTTCTAGCATCAGCAATCAGACAACAAAAAGAAATCAAAGGCATCAAAATTGGCAAAGATGAAGTCAAGCTTTCGCTTTTTGCAGATGACATGATACTATACATGGAAAATCCGATAGACTCCACCAAAAGTCTGCTAGAACTGATACATGAATTCAGCAAAGTTGCAGGATACAAAATCAATGTACAGAAATCAGTTGCATTCTTATACACTAACAATGAAGCAACAGAAAGACAAATAAAGAAACTGATCCCATTCACAATTGCACCAAGAAGCATAAAATACCTAGGAATAAATCTAACCAAAGATGTAAAAGATCTGTATGCTGAAAACTATAGAAAGCTTATGAAGGTAATTGAAGAAGATATAAAGAAATGGAAAGACATTCTGTGCTCATGGATTGGAAGAATAAATATTGTCAAAATGTCAGTACTACCCAAAGCTATCTACACATTCAATGCAATCCCGATCAAAATTGCACCAGCATTCTTCTCGAAATAGAACAAGCAATTCTAAAATTCATATGGAACCACAAAAGGCCCCAAATAGCCAAAGTAATATTGAAGAAGAAGACCAAAGCAGGAGGCATCACAATCCCAGACTTTAGCCTCTACTACAAAGCTGTAATCATCAAGACAGCATGGTATTGGCACAAAAACAGACACGGAGACCAATGGAATAGAATAGAAACCCCAGAACTAGACCCACAAACGTATGGCCAACTCATCTTTGACAAAGCAGGAAAGAACATCCAATGGAAAAAAGACAGTCTCTTTAACAATGGTGCTGGGAGAACTGGACAGCAACATGCAGAAGGATGAAACTAGACCACTTTCTCACACCATTCACAAAAATAAACTCAAAATGGATAAAGGAATGTGAGACAGGAAACCATCAAAACCCTAGAGGAGAAAGCAGGAAAAGACCTCTCTGACCTCAGCCGTAGCAATCTCTTACTCGACACATCCCCAAAGGCAAGGGAATTAAAAGCAAAAATGAATTACTGGGACCTTATGAAGATTAAAAGCTTCTGCACAGCAAAGGAAACAACCAACAAAACTAAAAGGCAACCAACCGAATGGGAAAAGATATTTGCAAATGACATATCAGACAAAGGGATAGTATCCAAAATCTATAAAGAGCTCACCAAACTCCACACCCGAAAAACAAATAACCCAGTGAAGAAATGGGCAGAAAACATGAATAGACACTTCTCTAAAGAAGACATCCGGATGGCCAACAGGCACATGAAAAGATGCTCAATGTCGCTCCTTATCAGGGAAATACAAATGAAAACCACACTCAGATATCACCTCACGCCAGTCAGAGTGGCCAAAATGAACAAATCAGACTATAGATGCTGGCAAGGATGTGGAGAAACGGGAACCCTCTTGCACTGTTGGTGGGAATGCAAACTGGTGCAGCCACTCTGGAAAACAGTGTGGAGGTTCCTCAGAAAATTAAAAATAGACCTACCCTATGACCCAGCAATAGCACTGCAGTGCTAGCACTGCAATAGCACTGTATTTACCCAAGGGATACAGGAGTACTGATGCATAGGGGCACTTGTACCCCAATGTTTATAGTAGCACTCTCAACAATAGCCAAATTATGGAAAGAGCCTAAATGTCCATCAACTGATGAATGGATAAAGAAATTGTGTTTTATATACACAATGGAGTACTACATGGCAATGAGAAAGAACGAAACATGGCCCTTTGTAGCAACGTGGATGGAACTGGAGAGTGTGATGCTAAGTGAAATAAGCCATACAGAGAAAGACAGATACCATGTGGTTTCACTCTTATGTGGATCCTGAGAAACTTAACAGAAACCCATGGGGGAGGGGAAGGAAAAAAAAAAAAAGAGGTTAGAGTGAGAGAGAGCCAAAGCATAAGAGACTCTTAAAAACTGAGAACAAACTGAGGGTTGATGGGGGGTGGGAGGGAGGGGAGGGTTGGGGATGGGTATTGAGGAGGGCACCTTTTGGGATGAGCACTGGGCGCTGTATGGAAACCAATTTGACAATAAATTTCATATATTGAAAAAAAAATACAAACACACACACACAGAAAATAAATAAAAATAAAATCTAGTTTGCCTGAAATAAGTATGGCTACTCTAGCTTTCTTTTGACTTCCAGTAGCATGATAGATGGTTCTCCATCCCCTCAACTTCAATCTAAAGGTGTCTTCGGGTCTAAAATGAGTCTTTTGTAGATAGCATATATAGATAGATCTTGATTTTTAACGATTCTGATACCCTATATCTTTTCATTGGAGCATTTAGTCCATTTACATTCAGTGTTATTATTGAAAGATAGGGATTTAGTATCATTGTGTTATCTGTAAGTTTCATGCTTGTGGTGATTTCTCTGGTCCTTTGTAGTCTTTGCAGCATTCCACTCACAGAGTCCCCCTTAGGATCTCCTGCCGGGCTGGTTTAGAGGTCATGAACTCCCTCAGTTTTTGTCTGGGAAGGCCTTTATCTCTCCTTCTATTCTGAATGACAGCCTTGCTAGCAAACGGATTCTTGTTTGCATATTTTTCCTATTCGGTACATTGAATATTTCCTGCCACTCCCTTCTGGCCTGCCAAGTTTCAGTGGACAGGTCTGCTGCTACTCTTATGTGTCTACCCTTGTGGATTAAGGCCCGTTTATGCTGAGCTGCTTTCAGAATTCTCTCTTTATCTTTGTAGTTTGCCAATTTCACTATGATATGTGGAGAAGACCTAGTCTTGTTATGTATGAAGGGAGTTCTCTGTGCCTCCTGGACTTGGATGTCTGTTTCCTTCCCCAGATTAGGGAAGTTCTCAGCTAAAATTTGTTCAAATAAACCTTTTGCCCCTTTCTCTCTCTCTCTCTCTCTCTCCTTCTGGAAATCTTATGACTCTTATTACGTTGCATTGAATCACTTAGTTTTCTAATTCTCCCCTCATGGTCTAGTATTTTATCTCTTTTTCTCGGCTTCATCATTTTCCATAATTTTAACCTCAATTTCACTTATTTTCTCCTCTGCTTCCTCCATGCTTGCTGTCACTGCATCTACTTTGTCTTGCACCTCATTTATAGCATTTTTAAATTTGTCTTGACTATTTATTTCCTTGATCTCTGCAGCAATAGATTCTCTGCTGTCTTCTATGCTTTTTTCAAGCCCAGCTATTAATGTTATGACTAGTATTCTAAGTTATTGTTCAGATACATTGTTTATATCTGTTTTGACCAATTATCTGGCTGTCATTTCTTCCTAGAGTTTCTTAGAGGATAATCCTTCCATTTTGCCATTTTGTCTACTTTTCTGTCTTTCACATTTTTTAATAGTTTGTTATGTGTTCTGCCCCTGCAAGCACTACTATAAAGGGGTCAAACACTGTCCAGAGTCCAGTTTTCAGGAGGTGTTTTTGGAGTGTGTTGTGTGGTCTCTGTTTTTGTGACTCAGGTTGCTTTATTTCCCTACTTGTAATGGTTGTTTGGACCTTCCACCAGGTATGCTTTGATTTGTTCGTTGAAGTAACCCTGGAAAAAAAAAACTTAAAAAGGGGAGGAGGTGGAGGAAGAAGCCACAGAAGAAGAGTCTTTTGTCCTTAGAGTGGCTATATACCTTCTTCTCACAGCACTCAAGGGAGGGGACTGGTCTCTCTGACTGCACCTCTGAGCTCACTCCTGAGCCCAGGATGGCTCTCCTTCCCCCTCCACCCCACGCGCATGTACAGGGTGGCAGGCTGCAGTCAGGAGAAAGTCCTGCAACCCTGGATGGTGTTAGAAATTTGTTCTCTTTTCTTCCTTTTTTCTCTCCACAGAAGGGATCCTTCCCATTTTATCTCTCCTAATTCACACACACCTATGGCCCACCAAGTTGTCCCATAGGCCCCTGGAGATGTTTTTATCACTCTGTAGTCCAGATTCCTAGAATTTCAGGCCTTCTTGCCTCAACTGTGTTTGAGGGGTGAGAGAACTTCAGGTTCCCCTACTTCTCTGCCATATTGACTCCTCTCTCAATAGCTACTTTAAATGTAAATGGACTGAATGCTCTAATCAAGAGACATAGGATAATAGAATGGATAAACACAAGATCTATCCATATGCTGCCTACAAGCAACTCACTTCATACCTGAAGACACATACAAATAGAAAGTGAAAGGATGGAAAAAGATATTCTATTTAAATGGAAACAACAACAAAAGCCTGGGATAACAATACATATATTAGATAAAATAGACTGCAAAACAAAGACTGTAACAAGAGACAAATTAGGGCATTACATAATGATCAAAGAACCAATCTATTAAGAGGATATAACAATTGTAAATATCCATGCACCCAACACCGAAGCATCTAAATCATAAAGCAAATAGTAATAGAACTAAAGTAAGAAATTGACAGTAATATAATAGTAAGGCAATTTAACACCTCACTTACTTTAATGGATAAATCACCCAGACAGAAAATCAATAAGGAAACCATGGCTTTGAAAAGCACCTTAGACCAAATGGACTTAACAGATATATATAGAACATTCTATCCAAAAAACAACAGAATACACATTCTTTTCAAGTGCACATAGAACATTCTCCAGGATAGATCACATGTTGGGTCACAAAACAAGTGTTAATAAACTTAAGAAAACTGAAATCATATATAGTCTTTTTTTTACCACAATGGTATGAAATTAGCACTTAATTACAAGAAAAAAAAAACCTGGAAAAATTGTAAACATGGGGTTAAACAATGCTATTAAACTACCAATGGGTCAATGAAGAAATCAAAGAGGAAATCAAAAGTTCCCTAGAGACAAATGAAAGTGGAAACACAACAGTTCAAAATCCTTGGGATGCAACAAGAGCAATTTTTTTTTAATTTTTTTTTGACGTTTTTATTTATTTTTGGGACAGAGAGAGATAGAGCATGAACGGGGGAGGGGCAGAGAGAGAGGGAGACACAGAATCAGAAACAGGCTCCAGGCTCTGAGCCATCAGCCCAGAGCCCGACGCGGGGCTCGAACTCACGGACCGCAGATCGTGACCTGGCTGAAGTCGGACGCTTAACCGACTGCGCCACCCAGGCGCCCCAACAAGAGCAATTTTTAAGAGGGGAATTTAGAGGACTTTAGGAAGATGGTGGAGTAGGAGGACCCTGAGTCCACCCAATCCCACTTTTTCAACTAGATGTCAACTAGCAACAAACTAGAGAGAAATCTGAAGATTGACAGAATAAAATCCACAACTAAATGTAGAGAAGAAGCTGCATCTGAAAAGTTAGGGAAGTTGTAAAGGCAGAGGAAGACTGCCTAAAGAAGGGAGGGAGCTGTACACCCAGAGAGGGCAGAGAAATGGGCTCTTGTGCCAGGTAGCTCCCCCCAGGGAGGACTAATCCACATAACATTTGGCTTTAGAAACCAGAGGGGCTGCATTCCCTGAGTTCATATAACCAGTGGTACCTTTAAAAGTCTGCTTACTCAGCACCAGGTGAACAGGGAGGGTGAGTAAATGTTCTGCCCAGTATCTTTAGAGAGACAGCAGCCTACGTGGAAAGGCATCACAAAAATGGCAATTTATACAATGGCAGAGGCAAATGGGAGAGAAAACTGTTTATACTGATTTGGAGCTTATTGGGATACTTCTCTGAAAACAAGGTACATGGCAGGTGCCATTTTCCTCCCCCATCACCCAGCATAAACACAGAGCACCTGTGATATGTGGGACTGCACAGGCATTTGCTATCTAACCCACTAGCAGTGCACCACACCCATGAGTTCTTCTAAAGACTAGTCTTCTCAGCCCTAGGCTCAAGGCAAATTTTGTTAAAGCAGGACACGGGCCCTACAAGTTGCACTATGCAGAACCACCGTACCAGGCCCAGCTGCAGTTCAGGACCCAGCCACCATACCACACCCAGCTGCACACCTCCCAGGCATCATTGCACACTAGGTCCAGCCCTGCCCAGACTCACTCTCCTGCAACCCTGTCACACAGCTCCAGCTGCTTAGAGGTTCCCCTTCTTCTCTGCCATAAGCACTCTGCTCTCTGCTCTCTGCTTCTCTGCTCTCTAAGCACAGCTCCAGTGCTTAGAGGAATATCACATAGGACTTGTGGCCCAACACAAACTTTACAAATACCACAGCCTTACTCCCAATTCCCCAGTGGGCATGCCCCCTCAGACCTGGCCTGCCTGGGTCCCACTAACAGCATAGACAGGAAGCACAGCCCACAACAGCAGAGTGCAGATGACTGCACTGAAAGGAAAAGTGACTCAGACACAACAGCAGGGTGTAAACAACACACGTAGAATACTCTCCTGGTGTGCCAAGTTCTGGTGAACAGGGGACACTGCAATGCAGGGTGCTTCAGGAGCTCTTCTTCATAAAGTAACTACTTTCAAGAGCTGAAGACACAGCTGACTTTCTTAACACACAGAAACGGACACAGCAAGGCGGACTAAATGAGGAGACAGAAATTTATCCCAGATGAAAGAACAGGACAAGGCCACAACCAGAGATCTAAGCAAAACAAACATAAGAAACATGCCTGATAAAGAATTTAAAGCAATGATCAAAAGGATACTCACTGGACTTGAGAAAAAAGTGGAAGACATGAGTGAGACTCTTAACACACAGATAAGGAATAACATTGCAGAGATAAAGGGCACAGTAAACAAAGTGAGAAACACACTTGATGGAATGAGCAGCAGGGTGGAAGAAACAGAGAAACAAATTATTGACTGGACAACTGAGGAATGGAAAGTATTCAAGCTGAACAAAAAAAAGAGAGAAAAGAATTATGCAAAATGAGAATAGACTTACGATTTCATCTAACATAATAACATTCATATTATAGAGATCCTACAGAAGAAGAGAGAGAAAAGAGGGCAGAAAATTTATTTGAAGAAATAATAGCTGAAAATTGCCCTATTTGGGGGAAAGAAACAGATATCCAGATCCAGGAGACACAGAAAACCCCCAACAGAATCAACAAAAGCAGACTCACACTGAGACATATTGTAATTAACTTGCAAAATATAGTGATAAAGAAAAATCTTGAAAGCAACAAGACAAAAGAAGTCATTAACTTACAAGGGAAAACCCATACGGCTAGCAGATTTTTTCACAGAAACTTTGCAAGCCAGAAGGGAGTAACATGATATATTCAAGATGCTAAATGGGGGAAATCTGCAGCCAAGAATACTCTGTCCAGTAAGGCTATCATTCAGAATAAGACAAAGAGTTTCCCAAACATAAACTAAAGGAGTTTGTGACCACTAAGCTAGCCCTGCAAGAAATATTAAAAGGGACCCTTTTAGTGGAGAGGAGAGACCAAAAGTGGTAGTATAGAGGTAGGAAACACAAAAGCAGTGAAACTTATAAAACTTTTTAATAAACCTTTTGTTCATAAACATATGCCTACTTATAGAGGTAGGAAACACAAAACATAAAACATAAAACTTTATAAACACAAAAGCAATAAAACTAAATATTTCTATAAAAGATCAGTCAAGAAACTCACAAAAAAGGATAGAAAATATAATAACATATAACTGAAACATGGGAAAGATAGAAAAGAATGAATTCAAACTTAAGTGATCATCAACTTAATGTAACTCCTATATGACGAAGATATAATATACAAACCTAATGGTAACCAGAAATGGTTTCTCTGTGTTAAGAAAATCGGCTGTGTCTTCACAGCTTTCACATTTCAACAAAACATGAAACAGAAAAACTCAAGAAAGGATCAGAGAAAGTCTTTGTAAACAATCACAAAACAAGTAATAAAATGGCAATAAATACACATCAATCAATAATTACTTTGAATGTAAATGGAGAAAATACTCCAATCAAAAGACATAGGGTAACAGAATGGATTAAAAAAAAAAAACAAAAAAAAAGACCCATCTCTTTGCTGCCTACAAAAGACCAATTTTAGACCTAAAGATACCTGAAGATTGAAAGTGAGAAGATGGAGAATGGAGTTAAGATAGCAAAGTATTATGGGGACCCTGAGTTTATCTCCTTCTTGAAACACAGCTATATCAGTGTCAAACCATTTTGAACACCTAGAAAATTGATTTGAGGATTAATGCAACAATATGCATAACTTGAGCCAGAGAACATGGCAGGTACATGCTGCGGAGAGGTTAATTGGGGGAGAAAAGCTGCAGGACTGCGGGAGGTAGGGAGTCATTTTTGTGGAGAGGATAGAGAAAGAGAAAGGGGGAGAGTGTAGTGCAGCACAGTGGGAATGCACAAGAAAAACACTCCCCTCCTGAAAGTAGGAGAGAAAGAGAGAAAGTAAGTGAAAACACTCACAGGGGACTAGACAAGAAACCTGTTCCTCAAAACCGTTAATGAGGAGAAAGGAGAAAGTTTCAATACCTCCAAGATTCTATAAAGAGTAGAGTGCAGAGCTCAGAGCTCAGTGCCTGGCTGTGCTCTGGCAAGGAAGTAGGGCAAATTTCCAGGGACCAACAGCAAGGTCTGAGGGGTCCATGTGCCACAGGGGGAGAAGCAGTTCTCCTGCTTGGTCTGCATTTGGTAGAGGCCATATGGCTTCCCCATAGCCAAAAGTCCTGGTGGAACCTAGAGAGCTGCCACGTTTACTGATATTGGAACAAAGATGCCAGAGGGCAGCAAAACCTGGCCCCAGCTGTGTGTTGTGATTTACCATAAACTCTGAGTCTTTGCCACTGTGTGATCATATGAGTGTTTTCTGGGACAAGCCAGCACCTGGCCATTGCTCAGCAAGACTCTCCCCCAAAGAATCAGAGTGGGTCCAAGCCATGGGGATCCCTGAAGTGTGGGGTTTGAAACAGCCCCATGTGAAATAAAACTCTGTAGGGAAGTGCCATCTGGCAGACAGAGAGCTTGGACACAGACAGGGTAGAGGCAGGGAGCAGACAGAAACCTGAGACAAAGGAGGGGTGCTTGATCACGTGTCTGCAAGGGCATGAAATTCAAGCATCAGAGACTAGACAGTTGGGTGAAGCCATTTTCACCTCTAGTGCATGTGCAGTAGTGCACACGTGCACACACAGATGGACTCCGTGAGCTAATTAGCAACACTGAGTGGGAAATGGAGCCATTACACCAAGCCCTGCCCACATGCACCCTCCAGGCACATCCAATCAAAAGACCAGCACAAATGTCTTTCACCTGCTTAGTCTACAGGCTATAGTGAGCTGCAAAGTTTCAGTTCTAGGTGAAACTGGATATAACTTCATTCAGGTTTCATTCTGTTTGTATGTTCGTTTGTTCATTTTCTTTACTTCTGTTTTTGCTTATGTTGTTTTCTTTATTCTTTCTCTTTCTTGGATACAGAAAGAGCAAATTTTTTTATTCTAGTTTATTTTTTATTTTAAATAGAATTACCATAGGATCCAGGAATTCTTAAAAAAAAATTTTTTTTAATGTTTATTTATTTTTAACAGAGAGAGAGAGTGTGTGTGTGAGAGTGGGGAGGGGCAGAGAGAGAGGGAGACACAATCCAAAGCAGGCTCCAGGCTCTGAGCTGTCAGCACAGAGCCCGATGTGGTGCTTGAACTCACAGACTGCGAGATCATGACCTAAGCCAAAGTCGGATGCTCAACCGACTGAGCCATCCAGGCGCCCCATTTTTTATTTTATATTATTCTATTTTATTATTTAAAATTTTTTTATTTCTAAAATTTTTAACTGTTTTTTCCTTTCTCTCTTTTTTCTTTTCTATCAGGCTTCTCTGAACAAGCACACCAAAACACACCTAGGATCTAGCTTCCTTTGTTTGATTTGTTTTGTTTTGTTTTTATTTTTTTAATTTTAATTCTTTATTTTATTAATTTTTTTCTTCCTCCAAAATGACAAGACTGAGGAACTCACCACATTAGAAACAACAGGAAGAAATGACAGCAAGGGATTTAATCAACACAGATATAAGTAAGATATCTGAACTAGAATTTAGACACACGTTTATAAGAATACTAGCTGGGGTTGAGAAAGCAGAGAAGACCTTTCTGTGGAGATAAAAAAACTAAAATCTAGTCAGGCTGAAATTTAAAAGCTATAATCAAGATGCAATCTTGAATAGATGCCATGACAGCAAGGATTGATGAAGCAGAGCAGGGAATCAGTGAGATAGAAGATAAAATTATAGAAAATAATGAAGCAGGAAAAAAAGAGGGAAACAAAGGCAAAAGATCACGATACAGGATTTAGACAACTCAGTGACTTATTAAAAAGGAATAACATTCAAATCATAGGAGTCCCAGAAGAGGAAGAGAAAATGAGACAGAAGGTTTATGTGAGTAAATTATACCAGAAAACTTTCCTAATCTGGGGAAGGACACAGAGATCAAAATATAAGAAGCACAGAGAACTCCCATGAAATTCAACAAAAAACAATCATTACCAAAGCATACCATAGTCAAATTCACAAAATACACAGACAAGGAAAGAATCCTGAAAGCAGCAAGAGAAAAAAGTCCTTAACCTACAAAGGAAGACAGATCAGGTTCACAGCAGATCTGTCCACAGAAACCTGGCAGGCCATAAAGGAGTGACAGGATATATTAAAAGTTCAGAATTGGAAAAATATGTCACCAAGATTCTTTATCCAGCAAGACTATCATTCAGAATAGAACAAGAGATAAAGAATTTCCCAGACCAAAACAAAAAAACAAAAAAACCTAACAGAGTTCATGACCACCAAACCAGCCCTACAAGAAATTTTAAGGGGGACTCTTTGAGTGGGGAACAAAACAAAACAAGTCAAAACAAGACTAAAAGCAACAAAGACTAGAAAGAACTAGTGATAAAAATATCACCAGAAACACCAACTCTACAGGCAACACAATGACAGTAAATTCATATCTTTTAATAATCACTCTGAATGTAAGTAGACTAAATGCTCCAATAAAAAGACATAGGGCATCAGAATGGATTAAAAAAAAAAAAGACCCATCTATATTCTGCCTACAGCAAACTCATTTTAGACCTAAAAACATCTGCAGATTGAAAGTAAGTGGATGGAGAACCAGTTATCATGCCAATGGATGTCAAAACAAAGCTGGAGTCGCCATACATATGTTAGACAAACTAGATGTTAAAACAAAGACTGTAACAAGACATGAAGAAGGGCATTATATCATAATTAAGGGATTTATCCACCAAGAAGACTAACAATTGTAAATACCTATGACCTCACATGAAAACACCCAAATATATAAATCTATTAATAACAAACATAGAAGAACTCATTGATATGATGCAATAATAGTAGGAGACTCTAACACCACACTTACAACATTAGACAGATCATCTAAGCAGAAAATCACCAAGGAAAAAAATGGCTTTGAATGACACACTGGACCAGATGGACTTAATGGATATATTCAGAACATTTCATCCTAAAGCAGCAGAATACACATTCTTCTCGAGTGCACATGGAACATTTTCTAGAATAGACCACATACTAGGTCACAAAACAGCCCTCAACAAATACAAAAAGATTGAGATAATACCATGCATTTTTTCAGATTACAATGCTATGAAACTTGAAATCAACCACAAGAAAAAATTGGAAAGACCACAAATACTTGGAGATTAAAGAACATCCCACTAAAGTATGAATTTCTTCTTCATGGGTTAGCCATGGAATTAAAGAGGAAAGTAAAAAGTACATGGAAGCCAATGAAAATGAAAACATGACAGTCCAAACCCTTTGGGATGCAGCAAAGGCGGTCCTAAGAGGGAAGTATATAGTAATCCAGGCCTTCCTAAAGAAGAAATGTCTCAAAGGCATAACCTAGCCTTACATCAAACAGAACTGGAAAAAGAACAGCAAATAAAGCCCCAAACCAGCAGAAGAGGGGGAATAATAAAGATTAAAGCAGAAATCAATAATATCAAAATCAACAAAACAGTAGAACAGATCAACAAAACTAGGAACTGGTTCTTTGAAAGAATTGACAAAATTGGTAACCCCCTAGCTAGACTTATCAAAAAGAAAAAGGGAAGGAACCAAATAAATAAAATCACAAATGAAAGAGGAGAGATCAAAACCAACAGCACAGAAATACAAACAATAATAAGAGAATATTATGAGCAATTATATGCCAACAATTTGGGCAGTCTGGAAGAAATGGACAAATTCCTAGAAACATATAAACTTCAAAACTGAAACAGGAAGAAATAGAAATTTTAAACAGACCATAACCAGTAAAGAAATTAAATCAGTAATCAAACAAGAGTCCAGGGTCAAATGGCTTCCCAGGGAAATTCTATCAAACATTTAAAGAAAAATTAATACCTATTCTTCTGGAGCTGTTCCAAAAAATAGAAATGGGAGGAAAACTTACAAACTCATTCTATGAGGCCAACATTACCTGGACTCCAAAACCAGACAAAGATCCCACTAAAAAGGAGATTACAGATCAATTTCCCTGATGAACATGGATGCAAAGATTCTCAACAAGACACTAGCAAATCAAATCCAACAATACATTAAAAGAATTATTTACCACAATCAAGTGGGATTTATTCTTAGTCTACAGGGCTGGTTCAATATCTGCAAACTAATCAACATGATACATCACATTAATAAAAGAAAGGATAAGAACCATATGATTTTCTCAATAGATGCAGAAAAGGCATTTGACAAAATACAGCATCCTTTCTTGATAAAAACTCACAAGAAAGTAGGGACAGAAGGAACATACCTCAACATCATAAAAGCCATATACGAAAGACCTACAGCTAATATCATCCTCAATGGGGACAAACTGAGAGCTTTCCCCCTAAAGTCAAGAACAAAACAGGGGTGCCCACTCTCACCATTGTTGTTCAACATAGTACTGGAAGTCCTAGCCTCAGCAATCAGACAACAAAATGAAATAAAGGCATCCAAATCGGCAAGGAAGAAGTCAAACTTCCATTATTCACAGATGACATAATATTCTATGTGGAAAACCTGAAAGACTTCCCCCAAAACTGCTAGAACTGATACTGAATTCAGCAAAGTCACAGGATATGAAATCAATGTACAGAAATCTATTGCATTTCTATACACCACTAAAAAGCAGCAGAAAGAGGAATCAAGGAATTGATCCCATTGCAATTGCACAAAACATCATAAAATACCTAGGAATAAACCTAACCAAAGAGGTAAAAGATCTGAAAACTATAGAAAGCTTATGAAAGAGGGGCGCCTGGGTGGCTCAGTGAGTTAAGCATCCAACTTCAGTTCAGGTCATGATCTTATGGTCTGTGGGTTCGAGCCCCATGTCAGGCTCTGTGCTGACAGCTCAGAGCCTGGAACCTGCTTTGGATTTTGTGGGTCTCCCTCTCTTTCTGCCTCTCCCTGTCTCATGCTCTCTCTGTGTCTCTCAACAATAAATAAATATGTTTTTAAAATTAAAAAAATAAAACAAAAATAGAAAATAAATTTTAAAAAGAAAGCTTATGAAGACAATTGAAGACAAAAAGAAATGGAAAAACATTCCATACTCATGGATTGGAAGAACAAATATTGTTAAAATGTCAATACTACCCAAAGCAATCTATACAATCAAAGCAATTCCTATCAAAATAAAACCAGCATTTTTCACAGACCTAGAACAAACAATCCTAAAATTTGTATGGAACCACAAAAGACCCCCAACAGCCAAAGCAATCTTGAAAAAGAAAACCAAAGCATCACAATCCCTGACTTCAAGCTATAGTACAAAGCTGTAATCATCAAGACCATATGAGACTGGCACAAAAACAGACACATGGATCAATGGAACAGAATAGAGAACCCAGAAATGGACTCACAAATGTATGGCCAACTAATCTTCAACAAATTAGGAAAGAATATCCAATGGGAAAAAGACAGATTCTTCAGCAAATGGTGTTAGGAAAACTGGACAGTAACATGCAGAAGAATGAACCTGGACCACTTTCTTACACCATACACAAAAATAACCTCAAAGTGGATGAAAGACCTAAGACAGGAAACCATCCAAATATTAGAGGAGAAAACAGGCAACAACCTCTTTGACCTGGCTGCAAAAACTTCTTACCAGACATGTCTCCAGAGGTAAGGGAAACAAAAGTAAAAATGAAGTATTGGGACCTCATCAAGATAAAAATCTTCTGTACAGTGAAGGAAACAATCAGCAAAACTAAAAGGCAACAAATGGAATGGGAGAAGATAAAATTTGCTAATGACATATTGCATAAAGGATTAGTATCCAAAATCTATAAAGAACTTATCAAACTCAACACCCCCCAAAAAACAAATAATACAATTAAGGAAGTGGGCAAAAAACATGAATAGACATTTTTCCAAAGAAGACACCCAGATGGCTAACAGACACATAAAAAGATGCTCAAGACCACTTATCATCAGGGAAATACAAGTCAAAATCACACTGACATACCACCTCACACCTGTCAGAATGGCTAAAGTTAACAACTCAGGAAACAGTGGATGTTGGCAAGGATGTGGAGAACGGAGAACACTTTTGTACTATTGGTGGGAATGCAAACTGGTGCAACTGCACTGGAGAACAGTGCAGGGGTTAGTCAAAACACTAAAAATAGAACTACCCTATGACCCAGCAATTGAACTACTTGGCATTTATCCAAACAATACAAAAATGCTGACTCGAAGGGGCACATGCACCCCAATGTTTATAGCAGCACTATCAACAATAGTCAAATTATGGAAAGTTCCAAAATGTCCATGGACTGATGAATGAATAAAGAAGATGTGGTATATTTCTCAGTAATCAAATGGAATATTACTCAGTAATCAAATAGAATGAAATCTTGCCATTTGAAACAATGTGGATGGAACTAGAATGTATAATGCTAAGCAAAATAAGTCATTCTGGGAAAAACAAATATTGTATGATTTCACTCATATGTGGAATTTAGGAAACAAACCAGATGAAATAGGGGAAGGCAAGGAAAAACAGATACCATGAGAGACACTTAAATACAGAGAACAAACTACAGGTTGCTGGAGGGGTGTTGGTTGGGATGAGCTAAATGGGTGATGGACATTAATTCTACTCCTAAAACCACTATTACACTATATGTTAAGTAACTTGGATTTAAATAAAATGAAACACACAAACACATACATACATACATAGATTTTGAAATCAAAGTCTTTCTGAAAAAAAGCAAACATCAGAATGTTAAAATCCATCCCAGATCTGTAAGTTCAATTAAAAAGGAAAGTCAGACTCAAATTTATTTAATTTCACGTATCCAATCAACAAACATTTATTTCGTACATGAACAAATTATTTTGTGTATGTAAAACATATCTATGGCATGAAAGAGAATGACAGAAAGAGGAAGCATGTAGATTTGAGTATATAAACATAAAATATACGATAAATGCTTTTGCATTAAAAATAAAGAAATCAAGAAGATGGAGAAACATCTATCATGCAAATGGATGTCAAAAGAAAGCCAGAATAGCAATACTTAAATCAGACAAAGTAGACATTAAAACAAAGACTGTATGGAGCATGTGACTGGCACAGTCAGTAAATCATGCAATTCTTGATCTCAGGGTTGTAAGTTTGAGCCCCACATTGGGTGTAGAGATTACTTAAAAACAAGTTAAAAATATTTCTAAAAATAAAATAAAAGAAAGACTGTAATAAAAAACAAATAAAGGGACAATCTAACAAGAAGATACAACAATTGTAAATATTTTATGTACCCATCATATGAGCACCCAAATACATTAAACAGTAGCAAAAAAAGAACTAACTGATAATAATACAATAATAGTAGGGAACTTTATCATCCCATTTACATCAATGCACAGATTTTCTAAACCAAAAATCAATAAGGAAACAATGGCTTTGAATGACACACTAGGCCAGATGAATTTAACAGATACATCCAGAATATTCCATCTTAAAACAGCAGAACACACATTCTTTTCAAATACACATGGAACATTCTCCAGAATAGATCACATATGAGCTCACAAACAAACCTTAACAAATCAAAATCATGTCATGCATATTTTCTGACCACAACACTATGAAACTAGAGGTCAACCACAAGAAAAAAACTGGAAATACCACAAATATGTGGAGATGGAATAACGTTACTAAGCAATGAACGGGCCAACCAGAAAATCAAGGAAGAAATTAAAAAGTGGATGGAAATAAGTGAAAATAAAAACACAATGGTCCAAAACCTTTGTGATATGGTAGAAGTGGCTCTAAGAGGGCAGTTTATAACAGACCTACTGCAAGAAGTAAGAAAAATCTCAAATAAACAACCTAACCATGTACCTAAAGGAGCTAGAGAAAGAATGACAAACAAAAACCTAAAACAAGCAGAGGAAATAATAAAGCTTAGAGCAGAAATAAATGATATAGAAACTAAAAAAAAAAACAAAAAAAACAAAAAAAGAACAGATCAAAGAACTAAGAACTAGTTCTTTGAAAAAAATCAATAAAATTTTGACTTATCAGGAAAAAAGAGAAAGGATTCAAATAAATAAAATCACAAATGAGAGAGGAGAAATAACAACTAACACCACAGATATACAAACAATTATAAGAGAATATTATGAAAAACTATGTGCCAACCTATAAGAAATGGATAAATTTCTAGAAACAAATAATCTCTCAAAACTGAAACAGGAGGAAATAGAAAATTCGAACAGATTGACAACCAGCAAAGAAATTGAGTCAGTAATCAAAAAACTCTCAACAAACCAAAGTCCAGGGCCAGATGGCTTCACAAGTGAATTCTCCCAAGCAATTAAAGAAGAGTTAATACCTATTCTTAAACTATTCCAAAAAATAAAAAAGGAAGGAAAACTTTCAAATTCATTCTCTGAGGCCAACATTACTCTGATACCAAAACCAGATAAAGACACCACTAAAAAAGAGAACTACAGGTCAATATCCCTGATGAATATAGATGCAAAAATTCCCAATAAAATAAAAGCAAACTGAATTCAACAATGCATCAAAAAAATCATTCATCGCTATCAAAGTGTATTTTATTACTGGGTTGTAAAGGTGCTTTAATATTTGCAAAGAAATCTGGTACCTCATATCAATAGGAGAAAGAATAACCATCTGATCATTTCACAATAGATGCAGAAAAAGCATTTCACAAAGCACAACATCCATTTATGATAAAAACCCTAAACAAAATAGGTATAGAGGGAACATAACTTGACATAATGAAGGCCATCCATGAAAAACCCACAGCTAACATTTTCCTGAAAACTCTGTTTTTCCCCTAAGGTCAGTAACAAGATAAAGATGTCCACTCTCATCACTTTTATTCAACATAGTACTGGAAGCCCTAATCACAGCAATCAGACAACAAAAAGAAATAAAAGCATTCAAATCAGTAAGGAAGAAGTCAAACTTTCACTATTTGTAGATGCCATGATACTATACATAGAAAACCCTAAAGACCACCAAAAAACTGCCAGAACTAATACATGAATTCAGTAAAGTTGTAGGAGACAAAATCAATGTATAGAAATCTGTTCCATTCTATACACAAATAATGAACAAGCAGAAAGAGAAATTAAGGAATTAATTCCATCTGCAATTGCATCCAAAATTATAAGATACCTGGAATAAATCTAGCCAAGGAAGTGAAATATCTCATCATAAAACAGAAATGCTACTATGCACCCAAAGGGCTGCTGGTATGATTAAATGACTACCAACCCTTTCTCTCTCCATTTTCCTAGAGAAGTCTACATAGGGAATAATCAGATCATATAAGTGGCAACCAATACACAGGTAATCTTCCCCTTTGTAATTTTCAACATTTGGCTTAAATTCTCTTTGGACTGAACCTGAATAACACAAAACTAGTTGACTGGCTGTTAGTAATTATGCTGTAGAGAGTGGGGCTTCATTGCGCACATGGCTGAAATCAGAAAGCAATCTGTAATTCAGAGAAGCCATGAAGTACTTGCCTGGCATTTTGATTTTTCTATAGATGAAAAGTCATGATTTTTTTAATATATTTGGAGGCATTTATGAAATTCAAAATGGTGTGAACAGCAACTCTGAGCACTGTCAAAACTGAACATTGTCACTGGGGTGGAAAATTTATGTTATTGCTACTTAAATTATTGCATACTAAACAGAGTGTGCTATAAACCAAATTATCTAAAATATGTAGGATGGGGGCGCCTGGGTGGCTCAGTCGGTTAAGCGTCCGACTTCAGCCCGGGTCACGATCTCGCTGTCCGTGAGTTCGAGCCCCGCGTCGGGCTCTGGGCTGATGGCTCAGAGCCTGGAGCCTGCTTCTGATTCTGTGTCTCCCTCTCTCTCTGCCCCTCCCCTGTTCATGCTCTGTCTCTCTCTGTCTCAAAAATAAATAAACGTTAAAAAAATTAAAAAAAATAAATAAAATATGTATGAAATATGTATTATTAAATATGTATTATTATGAAAATAAATGTTTCCATCAAGAGCATTAATTTTCAGCCAAATTGTCTTTATCTGCATTGAAGTCCCAAATGGGAATTTCTAAAAGTCCATAATATCTTCGAATTTATTTCTCCTTCAAAATTTAAAAAAAAAAAAAACACTTTATGTTTAGTTTTCCAAATAGGTTTGTGTACTTGAGTTTTACTTTTTTTACAGTTCTCATTTGATATCAGCTATGACAATTTGCCTATGGGGTCTAATTATGTTGTGAGTACTACCAAAGGCTTTATCTGCCCTCCATTTGCACAAACCCTAAGTTGTCTCAAGGAAAGAAGGGAATTCCCTCAAATTAGCCTCCTTTACTACACTTGTCAGCAAACATCCATCCAGAGCCAATCATATTACTGCTTAGTTAGCCTCACCCTGTGGATCTTGTCACACTCGCAGCTGAGGAAAAACCAGGTCCATTCCAAAAGAAGAGACACAGAATACAGCTATGAAATAACCCATACTTGAGAATTGGTGGGGAGGGGGCAAATGAAATGATGGCTCCCAATTTTCTGGAACAATAAATGATGTTTTCTCTTTTTCAAAAGGCAGCTTTAAAACATCTTTAGGGTCCAGCAATTCACCTTGTGAAATGCTGATGCCATACTCCGATCATGTACTATGTTGTGGGTGCAGAGATTTTCACACTTTCTAGGAGGGAACCTGCAGAAGGGAATCGAATGTTCTCCTGCCTGGCAGTCTCACACAGATGCAACCATAGAAACTTTCAGGCTTCCAGCTTATATAACCCTGATGCAAATGCTGGTCACATCACTCTTCCCAATTTATTTTCACTTCTTGGGTCTGTTTCTTTTCACTAGTCACATGGTCATCTATTTTCAACAAAGAGTATATGACCTTTTGTTTACATTTATTGGTCATAGAAATAACAAGCCTGAAGGCAGTTGGAAAGGACTGAATTTGACGGGAATCCCTTTAACTGATAGAAGAGCTGCCCAAATTTAAGGACAGGGCTCCTCAGTGGTCATGTTTGTGCTATGTCCAATCTTGCCTTGTGTCTGTGTTTCCATGTCCCTGGTAGGAATGATGAAAAATGGAGAGCAATGAGTACTCAGTGTTCCAGCATCTGATTTCGGAGACCACACTCTGAAAGAAGAGTTCAGAAGCTCCAATAGCTGATAATAGCAGCTATCATTTATGGAGTGTGCTGTATATACTAAATACTGTACAGCAACTTTGCATGAATTATATCATTGCTTTCTCCAACAGCCCTATCTGTGAGCTGCTGTTCTTTCTACTTTAGAAATGGGATGGAAAAGCTGTGAGGAAGACAGTTTGGGTGTCTTGCTCAATGTTTAAGAGTAATGCCATAGAATTGTATCATGGCTTCCTATGAGGCAATGAAGGAGTGTCTTGTTAGAAGATCTCCACCTAATCAGTGCCCCACCAACACTCTGTAGGCAGATTTCCAAGTTCATGGGCCAGGCTTCTCTTCCAGAACCTGAAAACCTTTGCCTAAGGTCATCCTTTGGCCACCAGAGCCCCTCTGTCCACGTGTGCAGCAGGCTGTATACACTAGGAAATTAATGCCCAATGACAGCAGGGCAACTTTGAGGTGTGTGTTTGTGATGGGATTTACAAAGAAACAGAACTAATGAGGTGTATGTATGTGTATACACATATAAAGAGAAAGAGACAGAGATAGAAAGATATAGAGATAGAGATATATAGAGAAAGAGATTTTAAGGAATTGGGTCACATGATTGTGTAGACTGGTAAGTCCAAAATCTATAGGGTAGGCTGGCAGAGTGGAGACCCAGAGAAAAGTTGATGTTATGGCCCATGTCCAAAGGCAGACTGCTGGAAGAATTTCTTTTTGGTTGAGGGAGGCCAGTCTCTTCCTATTCAGACCCTCAACATTCTAGAGGAGAAATCTGCTTTACTCAAAGTCTGCTGATTTAAATGTCAATCTCATCTAAAAAATACCTTGAAAGAAACATCCTGAATAATGTTTGATCAAATATCTGGGTGTAGTGGCCTAGACAGATCAACACATAAAATCAGCCATCACAATGTTCTATACCTGCTGCAAGTTTCCTGGCAGAATTAAGCTCCCAGTACTCACAGTGATTGCTGGCTTGATGATACACTGCACGGACTCCCTCCTCTCCTCTCTCACTTCTCCAGGTCCCCACCTAGTGCCTCCTGGGCTCACCTCCCAGATAAAATACTTAAACTCCATTCCAAGTCACAGGGAGCTACTTCAGGGGGAATGTAAATGGAAACAATATTCTGTGCTTGGCCCATTTTTCTCTTAAAAGATGAGGATGGGCCAGATGTGAATCTTGCTCTAGGGAACTCAGTGCCATAAAGGAGATGGTTGTAACCAAACCACCATAATGTGGGTGGCAAGGTGCTATGATTAAGAACCAACCCCTATGAGACCGTGAACAGTGCTGCAGGTGAGTCAGAGAAGTTTCACAGAAGAGATGGGATGGAAGTGCATTTTGAAGGGTGAAAGGCACTCCCCAACGTGGCAGATGGAAGAGGGGAGTGGACATGGGGGAAGCATCCAACCAAAGAAAAGCCTCTGCAGAGACCCATTCCCAAACAGGAAAGAACTTGATGCTTTTTGGAAACTCTACTTAGCGTAAGCAACCCTCCTGGCTCTGCAGAGGATGATGTGAAGGAGAACCAGTTTTGGGGTGAAAAGCCATCTGGGAAGCTATTAGCCTACTCTAGAGAGAAAGAATGAGGACCTGACCTGAATAGGAAAAACAAAGGGCACAAGTCTTCACAAGTCTGCAGTGGAGAAGTGATTAAGCTATGATTCCCATAGCTTCGGTCTGAATACAAATTTGGCTGTTTTTTTTTTTTTTTCCAATGCTTCACACTCATGCTGGGAAGTCATGACACCTTTGGAGAGCTCCATAGTCTGGAAGAGAAGGATCCCCTAACTCACAGAGACCACACTCTTTATATAACCAGCTGCTCCCTGGAGAGGGATGAGCTACAGGTCTACCTGTCTTGGTCCAGGTTCAGATGGGGGTGGGGTGGGGAGATTTTCTCCCCTGGAAATAACCCAGACAAAGCTTGGGAGTCTCACCAGCCCTCTTTTTTGAGAAGACACCTTTAGCTAGAGACATAGTCTACTGGACTTATCTTCCTATGCGTCCCCAATGTGGATGTCAGTCCCTCAGAGCAAAGAGCAAAGGATACCAATGCTCAGAACAAAGAGCAAAGGATACCAATGCTCTTTGCTCTCAGCAGATGAAGAATATTTTGTGCCCCCATGTCACAATCAGTGTTTACTCAGTGTTTGCCATCTTCCCATAGGGAAGCTCCATGAGGATGCACACCTTGTCGATTTTGTTCACTGCTGTAAAGCAAGTCCTAGAACTGTACCTGACACATAAGTCACTCATATTTGATGAATAAATTAATTCTGAATCCCTAGAGAAGTAACACCTGGCTTCTGTGATTACAGTCCATGTATCATGGAGGAACCTGTCTTTTACCCTTCACTAAACATGTGCTCTAAACTCTGCATGTCCCCTGCAATGATGAGGCCAGGTGGAGAGGCAGAGCAACTCGAAGCCAGGCTCTAATGTCCTATGGTTAGATATCTTCTTTCACAGAGGTGTTGGCAACAGTGAATTCCATTGTGGAGACTTCCAACCCAGCACAAAGTAAAAGGAATATGTTGGATGATATTTTGTCATGTTGGACAAAACATTATTTATTTACACAAAAATTTTTAATTGGGAAAAAGCAGGCACTCCTGTACTTCTTGTTTTAGGGATGCGACCAGGAATAAAACAATTAATTGACTGCTTCTCCTCTAGCCTGTGAATGCCTTAGATTCTCTCTATAACACAGTGTCTAGTCCCAAATGGGTTGGGCAGCACAGTAGATGGTCATCAAACACAGATGGAACTTATCTGCATTACACTGCACAATCTGAGTGAGCTCCAACACTGTTACATATGGGTGCAAGAGTGAGCAAGGACACACAGGAAAATAGAATCTCAAAGAGGGAGGAGAAGGGCCTTGCTCTCCTTGCTCCCAAGAGCTGTTCATCCCTATGCAAATGTACATACCATTTCCCTAACACCCAATTCAGAGAGATATGGAGAGACATCCAAAAATCAAGAAACAGATTTCAGGCTCTGTCCAACCACATGCATATACAGCATGTAGCTGCCCTGCTTTGTGCTTTGTGGGTTTGCCTTTGCAATGTTCAGTGCCATGATTATGATATGTGCATAACCAAACTCATCCTTATTTGTATCAAAATTTTAGGATTGCTTTATTAGCATTAATGTGGTTTTGATTTGTGGCATCGATGATGTTTAAAATAGGATGCATTAAGGGCACCTGGGTGGCTCAGTCAGTTAAGCTTCTGACTTCAGCTCAGGTCACGATCTCACGGTCTGTGAGTTCAAGCCCTGCATCAGGCTCTGTGCTGACAGCTCAGAGCCTGGAGCCTGCATCGGATTCTGTGTGTCCTCCGCTCTCTGCCCCTCCCCCACTCATGCTTTGTCTCTTTCTGTCTCTGAAAAATAAATAAAACAAAATATTTTTTCAATGGGATGGATTAGGAAGAATCTAAGGGAAATCATGAAAATGACATTAAAAATCAGAAAGCACAATAGGCTGTACCACCAGCACTATTTCATTGTATAGAACCCTTTGCTCTGGGGTTTCTCTCTTTTAAGAATACTGCTATGGCCCAAACTTAGTATATCCAATATGTTTGGGAGGGTTCTTTTCATGAAAGTGCTGGTTGACCTGCCAGAGGAGAGCAAAAGAGAGAGTGACTTCTTCCCACTGCAGAGAGGCTGGAAGACATCTCTCAGCATAGTCAGTATACTTGGTCGATTTGCTCTGCCACTAAGGGAGAGGTGGGACTACCAATTGTGATTTTTTTCTCCCTCCCTCCCTCTCTCTCTCTCTCTTACACACACACACACACACACACACACACACACACACATGACTTTCATCAAACAGACTGGCTCTGGTTGGTGAATGACACTAGCTTATTCCCCTTTAACTCCTCCTTTTCTCCCCACTCCTAACTCTGCCTTGCCAGGGACTTGTCATGGTCCCTTTTCAGCTTGACAGCATTTTCTCACTTCTTCCCTCCTTATGCTGTCCACCTCAGTCTCTTTTGGCTAACTCCACATTTCCCAAAACGGAATCTGATTGGCTGTACTGATGCTATCCAAATCAGGCCACTTGGATCATTGACTAGTGTATAGTTGGACTTCCCTTGGATCCAACACTTTACTCAATGCCCAGACAGCCAACACCAGAGAGGTGGAGTCAGATGGAACAGACATGGCAAGTGCTTAATTGCCCCTCAATAGGTTATGCTGAGAGCCTTCACATCAATAGAAAGAGGACAGAAAGACCCCAAACCTAATGTGGACACAAATCACTATATAAGTACTTGGCAGACTCCCTAAAGAAAGACAATATTGGCTAGGATTCATGTTCATGGTCATATTATAAATTCTGGGCTAGGAGTAATAAAAAAATAATTAACTTGTTTTCATCTAAAATGTTCTCTTGAATTTTCTCTTTTTGAAGTGTTTCTAACTTGATATGAAAGGTATTTGAAGCTGATACAGACTTTAGCACCCAGGAGTAATTAAATCACCTTTGCAAAGTCACAGAAATTAAATCAGAGGCAGAGTAAGGACTAAGCCTACAGACATCTGAATTCACATTGCAAAGTAGAAATCAAAATATACCAAACTTATAGTCATTTCACAATAAATATGTGTATCAGATCATCACATTGTATGCTTTATTTTTTGCATGTCTTTAATTATTTTTAATACATTTTTGTTGTTAAGGCATAATTGTTGAAGTATAACAAATATATTTGTTTCAGGTGTAGAACACAATGATTCAGTGTTTGTGTACATTGCAAAATGATCACCACAATAAGTCTACATGATTCCATTTACATAAGCCATAAGAACAGACAAAACTGAGGTGACAGAAGTCAGAAAGGGCTGAGGAGAGATAGGGGAGTGCCTGGAACGTTCTGAAGTGATGGAAATGTCTATACCTTATTTTGGGTGCTGGTTACTTGGGTGTGTACAATTTTTAAAACTCAGTAAACTGAATACTTAAGATGTTATACTTTAATTAAAAGAAGGGAGGGTCCAATATAATAATTGAATCAGGCAAGAATCATCAATGGACACTAAAACAATTAGGTAAAAGTTGTTGATGAATAGGATATTTACTTCATCGCAAAGTATCATGCCTGAAGGGAAAAACCTACCTACTCCAAGGCAGTCACCACCTCACCCAAGGGACCTGGCATAGAATTCCCAGCAGGACAACTGTTGTGTGCTTTCTGATACAATGCATTAGGAATTATCACCACCTATGAAATACCCTTGCCAAAATGTAGGACTTGAATCTAATCAAACCTCTAAACCAAACTTCTAGGATACAGAAAATACAGGGAGTAGGACAGTTAAGTGATACTGTGAAGAAACAAGAAGACAGATCCAGAATATAGAATATTCTATAAGACAAGTGGCTTGGACTCAAAGTCAGTATCACTAAGGTAGAAAACAGAGGTAGGAAGACTATTCTCGATTAGAAGAAACTAAGCACACATAAAAACCAAATGAGAGTGTCTAGCTGGCTTAGTGGATAGAGTGTGCAACTCTTGATCTTGGGGTCATGAGTTCAAGCCCCATGCTGGGTGTAGAGCCTACTTAATATAAAAAAAGGGGGGGTAGTTTTTTTTTTAATGTAATGCACAAACTTTAATTAAATCCTGGTTTTCAAAAAAGGCCATAACTGACAGTGCAGAGCCTTCTTGGAATCCTCTCTCCCTCTCTGTCTGCCTCTGTCCTGCTCACTCTCTTAAAATAAATAAACTTTAAAAAACTAAAATAAAATAAATTTAAAAATTAAAAAGACAACAAAAGCTTTTGGGAGACAAATGGCTAAATTCACATCAGGGAAACAGATATTAGATATTATAGAATTATTATTAACTTTTGAGGTATGATAACAGTATCATAATTACATAAGAGAATGCTCCCATTCTTAGGAGATGCATGCCAAAGGCTAAAGTATTTAAAGGCGGGATGTCACGAACTCTGCAACTTAGTTTCATGGTTGAGAAAAAATTTTTATTTACACAATTATATGTACAACTTAAGAAATGGCAGAATGTTAACAATTGTTGATACAGAATATATAGGTGTTCACTGTACTCATCATTCAAATTTTCTATATATTTAAAATGTTTCATAATAAAAAAACTGTAATATGACAAAATTAAAAGGAATCTAAACGCAATGTGGTACCCAGAATAGTTCCCAAAACAGAAAAATGATACTAGCAGAAAAACTGGTAAAATACAAATAAAGTCTATAATATAGTTAATATTATTGTACTAATACTAATTTCCTAGTAAATGTACCATGGTTAGATAAGATGTTAACTTTAGAGGAAGCTGGATAAAGGGAACTCCTTGTACTGTATTTGGGAATTTTCTGTAAACATAATTATTTCACAATAAAACATCTTAAGTGGCAGCCAGTAATGTAAAAGCTAAAATTTTTTTATTATATTTTAATATGTATATAATCGAACAACTTCAGGATCCAGTATCTACAACAATAACCTTCCACAAATCTCTAGTTTGGCACCAAGAGACTGCAAACATGAAAAACATTTCCACGGGACCATGTATCAGACAGAAGGGAAGCATGTTGGTACCCACTACCTGGACATCAGTGAAGCAGGTCACGTAGGATTCTTGATCCTTGAAGGAGGGTGAAGCCACCCACCAAATGGGCGGCAGCCACCTTGTTCTCCTGGCTCAGTGGAGCTTTCCTTAGTTAAGCAAAGAAATGGGTTGAGCTGACTGCTTGTGCAGCACTGAACAGGTGGTGATGCTAGAAGGTTTGGTTTCTCCCCAAGTAATGGACACTTGGCATGCTTGGGAGGGGGGCATCCCAAAGGAACAGGTCTCTTGGAGGGGTTACTGGAAGCAAGGGAGGGGGAAACAGACCTTTGGGGTTGACCAATCCTGTTGGTGAAAGGAGAGCCTTTCCTGGTCTGTCCCCTAACAATGGAGACTTAGCAGGAAGTGGGAAATGAGGGCCTGAGAACGATCACTTTCCAAGGGTTGGAATAAGTGTGGGGTGTCTTGCCCACAATGGGGGTATTTCTGCCTTGCAATGAGGAATGACAACTGCTAGTCAAAGACTCAGCCTCTCAAAGCCTTCCATTTGCCCTTTCCTGGTTTTCAGGTAGTCGATGAGCAGGTTCAACTCATTCCTGTACAAATGCTTTCCCTCAGTCAACAGGAAGAGAAAATGCTGAATGCCTGAAGGCACAGCATAGCTGCTAAGTCACTCCTGAGCCAAGAATTCATCCACCAGATCTCCAGCCCACAGAGCAACTCCAGCATGTTCCTGCTGTTCCCCTTTAGAGAAAAATCTGTATTCTTTAGCCACCAGCACTAGGCCATCTTCCAGTGGCATATGATGATGTATTTTGAGAGACTCATGAAGCATAATTATGGTGCAAGAGGAAAGTTTCACATTAGACTGTTCAACAAGAATGCAAAATAGGGACCCATCATCTTTAACTTCCTAGAGTGCTCATGTAAGACCGCCCCTCAGCAGAAAGGTGAATCATTTTCACCACAAGGCCATGATCCTATCATTGATGACCCATGACTGTTGTGTATTCCCTCTGTTCTTTGTTGATAGAAACAATAACACGATCTCAAGGCCTCTTTCAATCACGTTCTTTCTGAACCACTTGATAAAAGTGCTGGAAAAGCCCTTCTTTCCAAATGTCCCTGCTGCTGACATCACCTAACTGAGTGGACTGGTATCACTCCTGGTTCTCTTCATTCCTTTTTAAATAATCAACCACACTCTGCCATAATTTTTTAATGCTTAGCATGTGTTCACCCTCATTTAAGTAGCTCTCTTTAGAAGAATAAGAAGTTGGAAGAAAAGGTTTATATGCCCTACTGCCGAAACCCTGAGGAGAAGACATAGCATTCTCTCCTGAGCGTGAAGCCAGCTCTGGATGTTGCTTCTTTCTGCAGCTGCCGTTTGCCATTGATGATCATTCTTCTCTTCCTTTTAGCTACTGAAGATTTTCCACATTGTCTTCTACGAAGCCTGGCTGATGAAGACATCTTAAGTCTCAATTGTCAATGTGGTAAACACCTCTGAGCAGAAGGTTCCAGAGGCCTTATAAGAGTACACTGTTTCTTGGTTGGGAATCTAAAATTGCCAGTGAGGGGGTGTCCGGTGATTTTGTAGAACCTCCAGAATTATTGAATGTGAGCTCCTGAGATCAAACAGTTGGGAAGTGGCACAGTACCGATCAGCTGTGAAAACTCTGTCCATGGAACAGTGACAAAACCCATGTGTAAAGCTCAGCTTGCTGAGGACTCTCCAAAAGTACTACTCACATTGTATACTTTAAACTCATAAATGTTGT
Source organism: Lynx canadensis (assembly GCF_007474595.2). Taxonomy (NCBI): domain Eukaryota; kingdom Metazoa; phylum Chordata; class Mammalia; order Carnivora; family Felidae; genus Lynx; species Lynx canadensis. The sequence continues at coordinate 587,821 of NC_044311.2, read as the reverse complement.
ATGTCAATAATGTCACAGTCAAGCTAGAAAAACAAATAAAAAGTAATGCAGTAAAAAACGAAAAAATGTATATATACCATGTATACCATACACACACCGTAGATACTACACGCACACACACACACAAACACACAAATCTTGGCCAATTACAGCTCTAATCAAACTTGGAAAATCTTCGTTGGCCTTGTTCCTCCCCTGCTTACATTGCAGCTCTTGTTTTATACATTTTGCAAGTAATTGTGAAGATGTCTATATTTCAAATAATGTGAAATGAAAGATAGGAAGTATACTGCAGCATTTCTAAAGATAATAAAGGTAATTCATCTTATTTTACCAACATTAAATACATAGGGTTTTTTTTTAATTTTTTTAATGTTTTTATTTATTTTTGAGACAGAGAGAGACAGAGCATGAGCAGGGGAGGGGCAGAGAGAGAGGGAGACACAGAGTCCGAAGCAGGCTCCAGGCTTTGAGCTGTCAGCACAGAGCCTGACACGGGGCTCGAACCCACAGACTGTGAGATCATGACCTGAGCTGAAGTTGGACGTTTAACCGACTGAGCCACCCAGGTGCCCCTAAATACATAGTTTAAATGGAAGTCTGGTTTTCTTTCTGCCCAACACACACCCTGTGCTTTGAAGGTCCATTCTGATTTACCATGTTTCCCCAAGGTTCTTAGTAGTGAACACTTCCCAAGTGACTGCAGCCATCTGGTGCCCTGTGAAGGCAGGCCTGGGTTCATCACATTCACTATTGGGTCCCCAACGCCCAACATTTGACAAATGAATTAGCAAATTGCCCACTAATGTGCCAGGCTCTGTGAAAGATGAAGAGGAACTCACGATAGCCAACAATAAGAGAAGTCACAGAGAAATCAATCATTCTGTCATTATTATGGATTTGTTAGTTTCTCTCTGTATTTCTATCCTTCAGATATCACTTTCATATCATCCCCATGTTCTCTCATGCAAGCAACCTCTAGTCTGCTTTATGTTGTCTATAGATTTGGCTATTCTGAACATTTCATAAATGGAATCATGTAATGTATGGTCTTTTGTGACTGCCTTCTTTCCCTTACATTTTTATGGTTCATCCATACAAAACACATACAAGCATGTTATCCCATGCTATGGTTGAGTAATATTCCAGTGAATAGAAATACCATTTTTGTTTAGCCATTCATCTGTCAAAAGACATTAGGATTATTTCCACCTTTTGGCTACTATGAATAATTCTGCCATAAACATTTGTGTACAGTTTTGTATAGATATGTGTTTTTAATTCTCTCAGATACCTACTGGGTAAAATGGTAACTATGTTGAACATATTCCTGCTATCTAATTTTGCTTTTGCTTTTTCTTTTCCAATTTATCTGTTTCATACACTAGTACTATTACCCAAAAATCTTTTTTTTGCCTTTGTTGAATTAAGTCTCCTAAATTCCAGTTTTTTCTTCTACTAGTTAGAAAATTACATATTCCATATTCTTTTAATAATTTACCTTTTAAGTTTTAACCTTTAATTTTAAGATTTAAATCACATACATTTTTTTTTTCTAGTGAGATCCTGTTCTGTATTTCCCCCTATCAAGACTGGGAAAGAAGCATAATGTGCTTTTATACCTCTCTACTTCCCCCACCACCTGCTGTCCCACCTCCATGTTGAAATCATCTGGAATTCTAATTCCAGGTAATTCTCTTAAAACACTTCCTCAATTAGCAGTAATTTAGCTCTAGATTTACTCCCCACTGCATCTCTCTCCTTCCTCCTGAACTGATTTTTATTCTTGCTGAATTATAGCCTCTAGTATTTTTTTTCAGAGTTTGTAAATGGTATGCTTTAAATCCACACCTTTGAAAAAGCCTTTGTAAGTCGCATATTCAAATGTCCCTTCTCTGATTAAACTATGCAATGGCCCCTGATTTTACTCACAGCAAAAGTCACGCTTCATAAATGCTAGAATGACCTGGTCCCCATTCCTCTCAGGCCATATCATTGGCCACTCACATTCATTCATTGTTCTCCAGCAACCCTCCTCACTGTTCCTCTAATATGAGCAGGCAGGCAGGTGTCATCTCACCTTGTGCATTTTCTCTAGCTCTTTTCTCTTTGGAATATATTATTCCCCCAGAAAATTACTTAGTCAACTCCCTCACCACAATTCTTTGTTCAAATGTCACCTTCTCAGTGTGGTCTCCTCTATACTCGCTGCATCCTTCCAACCTAGAAAACCCAGTTCCCTTTATTTTGCTCTACACCTTCTCTTTTTCCATAAGAAAAAAAAACACTTTAAACTCCCAACAAATAGAAGTCTAGGACCAGATGGCTTCACTATTGAATTCTACCAAACATTCAAGAAGAATTAATACTAATCATTCTCAAATCCTTCAAAAAAAAATAGAAAATAGAAGAAGGAACATTCCAAATGTATTTCATGAGGCCAGCATTACCCTTAAAGCAAAATCAGACAAGGACACCACAAAAAAAAGATAATCCCTGATGAACATAGATGCCAAAATCCTTAACAAAATATATTAACAAAATGAATTCAACAAAATATTAAAGGGATAATACATCATGATCTGGTGGGTTTCTTACATGCATGCAAGGTGATTCAACATCCACAAGTCAATCAACTTGATACACCACATTAACAAAGTGAAGGATAAAAATCATATGATCATCTCAACAGATGCAGAAAAAGTATTTGACAAATTCAACATCCTTTTGTGATAAAACCTCTCAACAAACTGGGTATGGAGGAAACATACCTCAATATAATAAAGGCCATACATAACAAGCCCACAACTAACATCATACTCAATAATGAAAAAGTGAAAGCTTTTCCTCTAAGATCAGAAATAGGACAAGAATTCCCACTTTTACCACTTTTATTCAACACAGTACTGGAAGTCCTAGCCACAGCAATCAAACAAGAAAAAGAAATTATAAAGGATCCAAATGGAAAGGAAGAAGTAAAGCCATCACTATTTGCAGATGACATGATATTGTATATAGAAAACCTTCAAGACTCCACCAAAAAACTATTAGAACTAATCAACAAATTCATTAAAGTTGCAAGATACAAAATCAATTATTCTTAAGTTTTACTTATTTATTTTGAGAAGGGAAGAGAGAGAGAGCACAAGCAAGAGAGGAAAAGAGAGAGAATCTCAAGCAGGCTCCACACTGTCAGCTCAGAGCCGGTTGCAGGGCTCTCTCTCACAAACCATGAGATCATGACCTGAGCTGAAATCAAGAGTCAGCCACTTAACTGACTGAGTCACCTGGGTGCCACAGGAATAAATTGACAAAATATGTTGCATTACTACACACTAATAACAAAATATCAGAAAGAGAAATGAAAAAAATAACCCCACTTACAATTGCACCAAAAAGAATAAAATACCTAGGGGTAAATTTGACCAAGAAAGTGAAAGACCTGTGCACTGAAAACTAGAAGACATTGATGAAAGATGATGATGATGCAAATAAACGGAAAGATAATTCTGTGCTCATGGATTGGAAGAATTAATGCTTTGAAAGTTTCCATACTACCCAAAGCAAGCTACAGTTTCAATGCAACCCCTATCAAAATTCCAATATAATTTTTTACAGAAATAGACCAACTATCCTAAAATTAGTATAGAACCACAAAAGACCCCTGAAAGGCCAAAGCAATCTTGAGAAAGAAGAACAAAGCTGGAGGCATCATGCTCTATGATTTCAAACTATATTACAAAGCCATAGGAATGAAAACTTTAGTATGGTATTGGCAACAAAAACAGACACATAAATCAATGGAAAAGAATAGATAGCCCAGAAATAAATCCATGCATATATGGACAATTAATTTACCACAAAGGAGCCAAGAATGTATGACAGGGAAGTTACAGCCTCTTTAATAAACAGTGTTTGATAAACTGAACAGCTACATGCAAAAAAAAAAAAATAAAATGAAATTGGACCACCACTTCACACCATACACAAAAATTAACTCAAAATAGATTAAAGACTTGAATGTTAGACCTAAAACCATAAATATTCTAGAAGAAAACATAGGCTCCTTGATACTGGTCTGGCATTGATTTTTTTGGATTTGATACCAAAAGCGAAAATTAACAAATGGGACTACATCAAACTAAAACGCTTCTACACAGTGAAGGAAACCATCAACAAAGTGAAAAGGTAACCTACCAAATGGGGTGAAATAATTGATATATCTGATAAGGGGTTAATATCCACAATATATAAAGAACTCATAAAACTCAATAGCAAAAACACCCAATCAGGCTAAATAATGGGAAGAGGATCTGAATAGACATCTTTTCCAAAGAAGACATACAGATTCCAGGAGCCACATGAGAAGGGGCTTAATATCACTAGCCATCAGGGAAATGCAAACAAAACTACAGTGAGGTATCAGCTTGTACCTAGAGTAGTTATTTTCAAAAAGACAATAAATAACAAGTGTTGTTGAGGATGTAGGGAAAAGGGAAATTTTTTGCCCTGGTTCCTCAAAAAATTGAAAATAGAGTTACCATACAATCCAATAATTCCACTGTTGAGTATTTACCTGAACAAAAACACTAACACAAAAAGAGATATGCACCCACATGTTCATTGCAGCATTATTACAATAGGCAAGATATGGAAACAACCTAACTATCCATCAATGGATGAATGGATAAAAAAAATATGCTGTATATACATACATACATAATGCAGTACTATTTGGCAATTGCAACAATATGGATGGACCTTATGGGCATTATGCTAGATTAAATAAGTCACATAGAAAAAGACAAATATTGTATGATTTCATTTGTTTGTAGAACATACAAAAAAAAAAGTTTGTGGATACAGAGAAGATTGGTGGTTGTCAGAGGTGAGGTATCAGTGGTGGACAAAATGGGTGAAGAGAGTCAAAAGGTACAAACTTCCAGTTATAAAATAAATAAATCCTGGGGATGTAATGCACAGCATAGTGACTATAGTTAACAATATTGTGTTGCATATTTGAAGGTTGCTAAGAGAGTAGATCTTAAAGGTTCTCATCCCAAGGGAAAAAATATTTTATAACTATGTATGGTGATGGATGTTAACTGGATTTATTGTAGTGATAGTTTTGCAATGTATACAGATATCCAATCATTATGTTGTACACCTAAAACTAATATGCTGTATGTCAATTATACTTCAGGTTTTTAAAGGTGTTTTAAAGTCTAATAAAATCTATATCTAATACATTTGCTTTAAATAATTTAATGATTTTTAGTACATATATGTTTATAACATATTTTCTTGGAATATTACATGTCCAGTGCTGGCTGATGTCTAATTTGTATTAAGAGCTCAATATATTTTCACTGAATAAATGAATAAATGAACAAGATGCCTAGAAAGTACACACTTCTAAACATTAAAAAAAAAAAGTTTAAAAATATATCACCTTCCAATCAGACTATATTGTTCAGTGGTGGTTTGCTTTTAGATCAGTCCCCACCCTTCCCCTTCCCCTTCGCTTTCCCCTTTCTATATCCCAGAGAACTAGGTTTCCCAGGCTCACTTGCCCTCTGGCTTCTGGGAGGTTCAGCCAATGGGAGGCTCTGGCAGAAGACTGAAGAATGGAAAGAAGGGAGAGACTCAGTTACTTCTCTCTCTCTGCTTCCTATGAACCTCCAACAGTAGCTATGTCCTCTCCATGGCTCCATATACCTCCATATATGCCCTTCCTCTATCGTCCAGTGTCTTCCAAGCTGAGTCCCCACCAACAGTCTCAACTTCTAGGTTCTGGTAAAACTGCCTCTTTCTTTTGTCTTTCTGGCCCTAGAAGTGGCAATAGTTTTCTGCTGTTGCTAACTCTGGGTACCTTACATCATGTTTGGCTTCCTTATTCTCTCAACACCTGTAGTAATTAATCTTCTGTACAAAACCCCTTCCAGATTAAAATTCTAAGATGATTTATTTTTTTATTGAAGTTGACACACAGTGTTACATCAGTTTCAGTATACAGCATAGTGATTCAACAACTTTATACATTATGCTTTGCTCACCACAAGCATGGATACCATCTGTCACCATACAACACTATTTATTGCAATCCCATTGAATACATTCCTTATGCTGTACCTTTCATACCCACTGACTTATTCATTTAACAACTAAATACCTATACCTCCAACTTCCCATTACCCATTTTCCCCATTCCCCCACCCCTTTCACTCTGGCAACCACCAGTTTGTTCTATGTGTCTACGGGTCTGTTTCTGTCTGTTTGTTTGCCTTTTTATTCATTTGTTTTGTTTTGTTTAGGTTCCACATATAAATAAACTCATATGGTATTTGTCTTTCTCTGTTTGACTTAATTCACTTAGCATTACACCCTCTAGGTCCATCCACAGTGTCACAAATGGCAAGATCTCATTCTTTGTTATGACTGAGTAATATTCCATTATATATATGTATGTATGTATATATGTATGTATATATATGTATATATGTATGTATATATGTATGTATATATGTATGTGTATATACATGTATGTATATGTATATATGTGTATGTATATACATACATATATGTATATGTGTATGTGTATACATATATACATATATACATATGTATATACATACATACATATATGTATGTATATACACACACACACACACACATATATATATATATATACATATATATATATATATATATATATATATATAAAACATCTTCTTTATCCATTCATCTGTCAGTGGACACTTAGGTTGCTTCCCTATCTTAGCTATAATAAATAATGCTCAAATAAATATAGAGTGCATGTATCTTTCTGAATTAGTGTTTTCATTTTCTTTGCATAAATACTCAAAAGTAGAATTACATTAAATTGTATGGTATTTCTATTTTTATTTTTTTTAGAAATTCTATACTGTTTTTCACAGTGGTTGCACCTATTTACATTCCCACCAGCAGCACAAGAGGGTCCCTTTTATCCACATCCTTGCCAAACCTTGTATTTTTCATCGTTTTGACATTAACCATTGTGACAGGTATAAGGTGATATCTCTCTAAGTTTTGATTTACATTTTTCTGATGATTACTGATGTTGAGCATCTTATCATGTATCTGTTGGCCATCTGTAAGTCTTATTTGGAAAAATGCCTATTTAGATTCTCTGCTCATTTCAAATTTGATTTTTTGGGGTTTTTTGGTAGTGAGCTATAGAACTTCTTTATATATTTTTGATGTTTACCCCTTATTGGATATATTGTTTGAAAATATGTTCTCTTATTCAGTAAATTGTCTTTTCATTTTGTAGATGGTTTCTTTCACCATGCAAAAGCTTTTTATTTTGGTGTAGTCCCAATAGAACCACAAAAGACCCCAAATTGCCATAGCAATCTTCAGAAGGAAGAACAAAGCTGGAGTTATCATAATCCTGGGTTTCAAGATATACTACAAAGCTATAACAATCAAAACAGTATGGTACTGACACAAAAATAGGCACATAGATCAATAGAACAAGTTAGAGAGTCCAGAAATAAATTCATGCTTATATGGTCAATTAATGTACAACAATGGAGGGAAGAATATACAATGAGAAAAAGACAGTCTTCAATAAACAGTGCTAGGAAAACTGGACAGCTACATGCAAAAGAATGAAATTGGACCACTTTCTTATACTATACACAAAAATAAACCCCAAATGGACTAAAGACCTAAATGTAAGACCTGAAACCATAAAACACCTAAAAGAAAACATAGGTGGTAATCTGTTGGACATTAGCCTTAGTAATATCTTTCTAGATATGTCTCTTCAAGCAAGGAAAACAAAAACAAAAATAAACTATTGGGTGTAACAGGGTTTTGATTTTCTTGGCTGGATACTGATCAATACCCAAACATATAGTTTACTTTTTTATTATACTTACAGTTTGTCCATAAGCTCCACAGTGGCAGGGATATTGGGGGTTATTTTTATTTACTGGTATGTGACAAATGCCTAAAATTGTGCCTGGCACATAGTAGGTGCTAAATAAATATTTGTTGAATAAATGTTAATTTGTGTGCTGGATGCTGGGATTTGACTTCCCAGATCCCCTCTGTCAAGACTGAAGAACTTACTCCCCAGCAGCTAGGAGTCCTGCTGGCAGACATATCTTAGTTTTCAGTCTCCTCCAGAAATGGCTCTTGGCTTAGAAAGCCCTGCTTCATCCAATGCTGTGCCTCTTTCTTGGGGGGCATCTTGCACCCAATAACTGACCCATATGAGATTAGCAAGACTCAGTCCCTCACTATAATGTGGGACAACTCTGAAGGCCATCCCACCTCAGAGCTCCCTTGGGATCAACAGAAGCCTTTTCCAGGACTTTTCTGCAACCCAACTTTTCTCTTTGCTTAATCCTGTTTGCTTCCCTTTCTCCAGAGGTGCTGATCCCTCATAAAACTGTATGCAAATCATCTCAGTGTCTGCTTCCTAGTGAGCCCACTTGAACCAGTTTTGTAGGTTATAAAGCTCTAGGTAAAGTTATTTTCCTTCACTACTTTAAGCAGTAGTTCCATTGTCTTGTCTCTAGAGATACTGATTAGCATTTTAGTTCTATCTGAATCTAAATCTTTTATAGTTGTGGCAAACATTCAATTGCTTTTCCTTTTCCATGCTGATAAAACCAGAGTGTTCCTTGGTCTTCTATCTAGCCCCAGGGGCAAAGGTGAATTACTCTTAGCCATTGCCTCCCATCTTTTTTCATATAAAGACCCACATAGGATATGTTTCCTATACGGTACCTTTTAAGTGTTTTCATTTATCCTGAAAGATGCCTAGCCTGGGAGGCTCTAGCCATCACAGGTCCCACTGAGGCTGCCCTAAGCACCAGTGGAATCAAAGTCTCAGAACTGTTACCCACTTTCAGCTCTGGCCTGCCAGCCAAGACTCTGATCCAAGTCAATCATTCAGTCATAATAACACGAATCTTCCCGGCCATGCTTTTTTTATGGAAGACAGAGTTGCCTTTTCCAGCCTTTGGTCATTGTTAGGTAGATAAGAGATGTGTGCAGGTGTACTGTCTTGTAACCATGGAGTAACAGACTAGGAACAAAAAGCAAATACTCTATGGAAAATAAAGCCAAAAAAAAAAAAAAAAAAAGGAAATACTTTGGATATCTGATGACATTGAGTCCCTGAATACTGGAACCTTCCTACCCAAAGATTTGTGTGTAAAGAATTTTCTTTCTTCATTTTTTAAATCTTCTTTTGAGTCTTCTGTTGTTTGGATTGAAAAGCATCCTTCTGGGGCGCCTGGATGGCGCAGTCGGTTAAGCGTCCGACTTCAGCCAGGTCACGATCTCGCGGTCCGTGAGTTCGAGCCCCGCGTCAGGCTCTGGGCTGATGGCTCGGAGCCTGGAGCCTGTTTCCGATTCTGTGTGTCTCCCTCTCTCTCTGCCCCTCCCCCGTTCATGCTCTGTCTCTCTCTGTCCCAAAAATGAATAAAAAACGTTGAAAAAAAAATTTAAAAAAAAAAAGAAAAGCATCCTTCTGATGCAATAGGTAATCTTGTTTGTTTCTAGTCATTTTTGGGATATCATGTAAAAATAGCAAAGTCCCTTTTGTCCTCTTCCTGCTGTCTCCTTCCTGAGGTCAAGAATATGCACATCTTGTCTGAAGTTCTAGCAGCCATTTTTAACCATAAAAGAAAAGCCAAGCAAATGAAGACATCTCAGTCCTGAACCAGTGCCAGCAATGTCCTCCCTCTGAACATATTACAAAAGCAAACAAATCCTCAAGTCTTTAAGCTATTAGAGGTGGGTCTCTGTCACTAGCAGGCAAACATAACTTCTTACTGATTCAATATTCTTTGCATATTCATGTAACAGGTTTTTTATCTCTTGTCAAATTTTACGAGCTCTTTATGTGTTATAAAGATTCACCTTTTTCGGTACTACAAACTTTTTTCCAAGCAGTCACTTGCCTATTGACTTTTACAGTATTTTGCCATGCAAATGATTTACATTTTCATATAAATGGATGTGTTTTTAACTTCTGAGATTCTCCTCCTGGTTACTGTGGTAACGTTAAGGATGAGCCCACAAATTCTTTGATACACCTCCCAACATGGAGTGAAGCCCCTCCCCTTGAGTATGGGCTAAATTTAATCATTTGTTTCTAATGAAAAGAATATGGCAGCCGTGATGAGATGTCACTTCTAAGATTAGGTTATAAAAAGACTTCTTTTGGGTCTTCTATCTTGGGTGCATATTCTTTCTTTATCTCACTCTCTCTCTCTCTCTCTCTCTCCCTCTATCTCTTACTCTGGGGGAAGCAAACTGCCATCATGTGAGCAGCCCTATGGAGGAGTAATGGTGAGAAGTGGAGGCCTTCCGCCAGTATCCAGTGAGGAACTGAAAGCTGCCAAGGACCATGTGAGTGAGCTCAGAAGCAGATTCTCTACCCCTACTTGAGCTTTCTGATGACTGCAGTCCTAGCCAACCGGTTGCCTGCAATTTCATGATACTAAACCAGAAGAATCCAGCTAAGTCACTCCAAGATTTCTGCTCCTTAGAAAGTCTGTGAGATGATAAGTATTTGGTGGAGTGTTGGAGTAATCTATGACACAGCAATATATAAGTAATTCAGTTACAAACCATGTCCATTTTCCCAGATTATACCTATCTGCCCTGTATTTTCTCTCAATATTTTAACTTTTTAAAAACTTATTTATTTATTTATTTATTTATTTATTTATTTATTTATTTATTTATGACAGACAGAATGAGATAGAGTGCAAATGGGGGAAGGGCAGGGAGAGGGGGAAACACAGAATCTGAAGCAGGCTCCAGGCTCTGAGCTGTCAGCACAGAGCCTGATGTGGAGCTTAAACCCATGAACTGTGAGATCATGACCTGAACCAAAGTTAGCCACTTAACTGACTGAGCCACCCAGGCACCCCAAGATTTCAACTTTTAAAAATATATATTTTTTAGGTCTTGAATCTATTAGATTTGATTTTTATGTGGCATTAAAAAAGTTCATATACTTTTTCTGGTATGAGTATCATGTATTATATAATCTATGACAAATCTCTTAATTCCTTAAAATTACATTTTTATAAAAACCAGGATTTCTTTCTAAATTCTCTCCTAGAACGGAGATGTAACTTATGTATTCACCAATCCCTAAGCCGGTAGAAATTATTGTATTACAGAGGCCACTGGATGAGTCTAGAGGCTCAGTGGGGGCAGCCTGGAGGGAAGTGGACCATAGAGGAAAGGGGTATATTATATGGAGGGAGATGTGGACATGGAAGAAACACAGGTAGGCATTGTTGGATGCTCCATAGGAAGCAGAAAGAGGAGGAAAGGACCCCGTTTTTTCCCTTCCTTCCTTCCATTCCCAATCTTCGGCCAACGACTCACTTTGGCCGAACCTTCCAGAAAGACAGAAGGAGGAGAGGAGAGTAAGGTGGGAAAAGTCCAAGATTGCAGCATAGTTCCAAAAAAGTTTTAACCTAGCCAACGGGGAGTCTTCAAGCAAAAGCTATTAGTTATAGGGATTCAATATTTCACTAGGATGCCCACCGTACTTGGTCATTGGTTGGTAATAGCCCAGGTAAACCATAATTTCAATGCAAACATGGCGGGGAATCCAGAAGAGCAGCAGCTAGAGCTGTCAGTCACCTACATTGCCCTTGGCTGGAGATCTGATCAGGGCATTTCAACAGTCACCACCTTTGGCTTTAAAATTCAGTATATATTTGAATCGCTGAAACAGAACCACCAGTGGTCTCTAACTGCAAGGGTAGAGTTATATACTCTCTGGTCTATAACTGCAAAGTTAGAGTTATATCCTCTCTGACTATATAAATACTTGGCATTTGTGCATTTTGTCAAAATACCATGTTAGAAGAAAATACTCCATTTTCATCAATTGTCACCAAATAACTACCTTTTATACCTGAGGTAAAATCAAAATATATTTGGTGTATTCAAATTGAATGGCTATCATGTCCCAAGCAATGTTCTTAGGTCCCGAGGTGGGGGTGGGGTGGGGTGTGGTACACTGGTTTAAAAAAAGACGGGAAAGAGACTGCCCATGTGGAGCTTACATTCTAGGGAACATGGCAGGATTTAAAAAAAAGGATAATACAATGAAAAACCCTGATTTAGGGTGTAAGGTACCCAAAGGGAAGAGCCAGGAGAAGACATTAGATAGAGTAGTTCAGGTGACAACTGAGCTAACAGAGCTGGTACTTGACTGAAATCACTTTCACTGTACCAAAATGTTTCATAAAATATGTTCAATGCTTTAAGTGCTTTTGGATAGTCTTGATTAGTGACAAATAGATATATTATATATTAATATATTAGATGTTTAAAATTCTTGTATTTTGAGATAAAATCAAATGGCTTCTTTTTATAATCTTTATGATTTTCTGTTAAATGACAAACTTAGAAACTTTTAGGCTATTTGCAAGCATTTCTCTACAAATAACACATTACAGATGTGGATGGTATTTATTCACAATAAATAGCCAAATTGAGGTAATTTTCACTACATTTTCTCTTAGCACTGGTTGCTTAAGGAAGAGAGACATGTTGATCTCCTGTATAAAGATCTCGATCAGATTAATGCAATTTACAGATCTAAGAACATCTTGAGGCAAATTTGAAGAATTATCATTTATCTTCTGAAACATATATTACAAAATCAATGTTCCTCATGTTTCCTACCTTCCATCAAGTGTTCATATAGGGGCAACTGTGTGGCTCAATCAAGCGTCCAACTCTGAATTGCAGCTCAGGTCATGATCTCACAGTTTTTGAGATGAAGTCCCAGGTTGGGCTCTGTGCTAACAGCACAGAACCTGCTTGGGATTCTCTCTCTCTCCCTCTTTCTCTCTGTTATAGCTGTGGTTTAAATCTATGACTGAGAGAATAAAACAATTTAAAATATACAGTGGGTAAGGTAATTGCAATGTCCACCCTGCTCTACTTTTCACAGTAAACTTAGTTCAGTTAGACAATCAGACTCTTGAAACTCAATAGGCTCCTCCTAGCACCAAATTTATTTAGTTTTACTAATGGATAGAGGACACATAATATCCTGGCACGCATCGCTCTTAGGCACAAACATTCTGAATGTGAGACATGTGTATTAACAAGAGACAAAACTGAGTGGAGATGACCCCACCTCAGGGAACCATCAGCTCTGAGCCCTCCTCAGCTTTATGCCAGCTGGTCATGGGGCCCCTTAGGCATATGACTACCCCTTCGTTCTTCAGGGCAGCTTCATCTCATCAATGTCAATTACTCATTGCTAAAGAACGAATTTTGACAGTGTTCATGCACAGACTAAGCACCTGTACATAATCTTCAACCAGATTCTATTTAATCAGTAGCATATCATCCCAAAAATTCCTTGAGTTTAATATTGCAAAGAGAAAAGACCAGGATTCAAATCCTCAGATATCCCTAAGCCTAGAGGAAAAACTATAGAAACAGCTGTTAACCCTTTCCTTCAGTTCACCTCCTGATCCCCATTAAAACTTCTTTGATACACATTTTAGACATCTTCTTTTTTTAATTTTTTTTAATGTTTATTTATTTTTGAGAGAGAGAAAGAGACAGAGTGCAAGCAGGGGAGGAGCAGAGAGAGGGAAACACAGAATCCAAAGCAGGCTGCAGGCTCCAAGCCATCAGCACAGAGCCTGATATGGGGCTCAAACCCAGGGACTGCGAGATCATGATCTGAGCTGAAGTCGGACACCCAACTGACTGAGCCACCCAGGCGCCTCAGGCATTTTCTTATTCTTAGTACAGCAACTTCTATAATATTTGTACAAAAAAATATACGACAATATAGGCAATCACCAAGACTCCTATCCTCCAACGAGGAGTTGCAATTTTTGGCATTCTCTTTGCAAAACAAGTTAACAAGACTCTGCTCCATTCACAAGTTTTCTGATATATATTCCTTTACCTCCCTCTTCCATTTTCCTTCCTTCCCTGCATTGTTTGCCCCTTTTCTATAGGTGTTGATAAAAGCATTCAAGTCCATTGTGTCCTCTGGCATGTTTCCATGGAAATTACATAAATTGGGGATTTGTTGTCATAAGTCAACTCTCCAAAGCATCTATCTATTCATCCTAGATATCATCTTCTACATTGCCTTGATTTTTATTTAGCTCTATATGTGAAGCTAAAAATACTTGATTATACTCTGTAATTATAATAGAGATTAAAATAATGCTTAATACATCATATATCAGTTAATATTATGGTGTCAATTTTCCAACTTTCCAAGCAAAAACACATTTTTCTCAGAGACCACTTATTTCCTTTAGCCAAGGTGGTCACTATAGGCCACTGTTCAGTAAATTCTGGGTTCCATCTTGTCTGAGGCATGACCATATTCCAGCTACCAGAAAACAAGTTTTCACTAAGCCAGGCATCTAGGTTCCACTCTGCAGCACCAGCCTTTGCCTTTTCAAATTCTAAGGGAATCAATGGCACATGGCCACCACATCACACAGATAGTCACCCTCTTGAACACCACTCTGATTCCATGAATGCTTGCTTGTATAATTTTCAGTCACATTCACATCTGGCATAGTCAAAAGGCAAAGCATATTCTGAGATACTGTGTAAGCAGCAAGATGCAGCTCTTTTTATGCCCTTAAAGAGATGCCATCCTGACTCACAACAATATTACCAACTTCCAGGCAAAATAAGATAATGTGTCCACCTCAGTTCAGAGATAGGATTTCTGGGAGTACTTGGGTGGTCCAAATCTTGACTTCAGCTCAGGTCATGATCTCACAGTTCTTGAGTTTAAGCCCCACCTAGGGCTCTGTACTGACAGTGTGGAGCCTGCTTGGGATTCTGTCTCCCTTTCTCTCTGCCTCTCTCCCTCCTGCTCTCTATCTCTCTTAAAAATAAAAATAAAAATAAACTTAAAAAAAAGTCAAAGATAGGATTTCTCCCAAGGCTAAAAAAGAACCAATAGTATAAATATAACCAAAACAAACAAAATTAAATAAAAATCACCCCAATCAAGCCTGCTATTATTCAGGTTGATCATTAGGGGGTACTGAGGGATGTCATTTTTCTAAACAAACCAAGTAGAATCCTGAAGCTTATATTCTGGCTTCAGTCCAACTCTCATTCTGAAGAGAAAGCAAATCCAGAAGTTTGTTCCACATCTACCATGGTTTGGCACAACAAACATTTAAGAGAATTTTTCTCTTGCTCCAAGATGCAGTCTTGGGAAAATATGACATTATCCTTTACAGCATCATTATCCATTTGTGTGCTCCATTTCCATCTACCACAATTTCCCCCTAGTCCATCCATTATCTGTCTCAAGCCAGATAATGAACCTGAATCTCTGGATTCAGCCATATAGCTCACCCACAGCGTAGATAGCAGGATTAGCCTTGCCATAATTTCCCCTTTTGTCCATTTTTAGAAGGGAGAAGAAATCAAATTAGGAAAGCAAAGAATAAGGGAACTATACCAACAGGCGGCTGGGTAGCATTTAGAGGCAGCCCTGGTTTAGACATGAGGTGAAGCCATTAGCTTGGCCTTGTTGCCTTTGGAAAAATCACAGTTAAGTTCCAAGATAATGAAATAGTATCCTGGGCAACTAAGTCTCTATGATCTTTTGTCTCTATGATCTTGGCCCAAGTTATTCACAAGAATTGAACTGATTGGACCATGCATTTTAGCCAGTGAATTAGATGGGCCATACATCTTTAGCCATGCTGTATGTGCTGCTGGAGTTCCCCAATTTTCCCTGGTTGCTTCTTCTGAAAAGGAGACCACATAATATCATCAGTGTGAAAAAAACATAGTTTTGATGGTTGTGTGCATATACTGGAGTCTTCAGTTACTCTTGCAGAGTGAATGCATATTGCATTCCTTCTGTAAGAAAACAAATTTTGCCTGGCCTCCTTCCAAAATTCACATAGAAAGGTAAACATTAATTAAATCTGTAAAATGCTTAACGTGTTGGACTTCCTAAACACCTTTTACTATGTCTCTAGCTTGCTGAAAAGCCATGATAGCCAACATGTACTCTTCAGGAACCACCTGCTTTACTTGTAGACCAAATAGGACTACTAAGATGAGAGTGGAGAGATTATCAGCCCTGCTTCTTCCATTTAGCCTTCCCATGATGCAGTACTGTTTAATATTCAGTTGAAAGTGTGTATGATGGGGAAAGGGGTGGACTATGTATATGGGAACTGAATTGCCATGTCTACCCAATAGCAGTATATTCATTAAGCAGCCAAGCACATTTGCTCTCCCCTTAGGTGGGTTTTCTTCTCAAGCACACTGGAATAGTGTCAATAACTATAAGGATCTGAGATTTTGCCCTACTTGCAAGCTTAAAAATTTACCCTGCTGTGTTGTTATGGTAGGAGATATGAAATTCCTGGATCAAAAGGCTTTGTTATTCATGAAACAAGAAGCATAAAGTGCATGTGTGCATGGTTCCCCTGGCACCAGGTAGATACTGCACTTCAAGTATCAAAGTCCTAAGATGGAAAAAGCCTCAACCTGATTAATAATAGGAAAGGTACAGTGTGGCTGAAGCCTAGTCATCAAAGGGAGAAGTAGAATGCAGAGATTAGCAAGGTAAGCAGGAACCTTAGTCCAAGTGAGAGGTAAAGATGGCTTGATCAGGAGGTGATAGGAATATGGAAAGACACAGATAGATTTAATACCATATGGAGCTTAGGGGCACCTGGGTGGCTCAGTCAGTTAAGCAGCCAACTTTGGCGCAGGTCATGATCCCACTGATCGTGAGTTTGGGCCACATGTTGGGCTCTGTGCTGACAGCTCAGAACCTGGAGCCTGCTTTGGATTCTGTGTGTGTGTGTGTGTGTCTCTCTCTCTTTCAAAAAATAAACATTAAAAAAGTTTTTAAGAAGACCGTATGGAGTTCAACATGTCTTACCAATGGATTGGTGGGGAGAGGTTCTGTGGTGGAAGGAAAGGAAGAACTGAGGCTGAGGTCTAGGTTTTTTGGCTTGAAGAAAAACTAAACATACAAGAAGTAGGAAGCTAGGCAACAAGATTTGGGCAATCAGAGGGGCATTGTAAGAGCTCCTTTTGAGGGGCCCCTGGGTGGCTCAGTCGGTTAAGCATCCAACTTGGGCTCAGGTCATAATCTCTCAGTTCATGGGTTCAAGCCCAGTGTCAGGCTCTGTGCTGACAGCTTGGAGCCTGGAGTCTGCTTCAGATTCTGTCTCCCTCTCTCTCTGCTCTCCACACCCCACTCACGCTCTCTCTCTCTCTCAAAAATACACATTAAAAAAAAAAAATAAAAAGAGCTCTTTTTGAGCAAGAGTGCCTTGAAATACATATGAACTTTGGAGCATTAGTACTTTTGTGTGTAAGTAAAGGCATGTAACTAGACAATATGACCCAGTAAATGAGTATAGAGAAAAGTCCAGACCAATACTACAGCTGTGGGCAAAGATTTAGCTATAAGAGTGGACAATCATGGTGTTCATCATAACAGAAAAAACAGTAGCCCCAAATCAACAGGAAAGGAGTGAAACAATGCTATGTCTTCAATTAAAATTGTTTTCTATAATATATTTGCTCACATGGGAGAGGTTTGTGATATTAAGAGAGCTATGCGGCCACATATCCCATTTTTATTCAAGAACTGTCTGTATATGTGCATAAAAATAAGGGTAAAAGAAATAAATGTACATTAAAATATACATAAAAATATCAATGGTGGTCTGTGTAGCTAGATTATAGTTGTTTTTTCATTTCTGAATTTTCTACATCTTCCTCAACGAACATGTATCATTTGTATAATAGGAAAAGCACTATGAAAAAATAAATTGACTCCTCACAGATCACCTTTCTAGAAACTTGTGTATAGGCATTAAGCTAACCTCAGCAAATCAGAACAGTCAAATCTGTCTTATTTCTTAGCATCATTGGTCTAGCCTGTGGTTCTGAACTTTGGCACACATTAGAATCAGCTGGGAAACCTGCATTTCTATGCCAAGGCCCTCCCCCTAGAGATTCTGACTTAAGTGCTCTGGACAGTGGCCCAGCCATAACTACTTGGGAGCCCAGGTGATTCTGATGGGCAGGTAGGGCTGGGAACCACCAGTAAGCCCTGGCTTGGTCCCCAAAGCACAGGCTGTGAAAACTGGGAGAGGAGAGTAGGGTAGAAAAGAAGCTAGAGAAGGAAGAATTGTGAAAGAGTTGGAAGTGAAGCAATAAAGAGAAATTAATCAGGACACAAAATGCAAAGACAAAAAGGTTGAGAACTCCTCCCACCTCAAAATAGCTTTTATTTCACACCAGGAACTATTTAGTTGCAAAAATCTGATCCCTGCACAGAAGTTGATAATAAGAGGCCGTTCCCAAAGCTGCTGGAGCAGGTGTTTCCTCCTGAAAGAGGGCGGGCCAGAACTGTAAATCTCATTTTGGAAGTTTCGAGCCCTGGGGATACTATTCTGTGTTGCTGCTACTCTTTCTGCCATCTGTACTGAATCTCGGCTCCCGTT
Organism: Lynx canadensis; assembly: GCF_007474595.2. NCBI lineage: Eukaryota > Metazoa > Chordata > Mammalia > Carnivora > Felidae > Lynx > Lynx canadensis. Next base: position 569,288 of record NC_044311.2, on the reverse strand, counting down.
TCTGGGGCAGCCCTCCATCCAACTGGCAGCCCCATGGTTTGCATTCTTGCACAGTGTGTGAATGGAGGGGGAGAGCCTTTGGCAAAGCAGCCCTGGGGTCTCCTTCCCTCAAAAGATTCTCCAGTGATCCCTGCCCTGCTGGCGTCCTCTTTAATTGCTCCGCTGTGGGGAGCAATTGAGATTAAATGGCTGCTTGCTGGGTGGCTGTGCAATGCTAGGCATGCGTGGCCCTATTTGGAGCATTTGTTGTCTCCCAGGATTGAATGAAGCAACTGCTGCTGCTGAAGCTCCTGGGGTGCTCCTTGAAGCCATGTCAAAGCAGGCTCTTAATTTTGCAAAACAGCCTCCAAAGTCAAACTGGCTCTGTACTGGAGCCCTTCTAGATATGTTAATGTCACAAGCAGAAGCCAGAAGGCATGGAAAGAACTGGGCAGAAGGAAATTTAGGGCTTGAGTCAAGACAATGGGTTGTCATAGAAGTGCCAGTTTGCTATGAATAGCCAGCCAGAGAGGGAAAGGCCCCCGGACTCCCAGAGGTCCCACACTTCTTCGGCAAAGCTGCGCAGCCTCTGGGGCAAAGGTCATCTCAAAAGAGTCCTCAAGTTCTGCGTTTTGGATGCTAAGGCCCAGACCAAGGCATTGCTGACTCTGACCTAGGGCTAGTTGCCTAGCTTCTTGAGGCCTCAGGTCACTAAACCTGCAAGAGGGTGACAGGAAGTATAGAAAATGAAAGGTGTGTTTACACCTGCTCCTGGGAGTATTCTCAAAGGTGGGCTTTGAGCCCTGTTCAGCCCCATTGTACAGAATGGATTGGGGACCTCATTTAGATTGAACCAATGCAAATGCCAGAACCCGTGGCAACCCCAGAATCTGACCACTTCCTATCACCTGCGGTCATACTCAGCCTCCTATGCTCTCTGACCTCATTGATTCCTACTTTCCCCTTCACTTACTTTACCCCAGCCACTCCCCCTTACACATACTCCTGCCTCAGTGTCTTAGCACTCAATTCTCCAAGCCAGACTCAGAGAGTAAATTAAACTTCTATTAGAAAGATCAAGCATTTCCATTATTACACTCTTCTTCAGCCCCTACTGCAAATAAATTATTAAATGTATATATCAAGACAGACTAACCAGGGAAATTGTTGCTTGGAATTATTAGCTATAAACTAATAATAAATTGGGAGTTTCTGTCTACCACACAGAAAGCTTTGCTTACTTGGGCCTTGGATTCTAGGCAAAATCAGTTGCCAGGGCCTATTGTTTACTAAGGACCTTCATAACTTCTAATATGTAGATAGCGTGGTTCTAACTTGTACATAGTTCAGCCCAATGTGCTGGGCAATTAAATGGAAAAGAAAAACATCTCAAATAATCAGCGTATATGAGATGTTAGGTAACTACACGAGAGACCAGAGCATGAGTCAGACGCAGGCCTAGCAGGTGATAAGAAGGGGTAAAGGGGGCAGGTGTAGACTGGAGAGAGCAGATCTCATCTAAAGGGGGCAGCTGCTGCTCAGCATCAGCCAATTATCATTCCATGGGAATGTGAGTTTGGTGCTACCAGATAGGATTTTTCAGTGCAAGCCAGAAACCCAAATTTATGAGAAATGCCTGTTTTTAAATATTGACAACCAATTCAAATTGAAAACAAAAAGTGGCATGAGTCAAACCACATCTTTCGGACAGATGCAGCAAACAGACTATTTGTGAGATCTAAATGGACACAGAGAAGGTTGCAGTGAATTAGGAATGAGACCAACAGAGCCCTATAAAACGCAGAATAAAGAGTGGGGACCCCTGGACTTGAGGTCAGGAAAGGTATCAGACAGGAGATAAGTCTTAAGACAGTGCCTGAAGAACTGACTTGGAGTTGCAGACAGGGGTGTGTGTATGCCTACAAAACTTCAGGACCACCAGCAACCAGCAAAAGGATGGAGATGAGACGGACAATGCAGAGCCTAGTGAACTGAAGTATAGTGAACATGCTAGTGCAGCAGAATATTTAGCCTTTCCTTTTACTTCCCATGTTTTTACCTTTCAAAAGCATAGGCAGTCCTGGGCTCACTGCCTCAGGGCAGAAGTCACAAGTAGCCTGTACTGCAGAGCTTGTTTCCAGAACCCCCTGAGTCTACAGTATAATCCTCAAGAAAGGTAGTCATGAAAGGAAGTGAATAGCCTAGAAAGAGCGTTCCCTTGGCTGTGGAAGTGAAAGCAAGCAGAGAGGCTGAGGAATCCAAATGGCAGAAGCAACCTGCTCCCCATTTATGAAGAAGAACCATCTGGGAAGCAGCCAGACCAAAGAAAGATAAGGGATGTGGTACAACCAGGCAGATAAGTTTATACATGGCTGCCCAGATCAATTCCCAGCTACAGTCTGGAAGTTGTAGAGAGTCCCCAGGAAAATGGGTACCCACTTTACCACATATGAGCATCTGTTTACAAACACTTCAAAACCAGGGAGGTCCCTCCCCATACATTGGCTCCCCTGAAAAAGTGTGAAGTTAAAGTTTCTGAGGATTCAGTGAAATGGAAGCTCAAAATAAAAGTTGCTTTATTTTTCATATATCTGAGTTTGTAGACTGAGATTCAAACTGGCTCCCTTACAGAGGGGTTGAGGTGAAGGTGGATAGGTCAGGAGCAGGGTCTGAACTTGAGTCTTAGCTCCTCTGCCAATGGTCAGAGGCAATCTTCAAGATGGCCACTAATGATCTCCACACCCTGGTATTCACACTCTTGTGTAGTCCCCTTCCACATTGTACCAAGTTTGGTCTATATCTAGCCAACAGCAGACAGTAGAAGCGATGGCATGCCACTTCCAGGACTAGGTTATAAAAAGACTGCAACTTCTAGTTCACTCTTGTATACTCTCTCTCTCTCTCTCTCTCTCTCTCTCTCTCTCTCTCTCTTTCTCACATCACTCTCTGGGAGAAGCACGTTTCCATATTGTAAACAGCTTAGGAGAAGCTCACATGGTAAAGAACTGAAGCCTCTGGAGAAGAGCCAGTGAGGTGCTGAGACCAACCACTACTTATGTGAGTGAACTTGGAAGCAGAATCTCCATCCTTAGTCAAGCCTTGAGATGACTGCAACCCCACGAGAGACCCTGAACCAGAACCCCCTAGCTAAGTTGCTCCCGAATTCCTTACCCTTAAAAACGCTGAGATAATAAATGTTTGGTGTTTTTCCCTGTTAATTTTGGGGGTAATTTGTTACACAGCAATAGCCAACTAATACATTCTCACCTCAAAAGATATATTAGATGTTGAACCTAAGAAATGGGAATTAGATGATTAGCCAGCAGCAAAATGCAGAAGTGTTGTCCTTTCTCTGATAATATGGTGCCACCAAACTTCTGCTCGAGGAATGGATCCAGGAGAAAGAAATGGACGAGCTGGATAGTCATGGATGGATCACGACCTTGAGCTTATTCAAGAGAGAGGATTCAGGTAGACAGTCAGGTATGGATGCTAAGCCATGCTAAGCAGTAGGCACTTCTGGATGTTACAGGACAAATCTTTTACAGAAGTTACATGTCAGCAGAAGGAAGTTTGCCATCATGTTTTTACAGCAGTTTAGAAACTAAAGAGTTAGTTGCTACGTGTCCTGAAAGCTTCAAGCCAAAGCCCCACAGGCTGGGCATTATAGTCACTTGCATTGGGTGATTTAAGGTAAAGACTAATTTTCAAGAGCAGCAAATCTTTGCAAGTCACTTCTTTCCTCCCACTCATTTTTTTTTTACACAGAAGGGGAACATTTGCTGTTTTTTTAGTGCCTAGAGCCTTAGCATCTGCCCCCTTGTCATTTGGGAATTGAGTATTTCAGCACTTGCTGATTTTCAAAGTAGCCATTAATCACCCATGACAAGCCAGAAGTGGTTATGAACTGGAACATGGAAGGGTTAACCCAGTGCTTCATCTCTGATGTGCCTGACATTTTTTCTCCATGGTCTATGAAGCTGATTGTTGTAAACTGGATACCCCAGAACCCAAGAGACAGCCTGGGCTGGAAAGGCCTGGAATCTAGCCCTCTCTAGGGAGGTTCCTGAAGTCTTTCTTCCAGTACCAAGTCTTTGCCCATGGACACCCACAGGAGGTTGCTTTCAGAATGATGCCAGTGACTTCCCTACAGAATTGGTTATAGGAAGCTCCACTGCTAACTATTCCCACCAAAACATTTACAATCCTAAATTAACTCACTTCAGATCCTCTAAATTATTACAGGGCTCTTTCTCGAGAAGGGTCATTCATATCCCCTCACCCTTGTGATTCTTCCTTTAACCTGTGACAAGGTATCCATTCACAAAGGACTGAGTTTGATTTTAAACTCTTTTATCTAGAATCTAGAAAACAGAGAAGAACTGAATGTGAGCTTATAGTATCAGGGGAAGGTCAACTCATGATGAGCAGCCTCCATCAAATGTTAAGAAAACGTTGAAGTGAATGACCAGTGGTCTTTATCACTGGGTATTTGGGTGGGCCGAGCTGGACTGGTGGCCAGAGGCTAAGCACCTCTGTTACCTTCAATCTCTCTTAGCATGTAGGACTCTTTCTTCCTAACTGTAGAAAAGGGGAGATTTGTACAGGCAAAGGAGGAGTGGAAAGAAAGCTGAGCAGGGCAGGAACTAGGGGTAGTATGAAGACAGCTCTTCTCTTGGCCCCTTGGATGGATTTGAACACCTGTAGGTAGGGGCATAAGGAACAATGAGAGTAGCTCATGAGAAGCTTGAGGACACTCTGGGCACAGGCAAAGCTGCTTCAGGGCCCAGGGAGGGAGCTGGACACAGCTTTTGGAGAAGGTCAATCCCAGCAGAGCTAAACATGACTCTGATCTCTCAAGGAAGGGGAATTCCCAAAACCATTTGCATTCCTAACTCCATCTGCTTCCCATGGAATCCAAACTGTGATTTGTACACGTTGGCCATGTCAGAACCTTGTTCCACCCAGAATTAGAATCATTGTAAAAGATTTGAGAAAAATTAATGTCGGTCTTGTGCTTAAAGACAGAAAGTTTTCATATCACTAGTGTAAACATAGGGTCTTGAGGCTTTGGAAGTTTGATTCTCTAAAACAGCTAGTACATTTCCTTCAGCCTCCAGTGTGGTGTCTGCACATGTTTCTTTAAAGTTGCCACAGGCACTTTAAAGAGTGGAAGAAGGAATTTGGTTAGCAGGCAGCTTAGCCACACTGTCAACAAAGACCATGGGCCATCTCACATCCTACTTTCGGTTTTAACCGAAAGGGGGTTTCCAGAAGTGGCTCCATGGCCAGACAACACATCTGGAACGTGTTTTCAGAAGCCTCCTCTAGCCTCCTAATCCCAGGCCTCTTGCCACTTAAAGATGTTTATGTCTACGGGACAGTAGGCTTATTCTAAAGACAAGAACCCCAATGTAGAGGTTAAAATGGAACTTTTGATTAAATGAGGGAACATGGCATCTGCAGGCTCACCAAACCTAGTTAGAAACCATGTGGTAACATTAAATAGCATGTTTAGATGTGGCCATGTGGACCCCTTTCATTTTGCTGCCCACACTGATGTCTGTTTTGCTTTTGTAAAACAATAGCCAATTATCTGGGACTCCATAGCTCTGCCAGAGCAAGCAGTGCCTATGGGCCCAGCTAAAGCACCATGGGGAAATGCCAGCCGGGATGCAGCAGGAAATATTCTGGTGCTGGTGATGGCAGCATGGCAGTAGTTTAAGTAGCTGCAAAATGTACGGTCTGGTGCAGTGGCTGTAAACTTTATCACTTGTATGTCCTTCATGGTTATAGAGGTTCCAAATCTGGGTTTTCATCTTTCCTGCAAATCGCTTTCTCTTCTAAGTTGCAACTAAATCCTGACTTTCAACAGTCTCCAAGAAGTAGACAAAGGAAGAAAAGTTACTTCTATAGAGAAAGACTCAAATGTCTCCCAAAGGAGAACCACGCACCTGTCTGATGCACTCTTTCCCCCTGTCGGATATACTCCATTTCTGGTGGCTTAGGGTGTACATTTAGTGTGTTGTTCTTTCAGTCTCAGCCATGAAAACTGTCTCCAGGATAGAGCACAGGCCTGGATCGGGTGCTCTGGCAGAGACAGAAGAGCCATCGTTCTAAGGGACTAGCTGAAAGGTGAGCCTCTACTGCTGATTAATGAAACTTAGAGAATGGTACAAAATCGCTATTTTCCCTCCACACAAACTTTTGCATAAAGTGACTCAGATGGTCCCCTGCTTCAGTGCTGCTCCTTGAGGAACAGAGCCAAGACAAAACTTGCTTGCAGGTGGTTGGTTTGTCAAAGCCTCCCAGGTATCAGCAGCGAGGAGAAAGGGAGCATGAGACGAAGAGGAGTGAAAGCCATCATCAATCAGTCACTGCTGTAGACCAATGGGGATTAGCCTTCTGAGTAGACCAGGAAAAATATACCCCAGAATTGTCTACCTTGGGGACAAAAAGGAAAAGCATTAACAATGGGCTATTGTCCACTGGGCAAGAGTTGCCCCATAGGGCCCTAACCCCACACATCCAGATTGCACATGCAACTGTGTGGGATCGTCTCTTACAACTCCCACCTCCCCCACTACTCCAGAATATGAGAGCAGCTCCAGGGTAAGTGTGGCCCTGCCAGGAGAAGGTGCTGACACCTGGGAAATGTGCATTCTAGCTGTGTCTGGAATCAAATGCTGGGCCACAGGGGTGGGAGGTGCAAAGCATCCCATCCCCCTCCAGTGGTACTCTCTCATGGCCTGTCATGCTTTTCAGACGGTTAGTACCATGGTGCATGTCTGCTAAGAAAGATCGTTGCCCAAGTTCTGTCATTTTCAATGCTGTTTCTGGAACAAGCCCCGCATCACTCATGGAAGCAAAACAGATTCTGCCAGGGCTCGGCCACTTCTCCTCATATACACTCTTTAGCCTATGTAGCATTGCTTTGGGTTTGTTACCATCATCTGAGCACAGGGAATAGGGTCCCAAGATTTGGGTTTTGGGCTTAGGATAAGAAATCCTATTTAGGCCTCAAGTACGAGCCTCAGTCTCCAGCCCAGCCTTTTCAGAATCTGTATGGAGGCCTGGGAAGGATAAGTCACAGACTCCACTAAGGTGCCCACTGCTCTCCCATGACCTATTGTTCCTTGTGTGTGGAACTTCCTTGAGGAAAGGTGTTACCGAACTAAGACATGACACAGGGTCTCTCACCACTTTGAAGGGAACAGAGCACCTGTGTTTATCAATGACATTTACCTGGGCAAAGATGTGAATGATGCATTCCACTGATAACCTATAAAGCTCATCTTTATAGGTTTCAGTTTTAGTTACCAGAGCTGCTTACCTTATTATTTCCAAATAGATTGGAAAACATTTCCTCATTGTCCTCTGGGGAATGCCCTTTATCAAAATTGTCAGTGTGTGAAACAGTGGCAAATGGAGGTTGGGTTGGAATTCTGGCTGTGATTATGTAACAGTATCTCTAAATACATTATCATTGATAAAGTATCAAAGTAAGTTATAAATCAAGTAAGGAGTTGAGAGTTCATTAGTTTCTTCTAAGCCTAAATTCATATTAATTTTATTCTTCATTCCTAGTGACACTATAACACTGACATTTGAAGTCACTAAACGCCTTTTTCAGCAAAGAATTTCTCTGTAAGTCTAAAACAAACTTTTCTCAGTTAAACAATTTTTTTTCAAGTCCACTAAGTGATAGTGAGCTGTTGCAAATACTTTTATGTACAAGGACAAGAATAGTGATCTTAACAGCATTAATGGATGTGAAGACGTTAAAGATCGTAGCTATTAAACTGTAACATCTGGGGCATCTGCATGGCTCAGCCGGTTAGGCATCTGACTTCAGCTGAGGTCATGATCTCACAGTTCATGAGTTCAAGCTCAGAGCCTGGAGCCTGCTTCAGACTCTGTGTGTGTGTGTGTGTGTGTGTCTCCCTCTCACTGCCCCTCCCCTGCTCACACTCTGTCTCTCTCTCAAAAATTAATAAAACATTAAACAAAGTGTAACATCCGTGTCACATACCAGTATATATGCAAGAGCTAGAAGGTGGTCTCAACATAGGCTGAACCGTCATTGACAAACGGTGTTGACTCCAGGAAAAAGCTGCCTAATCCAGTATCAGAGTGAGAAAGTGCCAATCACGCTTGCCCTGACCTTTCGTGCAAACACTCTCTTCCCTTCTCACTGCTCTTTTGCCCAGAGGGAGCTCTTCAGGCAACCAGACTACAACACATTAAAGCATCTTGCATCTGACTTTAGCTTTGATGTAAGTGCTAGCAAACCTCCGTATTCATATCTGTGCCAGGATTTGTGGTGTTTAACACTTATAACCTTGTTTGCTCAGAGATTAAAGTTTAGAGAAAATAAGATGATCTCATACCATACTTTAAAAAACACAAGCATGTTCTGTATAACAGCCCAACATATGATGTAAAAGAGTACTACGGGAAGCATAGATAGGACAGTGGTCGTCGCAGTTGCCAAGGAAGAAACGGTGTATGTATGTTGATATTCTGTCAAAGGTAGGCACCTCTCTCCTCTCCTTCTGGGAAATTGCTCTCCACCCCCCACCCCCCACCCTTACCCCCACTGTCCTTCCAGGCATATAGGTGTGATCAGTTTGCCAATCACAGGCTGAGCTGATTGGTGATTTGCTACATGTCCTTGCCCCAGCTAAATTCAGGCCAATCTGAATCCTCCTTGGAATTCTTCTTACTGAACTTGACGTGGGAATGCTTTTTTCTCTCTGATAATGCGGCTATAAATAAAATTGGTCTGAAGATTTTATTTCTTCTGCATAGGGAGCCTGGGAAAACAAAATTCGCATGCAAAAAGAGGTAGGTACAAATGTGGGAAGTACCAATGACATCCAACTCCCTCAGTCTAGTTATCCCTGAGATCAGCTCCACCTGTACCCCTTCTTAGACAAAGCCTGGAACCTGTAACTGCCAGAGTTCTAGTACAGAATTCTTCATAAACACAGAGCCAGTTGGGTCTTGAAGGCAGGTTAAGGCCTTGGATGAATGTTAAGGAAAAGGAGCACAGGCTAGGCAGGGGGCAGTACAATGATTGGACCAAAGGAGCATATGTGCCATCCAGGAATGGGAGAGACAATAGATCAGAAATGACAACAGGATTGTATACTTTTGGATACTGTCATTGTTGGAATAAGTAACTTCCAAACTGGTTCAAATTTCTAAAGTAAATGTTGAAATATTTCCCTCCCATGTTTGTTTACCACTCAGTTCATATCCCTAGAGAAAATGAATGTTTGCAGTTTCTTTTGTATTCATGCAGCAGTTTTTTGCATATACAAACAATGTGTATAACTATTTTAGAAATCTTTGAGGGCAAAGATAAGTCACTTGGCCTGCATTTAGTAGGCAGTGGGGAGCCACTGTAGTATTTCTTTCCTGAGGTATAATTTATAATTAATAAAATGTATACTGTAGATTCTTAAAAGATCTACACAGAGAGAGTAGTGTTTTAGGAGGATTTGGCTATCAAAAGAGTTCTGAATTTCACTAGGTGGGCTTAATAGCATATGTGATTTGACAGAGAAAAATAAAATTACCTGTGGTAAAATATCAAAAGTTTTAACACGGGTATAATTGGAGTCCCAGAATGAAAGAAGACAGAGAAAGGGCAAAAACATTTGAAGAATTAGTCCAAATTTCCAAATTTGTTGAGAAACGTGAATTTAGAAAATGAAGAATCTTAGTGAGTCTAAGCAGATTCACTGCATACAAATAAATCACATGTAGGCACATTATAGTTAATTGTTGAAAACTAAAGATAGAAGAAATCTTGAAAGAAGCCTGACAAAAAGGATACTTTACACACAAGGGAGCAAAATTAAGAACTACGGTTGTTTTTTCATCAAAATCAATGAAGGCAAAAAGTCAGTGTAATGACATCTTTAACCTCATACCTGTTAGAATGGATATTATCAACAATGTAAGAAATCACAAGTGTTGGTGAGGATGTGAGGGAAAGGGAACCCTTGTGCACTGTTAGTGAGAATGTAAATTGGTGCAACCATTATGGAAAAGAGTATGGAGTTTTCTCAAAAAATTAAAAATAAAACTACTATATGATCCAGCAATTACACTTTTAGGTATTTATCCAAAGAAAATGAAAGCACTAATTCCAAAATACATGTAGTCAATGTTTGTTGTAGCATTATTTACAATACCACAATATGGAAACAACTTAAGTGTCCATCAATAAATGAATGGATAAAGAAACTGTGAGATATATATATATATATATATATATATATATATATATATATACACACACACATATCCACACTGTAGAATATTATTCAGCTTTTGAAAAACTGAAATCTTGCTGTTTGTGCAACATGGGTGAACCCTGAGGGCATTATGCTAAGTGTAATAAGTCAGGGAAAGACAAGTACCATATAATCTCACTTGTATGTGGAATCTAAAAAAAAAACAAAAAGCAAAAAACAAAAAACAAAAAAACCCAGCTTACAGATAAAGAGAACAGACTGGTGGTTACCAGAGCCTGGGGGTGAAGAGGGTGAAATGGATGAAGGAGGTCAAAAGGTACAAAATTCCACTTATTTCACTTATGAAATAACAGCATGGTGACTTTGGTTAATACTGTATTACAACGGCACCTGGGTGGCTCAGTCAGTTGAGCATCCGACTCTTGATCTTGGCTCAGGTCATGATCTCGCAGTTCATGGGATTAAGCCCGTGCTGCAGCAGCAGAGCCTGTGATTCTCTCTCCTTCTCTCTCTCTGTCCCTCCCCCACTTGCACTGTCTCTCTCTCTCTCTCTCAAAATAAATAAACATTAAAAAAATACTGTATTACAGCATAAGAGACTCTTAAATATGGAGAACAAACAGAGGGTTACTGGAGGGGTTGTGGGAGGGGGGATGGGCTAAATAGGTAAGAGGCATTAAGGAATCTACTCCTGAAATCATTGTTACACTATAGGCTAACTAATTTGGATGTAAATTTAAAAAAATAAAGTTAAAAAAAATTTAAAAATAAAATAAAATAATACTGTATTACATATCTGAAAGCTAAGAGAGTAAATCTCGAAAGTTATCATCACAAGAAAAAAATTAAAATGTTCTAAGTTAACTAGACTTACTGTAGTGATTATTTTGCAATATATACAAAAGTCAAATCACCACGTTATACTCTTAAAACTTACATAATGTCAATTATACCTTGATTCAAAATTAAAATTAAATAAAAGTGCTGAAAGAAAATTGTCAACTCAGAATTCTACATCCAGCCAAAATATCCTTCAAGAATAAAAGATGAAATAAAGACCTTTTCAGATAAATAGTACCTAAGAAAATTCATCACCAGCATGCCTGCTCCACAAAAAAAAGTTAAAGGATGCTGTATACACTAAAGGAATATAACAAATGAAAACTTGGATCTGCAATAAGGATTGAAGAACACCAGAAATAGGAAATATATAGGCAAACATGAAATGGCATGTTTTTCCTAATTTTTGAAAAATATGTATATGGCAATATGTATAAAACAATAACTATTACACTAAATTGGGGGGCTTATAAAATATGTGGATGTAATATATATATTTATAATATGACTTAAATGACTGTAAGGTACTGTTTAGGTAAGATGTTATGATATTAATTCAAAATAGACTGTGAAAAGTTAAAGATATACATTCTAATTCCTAGAACAACCACTAAAATAAATATCAGCAGACAAAAATCGAATTCTAAAAAAAATTAATACAAAATAAGATAGGAAAGAAAGAACAGAGGAACAAAACACAATTAAGACAAACAGAACACAAATAGCAAAATGGCAAACCTAAATCTAACCATTATTACACTAAATGTAAGTGGACTAAACAGTCCAAATAAAAGGCAGAGATTGTCAATCTGTTTGAGGGGGACAAAAAGACATACCTAACATGCTACCTACAAGAGATTTTTTTTTAAGTTTTTATTTAAATTCCAATTAGTGAACGTACAGTGTAATATTATTTTCAGGTGTACAATATATGGATTTAACACTTCCATACATCGCCCAGTGCTCATTACAAGGGCACTCCTTAATCCCCATCAACAATCTCCCTTCTGGTAAATATCAGTTCATTCTCTATAATTAAACATATATTTCTTGGTTTGCCTCTCTCGCTCATGTTCTCTCTCTCTGTCTCCCCTTTGCTTATTTGTTTTGTTTCTTTAATTCCAGATATGAGTAAAATCATATGGTATTTGTTGTTCTCTGACTGACTTATTTTGCTTAGCATAATACTCTCTAGCTCCATCTATGTTGCTGCAAATGGCAAGATTTCATTCCTGTTTATGGCTGAGCAATATTCCATTTTGTATTTATATCCATCTTCTTTATCCATTCATCAATTAATGGACACTTGGGCTCTTTGCATACATTGGCTATTATAGAGAGTGCTGCTAGAAACGTCAGGGTGCATGTATCCCTTTGAATTAGTGTTTCTGTGTACAAGAAATATTTAAAATTTTTTGTAATGTTTATTTTTGAGAGAGAGACAGAGCATGAACAGGGGAGGAGCAGAGAGACAGGGAGACACAGAATCAGAAGCAGGCTCCAGGCTCCAAGCCGTCAGCACAGAGCCTGATGCAGGGCTCAAACTCAAACTGCAAGATCATGACCTGGGCCAAAGTTGGATGCTGAACCGAGTGAGCCACCCAGGCGCCCCACAAGAGATATTTTATTTTATTTTATTTTATTTTATTTATTATTTTTTTTAATGTTTATTTATTTTTGAGACAGAGAGAGACAGAGCATGAATGGGGGAGGGGCAGAGAGAGAGGGAGACACAGAATCGGAAGCAGGCTCCAGGCTCTGAGCCATCAGCCCAGAGCCCGACACGGGGCTCAAACTCACGAACCGTGAGATCGTGACCTGAGCTGAAGTCGGACGCTCAACTGACTGAGCCACCCAGGCGCCCCCACAAGAGATATTTTAAATACAAAGATATAGACAAGTTAAAGTAAACCTATAAAAAAGAATATACCATGCAAAAAGGAAGCATAAGAAATTTAAATTGGCCACATTGAGATTGTGTATGGTACTCTTTCAGACAAAGAATTGCCATCAATAAAGAGACATTTCAAATTATAGAAGGATAAATTCTTCAGGAAGACAAAACAATCAAATTTTAAATATGTCAACTAATAGACTTGCAAGCACATAAAGCAAAAATGGATAGAACTAAAGAAGAAAAAAACAAATCCATAATTATAGTTGTAGATTTAACATTCTTCTCACAGTTATAGATTTAAAAAAAAAACAGACAAAAAATAAAAATCAGCAAGGACAGAGATTTGAAAAATACTGTTGACCTCCTTGACCTAAGTGACAGCAGTAGAACACTTTACCAATGACTGCAGAATATATATGGTACAATCAAGTTAGATCATGTACTGAACACAAATGGATATAGAGATCAAAAATGCAAAGTTATCGAGAAAAAAATAAACTACAAATATTTGGAAATTAAACATACTTCTAACAAGTCAAAGTAGAAATAAAATATAATCAAGTTATAAAATATTTTGAACTGATTAATAATTAAAATAAAGCAGGGGCACCTGGGTGGATCAGTCACTTGAGCATCAGACTTTTGATTTTGGCTGAGGTTTGTGAGTTTGAACCCCACATCAGTCTCCATGCAGTGACACTGCAGAGCTTGCTTAGGATACTCTCTCTCTCCACCCCCACCCCCGACTCGTGCCCTCTCTCTTAAAATAAGTAAACTTAAAAAATAGTTTTTAAAAAAATAATAATTAAAATAAAGCATATTAAAAAATGTGTGGGATGCAGCTAAAACATGCTTAGAGTCTCAGAGGAAAATTATACCTACAAATTTTTATTTTAGAAGAGAAGAAAGTTTTTAAATCAATAATCTAAGGTTTCATGTTAAATAGCTATAAAAAAGGAGCAAAGTAAACCCAAAGCAAGCACCATATAAATAAGAGAATTAATGAAATAGAGAAAATTAGTAGACAATGAAACAGACAAGTAGAGAAAGTACGAAAAAAGAGCACATTATGAAGATGAGAGCTTGGTTCTAAGATTAATAAAATTGATAGGCCTCTAGCTAAACTAATCAAGAAAATAAAAAGAACACAAATTCCCATTATTGGGAATGAAAAGACATTAAAAAGGTAAGCAAGGAGGGATTCTGGGAAGATGGCGGCGTAGGAGGACGCTGGGCTCACCGCGCGTCCTGCTGATCACTTAGATTCCACCTACACCTGCCTAAATAACCCAGAAAACCGCCAGAGGATTAGCAGAACGGAGTCGCCAGACCCAAGCGCAGACGAGAGGCCCACGGAAGAGGGTAGGAAGGGCGGTGAGGCGGTGCGCGCTCCACGGACTGGCGGGAGGGAGCCGGGGCGGAGGGGCGGCTCGTCAGCCAAGCAGAGCCCCCGAGTCTGGCTGGCAAAAGCGGAGGGGCCTGACGGACTGTGTTCCGACAGCAAGCGCGACTTAGCGTCTGGGAGGTCATAAGTTAACAGCTCTGCTCGGAAAGCGGGAAGGCCGGAGGACAAAGGGAGGGTGAGCTGCGGAGCCCCCGGACGACAGAGCTCAGTTTGGCGGGGAACAAAGGCGCTCGCCAGCGCCATCTCCCCTGCCCATCCCCCAGCCAAAATCCCAAAGGGAACCGGTTCCGGCCAGGGAAATTGCTCGCTCCGCGCAAACACCCAACTCTGTGCTTCTGCGGAGCCAAACCTCCGGCAGCGGATCTGACTCCCTCCGGCTGCCACAGGGCCCCTCCTGAAGTGGATCACCTAAGGAGAAGCGAGCTAAGCCTGCCCCCCCTGCCGCCGTGCACCTTGCCTTCCTACCCCAGCTAATACGCCAGATCCCCAGCATCACAAGCCTGGCAGTGTGCAAGTAGCCCAGACGGGCCACGCCACCCCACAGTGAATCCCGCCCCTAGGAGAGGGGAAGAGAAGGCACACACCAGTCTGACTGTGGCCCCAGCGGTGGGCTGGGGGCAGACATCAGGACTGACTGCGGCCCCGCCCACCAACTCCAGTTATACACCACAGCACAGGGGAAGTGCCCTGCAGGTCCTCACCACACCAGGGACTATCCAAAATGACCAAGCGGAAGAATTCCCCTCAGAAGAATCTCCAGGAAATAACAACAGCTAATGAGCTGATCAAAAAGGATTTAAATAATATAACAGAAAGTGAATTTAGAATAATAGTCATAAAATTAATCGCTGGGCTGGAAAACAGCATACAGGACAGCAGAGAATCTCTTGCTACAGAGATCAAGGGACTAAGGAACAGTCACGAGGAGCTGAAAAACGCTTTAAAGGAAATGCAAACAAAATGCAAACCACCACGGCTCGGATGGAAGAGGCAGAGGAGAGAATAGGTGAACTAGAAGATAAAGTTATGGAAAAAGAGGAAGCTGAGAAAAAGAGAGATAAAAAAATCCAGGAGTATGAGGGGAAAATTAGAGAACTAAGTGATACACTAAAAAGAAATAATATACGCATAATTGGTATCCCAGAGGAGGAAGAGAGAGGGAAAGGTGCTGAAGGGGTACTTGAAGAAATAATAGCTGAGAACTTCCCTGAACTGGGGAAGGAAAAAGGCATTGAAATCCAAGAGGCACAGAGAACTCCCTTCAGACGTAACTTGAATCGATCTTCTGCACGACATATCATAGTGAAACTGGCAAAATACAAGGATAAAGAGAAAATTCTGAAAGCAGCAAGGGGTAAACGTGCCCTCACATATAAAGGGAGACCTATAAGACTCGTGACTGATCTCTCTTTTGAAACTTGGCAGGCCAGAAAGAATTGGCACGAGATTTTCAGGGTGCTAGACAGCAAAAATATGCAGCCGAGAATCCTTTATCCAGCAAGTCTGTCATTTAGAATAGAAGGAGAGATAAAGGTCTTCCCAAACAAACAAAAACTGAAGGAATTTGTCACCACTAAACCAGCCCTACAAGAGATCCTAAGGGGGACCCTGTGAGACAAAGTACCAGAGACATCACTACAAGCATAAAACATACAGACATCACAATGACTCTAAACCCGTATCTTTCTATAATAACACTGAATGTAAACGGATTAAATGCGCCAACCAAAAGACATAGGGTATCAGAATGGATAAAAAAACAAGACCCATCTATTTGCTGTTTACAAGAGACTCATTTTAGACCTGAGGACACCTTTAGATTCAGAGTGAGGGGATGGAGAACTATTTATCATGCTACTGGAAGCCAAAAGAAAGCTGGAGTAGCCATACTTATATCAGACAAACTAGACTTTAAATTAAAGGCTGTAACAAGAGATGAAGAAGGACATTATATAATAGTTACAGGGTCTATCCATCAGGAAGAGCTAACAATTATAAATGTCTATGCGCCGAATACCGGAGCCCCCAAATATATAAAACAATTACTCATAAACAGAAGCAACCTTATTGATAAGAATGTGGTAATTGCTGGGGACTTTAACACCCCACTTACAGAAATGGATAGATCATCTAGACACACGGTCAATAAAGAAACAAGGGCCCTGAATGAGACACTGGATCAGATGGACTTGACAGATATATTTAGAACTCTGCATCCCAAAGCAACAGAATATACTTTCTTCTTGAGTGCACATGGAACATTCTCCAAGATAGATCATATACTGGGTCACAAAACAGCCCTTCATAAGTTTACAAGAATTGAAATTATACCATGCATACTTTCAGACCACAATGCTATGAAGCTTGAAATCAACCACAGGAAAAAGTCTGGAAAACCTCCAAAAGCATGGAGGTTAAAGAACACCC
Organism: Lynx canadensis; assembly: GCF_007474595.2. Taxonomy (NCBI): domain Eukaryota; kingdom Metazoa; phylum Chordata; class Mammalia; order Carnivora; family Felidae; genus Lynx; species Lynx canadensis. The sequence continues at coordinate 552,472 of NC_044311.2, read as the reverse complement.
TACTAACGAATGAGTGGGTCAACCAGGCAATTAGAGAAGAAATCAAAAAATATATGGAAACAAACGAAAATGAAAATACAACAATCCAAACGCTTTGGGACGCAGCGAAGGCAGTCCTGAGAGGAAAATACATTGCAATCCAGGCCTATCTCAAGAAACAAGAAAAATCCCAAATACAAAATCTAACAGCACACCTAAAGGAAATAGAAGCAGAACAGCAAAGACACCCCAAACCCAGCAGAAGAAGAGAAATAATAAAGATCAGAGCAGAAATAAACAATATAGAATCTAAAAAAACTGTAGAGCAGATCAACGAAACCAAGAGTTGGTTTTTTGAAAAAATAAACAAAATTGACAAACCTCTAGCCAGGCTTCTCAAAAAGAAAAGGGAGATGACCCAAATAGATAAAATCATGAATGAAAATGGAATGATTACAATCAATCCCTCAGAGATACAAACAATTATCAGGGAATACTATGAAAAATTATATGCCAACAAATTGGACAACCTGGAAGAAATGGACAAATTCCTGAACACCCACACTCTTCCAAAACTCAATCAGGAGGAAATAGAAAGCTTGAACAGACCCATAACCAGCGAAGAAATTGAATCGGTTATCAAAAATCTCCCAACAAATAAGAGTCCAGGACCAGATGGCTTCCCAGGGGAGTTCTACCAGACGTTTAAAGCAGAGATAATACCTATCCTTCTCAAGCTATTCCAAGAAATAGAAAGGGAAGGAAAACTTCCAGACTCATTCTATGAAGCCAGTATTACTTTGATTCCTAAACCAGACAGAGACCCAGTCAAAAAAGAGAACTACAGGCCAATATCCCTGATGAATATGGATGCAAAAATTCTCAATAAGATACTAGCAAATCGAATTCAACAGCATATAAAAAGAATTATTCACCATGATCAAGTGGGATTCATTCCTGGGATGCAGGGCTGGTTCAACATTCGCAAATCAATCAACGTGATACATCACATTAACAAAAAAAAAAGAGAAGAACCATATGATCCTGTCAATCGATGCAGAAAAGGCCTTTGACAAATCCAGCACCCTTTCTTAATAAAAACCCTTGAGAAAGTCGGGATAGAAGGAACATACTTAAAGATCATAAAAGCCATTTATGAAAAGCCCACAGCTAACATCATCCTCAACGGGGAAAAACTGAGAGCTTTTTCCCTGAGATCAGGAACACGACAGGGATGCCCACTCTCACCGCTGTTGTTTAACATAGTGCTGGAAGTTCTAGCATCAGCAATCAGACAACAAAAGGAAATCAAAGGCATCAAAATTGGCAAAGATGAAGTCAAGCTTTCGCTTTTTGCAGATGACATGATATTATACATGGAAAATCCGATAGACTCCACCAAAAGTCTGCTAGAACTGATACATGAATTCAGCAAAGTTGCAGGATACAAAATCAATGTACAGAAATCAGTTGCATTCTTATACACTAACAATGAAGCAACAGAAAGACAAATAAAGAAACTGATCCCATTCACAATTGCACCAAGAAGCATAAAATACCTAGGAATAAATCTAACCAAAGATGTAAAGGATCTGTATGCTGAAAACTATAGAAAGCTTATGAAGGTAATTGAAGAAGATTTAAAGAAATGGAAAGACATTCCCTGCTCATGGATTGGAAAAATAAATATTGTCAAAATGTCAATACTACCCAAAGCTACCTACACATTCAATGCAATCCCAATCAAAATTGCACCAGCATTCTTCTCGAAACTAGAACAAGCAATCCTAAAATTCATATGGAACCACAAAAGGCCCCGAATAGCCAAAGGAATTTTGAAGAAGAAGACCAAAGCAGGAGGCATCACAATCCCAGACTTTAGCCTCTACTACAAAGCTGTCATCATCAAGACAGCATGGTATTGGCACAAAAACAGACACACAGACCAATGGAATAGAATAGAAACCCCAGAACTAGACCCACAAACATATGGCCAACTCATCTTTGACAAAGCAGGAAAGAACATCCAATGGAAAAAAGACAGCCTCTTTAACAAATGGTGCTGGGAGAACTGGACAGCAACATGCAGAAGGTTGAAACTAGACCACTTTCTCACACCATTTACAAAAATAAACTCAAAATGGATAAAGGACCTAAATGTGAGACAGGAAACCATCAAAACCTTAGAGGAGAAAGCAGGAAAAGACCTCTCTGACCTCAGCCGTAGCAATCTCTTCCTCGACACATCCCCAAAGGCAAGGGAATTAAAAGCAAAAGTGAATTACTGGGACCTTATGAAGATAAAAAGCTTCTGCACAGCAAAGGAAACAACCAACAAAACTAAAAGGCAACCAACCGAATGGGAAAAGATATTTGCAAATGACATATCGGACAAAGGGCTAGTATCTAAAATCTATAAAGAGCTCACCAAACTCCACACCCGAAAAACAAATAACCCAGTGAAGAAATGGGCAGAAAACATGAATAGACACTTCTCTAAAGAAGACATCCAGGGGCGCCTGGGTGGCGCAGTCGGTTAAGCGTCCGACTTCAGCCAGGTCACGATCTCGCGGTCTGTGAGTTCGAGCCCCGCGTCAGGCTCTGGGCTGATGGCTTGGAGCCTGGAGCCTGTTTCCGATTCTGTGTCTCCCTCTCTCTCTGCCCCTCACCCGTTCATGCTCTGTCTCTCTCTGTCCCAAAAGTAAAATAAAAAAAACGTTGAAAAAAAAAAAAAAAAAAAAGAAGACATCCAGATGGCCAACAGACACATGAAAAGATGTTCAGCGTCGCTCCTTATCAGGGAAATACAAATGAAAACCACACTCAGGTATCACCTCACGCCAGTCAGAGTGGCCAAAATGAACAAATCAGGAGACTATAGATGCTGGAGAGGATGTGGAGAAACGGGAACCCTCTTGCACTGTTGGTGGGAATGCAAATTGGTGCAGCCGCTCTGGAAAGCAGTGTGGAGGTTCCTCAGAAAATTAAAAATAGACCTACCCTATGACCCAGCAATAGCACTGCTAGGAATTTACCCAAGGGATACAGGAGTACTGATGCATAGGGGCACTTGTACCCCAATGTTCATAGCAGCACTCTCAACAATAGCCAAATTATGGAAAGAGCCTAAATGTCCATCAACTGATGAATGGATAAAGAAATTGTGGTTTATATACACAATGGAATACTACGTGGCAATGAGAAAAAATGAAATATGGCCTTTTGTAGCAACGTGGATGGAACTGGAGAGTGTGATGCTAAGTGAAATAAGCCATACAGAGAAAGACAGATACCATATGGTTTCACTCTTATGTGGATCCTGAGAAACTTAACAGGAACCCATGGGGGAGGGGAAGGAAAAAAAAAAAAAAAAGGACGTTAGAGTGGGAGAGAGCCAAAGCATAAGAGACTGTTAAAAACTGAGAACAAACTGAGGGTTGATGGGGGGTGGGAGGGAGGGGAGGGTGGGTGATGGGTATTGAGTAGGGCACCTTTTGGGATGAGCACTGGGTGTTGAATGGAAACCAATTTGTCAATAAATTTCATATATAAAAAAAAAAAAGGTAAGCAAACATTATGAACAATTTTATGACATTAAATAATTTAGACAAAATGAACAAATTCCATGAAAAATACACACTTATTAAAGCTGAAACAAGAGGAAATAAGTAATCTAAATACCTATACCTATTAAAGATATTGACTATTATCAAAGTCCTTCTCATAAACAAAACTCTAGGCCTAGATGGTTTCATTAGCACATTCTATCAATCATTTAAGAAGAAAACACCAGTCTTATACAAACTCTTCCAGAAAAAGGAGTAGGAGACACTTCCCAATTTATTTTATGAAAGCAGCATTTTCTTAATACCAATACCAGCCCAAGGTAATACAAGAATACTGTAGAACAATACCTCTCATGTACATACATGTAAGAGTACTTAGCAAAAATATTAATAATCAATACATTGTGGACAAATGAGTTTTATCCACAGAAGGCAAAATTGGTTTAAAGTTTGAAAAACAATCAGTAAATTTCTCCATACTAACACAATAAATGGGGGGAAATCACATGATTTTAAGACATGCAGGAAAAACATTTAACAAAATTCCACACCAATTCAGGATAAAAACCACTTAAAATACTAGGAGAAAAGGAAATTTCCTCAATCTGATATGTCATCAACAAAAGACCTACAGCTAACATCATACCAAATGATGAAATGCTGAATGCTTTCCTCCTATAGTCAGTGACAAAGCAAAGGTATCTATGCTTACCATTTCTATTCAACATTGTATTAGAAATTGTAGCCACTGCAACAAGGTAAGAAAAAGGAAAGCCATAAAAATCAGAGGAAGAAGCCTGGGTGACTCAGTTGGTTAAGTGTCCAACTTCAGCTCAGATCATGATCTCATGGTTCATGGGTTCGAGTCCCACATTTGGGCTCTGTACTGACAGCTCAGAGCCTGGAGCCTGCTTTGGATTCTGTGTCTTCCCCTCTCTCTGACCCTCCCCTGCTTGTGTTTTTTTTTTCTCTCTCTCTCTCACTCTCAAAAATAAATAAATAAACTTTTTAAAAAGATCAGAGGAAGAAGTAAAATTTTCTCTAGTCCCAGATGACATGATTGTTTATATAGAAAGTTTTAAAGAGTCTATATACCAATTACTAGAACTAACAAGTCAACGTGTAAGGTCACAAGATACAAGGTCACCATTGGAAAAAAGTTAGTTTTATGTCTACATACCAATTTAAAAACTGTAATTTAAAAAGCAATTCCTTCTACAATAGCTTTCTAGCTTTCCTGGCATTGGGTATGGCCTGTCACCAAACTCCAGTTGATGGAACATGATTTGATGTGTTCTGTACCACTATAGACACAGCCCAGAAAAATCCTCCCACGTGCAATCTTCAGTCCTCTCTCCCCTTCCTTATCATTATCAGAAACTGTGACAGGCTTGAAAACCTTGGTTTTAAGATGGCAGAGCTATAAGATAGGTGTCTGGGTCCCTGAAGTCCTGCTTTAGAAGAGAGATGCCTGCTGTCAGGAATAAGTGTTTTGATATGTCTCATAACAAGTTTGTTATGTTTGATTCATTTTCTGATATTACTTTAACTGATATAGTGACCATCACTAGGGGATCAGATAAGAAATGCGTGGTGGATGAATATTCTCGAACACCATGCTGCAGTTAAATGCCATGAAAAGATATATATAGTTGTGCATACATCCAGATGGCCAACAGACACATGAAAAGATGCTCAACATCACTAATCATCAGGGAAATGTAAAAAATGCAAATCAATACTACAATGTACTATCACCCCACACCTGTCAGAGTGGCAAAAGTAAAGCAACACAAGAAATAGCAAGTGTTGGCAAGGATACAGAGAAAAAGCACTGTTGATGGAAATGCAAACTGGTGCAGCCTTTGTGGAAAACAGTATGGAGTTTCCTCAAAAAATTAAAAATAGAACTACCCCACGATCCAGTAATTTCACTACTGGATACTTACCACCCCCCCCCCAAAAAAAAACTACCAAAAAAATACTAATTCAAAGGGATACACGCACTGCGATGTTTATAGCAGCATTATCTACAATAGGCAACATATGGAAGCAGCCCAAGTGTCCATCAATAGATGAATGGATAAAGAAGATGTGATTATATAGATATACATATAGATATAGATAGATATAGATATTCCCCAACCATTCTAAAGAATGAAATCTTGCCTTTTGCAACAATACGGATGGAGCTAGAGAGTATAATGCTAAGTGAAATAGTCAGAGAAAGACAAATACCATATGATTTCACTCATATGTGGAATTTAAGAAACAAAACAAACAAAGGAAGAGAGAGAGAGAGACAAACCGAGAAACATACTCTTAATTATAGAGAACAAAATGATGATTACCAGGGAGGAGGTGGGTAAGGGGATTGGTAAAACAGGTGATGGGGATTAAGGAGTGCACTTGTCATGATGAGCAGCCGGTGGTGTACAGAATTGTTGAATCACTATACTGTACACCTGAAACTAATACAACATTTGTGTTAACTATACCGGAATTAAGATTTTTAAAGAACTAGAAGAAAAATTAGAACCAGAAAGAAAGAAGGAAAGAAGGAAAGAAGGAAAGAAGGAAAGAAAGAAAGAAAGAAAGAAAGAAAGAAAGAAAGAAAGAAAGAAAGAATTGTGCAGACAGAAAGACTGAGATCCATAACGTGGAACCACTTATTTATGTAAATTGGAATACTTCCCATTGTACATTGAAGGAATAATACATATATAAGGACATATTATTGAGTGCATTAGAAAGGCTGGAGTGGAACTAAGTGGATTTTAGGGACAGGGAGAAAAAAACATGTGACTCTAAGATGATATTCAACTCAGCCACTGCAAGGAGACAACACAAAGAGACACCAGGTTGGAAGATGGGGAGTCTGAAAGCAGATGCTATTAGGAGTCCATGTGAGATCAGCACACAAAGACAATATTAAGGATGGTTTGGGAGGAAGTCCAGTGGTACAGTTTGCTTTGCAGAAATAGCAAATAAATATACATTTCATTTTTAAAAAGCAGGTTGATATTCATGGTCACATTTGCAAGACAGAATGGTATAGATTTTCTGGTAGATGCAAAAATATAAGTTGTAATAGTGCTTGCCTATGTGTTTCAGAGGATGAAAGAGCAGACCTAGGCCGGCCAACTCCATCTTGTTCTGTATCCTCCATCTTGAGTGACTATGTCCCCGACGTGGCCATGACCGCAGAAAGAAGTTCCCGCTCAAACCTCAGACCACGCCTCCTCCCCTTGAGTAACTTCCCGCTCACCCGTTCAAACTTCCCGATCAAACCACACCCGGCAACCTGCGTGAAGGGACTCTGGCCTTTCCCCAGCCAATCAGCTAGCAAGCCAATCGGCTGAGGCCACGACCCTTCCCCAGCCAATCGGCTAAGGCCATGATCCCTATGAAACCTTTGTGCTTTTGAAACCCGCTGTCTCTCTCTAGTATCTCACTGCTGCATCGGTGCAGGTGGGGGATTGAGCTCGAGCTAGCTCGAATAAAGGCTCTTTGCTTTTGCATCGGACTCGGCTCCCTGGTGGTCTTTGGGGATCACGAATTCTGGGCATAACATTTGGGGACTCGCCCGGATCCCCAAGACCCCAGAGGGACCCCCGACCCGGAGAGCCTGATTGGCCACAGTTAGCGTCTGTTCGTTCCCTGTCTCTTCTGTGTGAATTCATTTCTGAAATTCTGGTGGTGCCTCGCACAGTCTAAGTGGACGCACTGGAGGACCACGGGCTGGGGGTTTTGGAAGACGTTCCGATCCTCCCTTCTGAGGGACGTGGAATCCCCCCAAAGGTCTGAGACGAGGTGGGCCACTCCTGCCGGTCGGCGTGAGGCCGTCATCTAGCTTTCGGTTTTGCTTCCATGGAGTTGGAAGACTGTTTCTAAGGGCCCTCTGTTTGTCTGTTTCTGTGTTTCTATGTTTTGTTCTGTGGACTTACTGGACGGACATTATGGGACAGACTCAGACTACCCCTCTAACCATTATGATTGATCACTTTAAGGATGTCAGCCAAAGAGCTAACAACCTCAGTGTGGAAGTCCGAAAGGGTCAGTGGCAGGTTTTTTGTTCTAGCGAGTGGCCGGCTTTCAATGTCGGATGGCCGCCAGAGGGAACCTTCGACCTCCCAGCATCCACCGAGTCAGGGGTATCATCTCTCGGCCTAAGATGGGCCATCCTGATCGGCTCCCTTACATTATCACTTGGCAGGACCTTGTAGAAGGCCCACCCTCTTGACTTAAGCCCTTCCTCGCCCCACGCCCTCCAGAACCAAAACCCATTCTTGCTTTACAGGGGACAGAGAAGAAGGAGAACAAGAAAAGTCTTACCCAGCCTTCAGCACCCCTCTACCCTGTCCTATGAGGGGGAACTGAAAAAGAATTAATTTTTCCTCCCCCGTATAACCCCCCTAGGGTGCCAGAAAAACACCATCCTCCCCCTCCGGGGGAGGCAGATGCTGTTCCGAGAGCGGGAGGCGGAAACGCTCCAGTGGGAAGGCCGCCCTTTACCAGACAAAGGGCTCAGAGGGAGCAATCCGCCTCCGCCGCTGACTCCACTATTCTGCCCCTGCGAGCCACCGGACTCCCAGACGCGGAGGGGAATCAGCCCCATCGCTATTGGCCTTTCGCCACTAGTGACCTCTACAATTGGAAAGCTCAGAATCCTAAGTTTTCTGAGAAACCGGCAGGGCTTATTGATTTATTAGACTCTGTTCTTTTTACCCATCAGCCCACGTGGGACAATTGCCAGCAGCTTTTGCAGGTCCTGTTCACGACTGAGGAAAGAGAAAGAATCCTCAATGGGGCCCGAAAACTAGTTCCGGGCGCAGACGGGAATCCCACCACCAACCAGGCTCAGATAGATGCCTCCTTCCCCTTAACTCGGCCCCAGTGGGATTTCAACACGGCAGAAGGTAAGGAGAGGCTCCGGGTCTACCGCCAGACTCTAATGGGGGGTCTCTGAATGGCTGCTAGAAAGCCAACCAATTTGGCCAAGGTCGGAAATGTACAACAGGGAAAAGATGAATCTCCAGCTGCCTTTTTAGAACGGATCATGGAGGCATTCCGTACCTATGCCCCCATGGATCCAGAGGCTCCGGAAAGCAAGGCAGCTGTTATCATGGCCTTTGTAAACCAATCGGCCAAAGACATTAGGAGAAAATTACAGAAAATAGATAGGCTAGGAGAAAAAAGTCTGCAGGACTTACTGGTGGTAGCCGAAAAGGTATATAATAAGCGGGAGCCTCCTGAGGACAAGCAGGCTCGCGCCATGGCGGCTGCCAGCAGGAAGCAGACTCGAGACCTGGCCAGAATACTACTAGCTATCACTGCTGATTCCCCCGAGGAATGAGACCACCGTCTCCGGCAGCCGGTGGGCGACTCAAGAGGAGGTAAAGGAACCACCAAGGGGGGAAAGCAGAGGCTGCAGAAGGATCAGTGTGCATACTGCAAGGAGATAGGGCATTGGGCCCGAGAGTGTCCGAAAAAGGCCGGCAGGAAGGGAAGTAAGACTGATCGAGTAAAAGTCTTAGAGCTAGATGAACTGAGTGATTAGGGGAGTTGGGGTTCAGATCCTCTCCCCGAGCCCAGGGTAACTCTTAAAGTGGAGGGGACCCCTGTTGACTTCCTCGTCGACACTGGAGCACAACATTCAGTCCTCTGCACCCCACAAGGAAAGCTAGCCAACGAGAAGTCCTGGGTACAAGGGGTAACTGGTATGAGCCAGTATTCATGGACTACCCGAAGAACGGTAGATTTGGGGACGGGCCGGGTATCCCACTCCTTTATGGTAATACCGGAATGCCCCTACCCGCTGTTAGGACGGGACTTACTGACCAAGATTGGAGCTCAGATAACTTTCAGACAAGGGGGGCCTCAGGTCACCGATGGCAAGGGCCACCCCATTCAGGTCCTGACCATAAAACTAGAGGATGAATACCACCTCCACCAGGAGGTGCTCCCGAGAGAAGATAATATAGACAGATGGTACAAGAATTCCCCTCGGTTTGGGCAGAGATGGGGGGGATAGGACTAGCCACTCATAGGACCCCGGTCCTGGTAGAGCTCAAGCCAGGAGAAGGTCTGGTAAGGATCAAACAATACCCCATGTCTCAGGAGGCCCGGAAGGGGATCCAGTCACACATCCGGAGACTACGAAGCCTAGGGGTACTAGTTCCTTGCCAGTCTGCCTGGAACACCCCCCTACTGCTGGTCAAAAAGCCTCACACAAATGACTATTGACCGGTACAAGACCTCCGGGAAGTAAATAAGAGGTCACGGACATACACCCAACTGTTCCCAACCCATGTACTCTCTTGAGCTCCTTGGCGCCCTCCAGGGTCTGGTATACTGTACTAGATTTAAAGGACGCCTTCTTCAGTCTGCCGCTGGCACCCCAGAGCCAACCCTTGTTCACCTTCAAGTGGCATGACCCGGAAGAGGGCTACAGCAGACAACTCACCTGGACACGGCTGCCTCAGGGGTTCAAAAATTCGCCCACCATCTTCGACGAGGCACTACACGAGGACCTGGGTGAGTACAGAAGGGAGCACCCTGGCCTCACCCTTCTACAGTATGTAGATGACATCCTGATTGCTGCCGACATGGCCAAGGACTGCGAGCAAAGGACCCAGGACCTGCTGGCTACCTTGGGGGCCTTGGGGTACCGGGCATCCGCGAAGAAGGCTCAGATATGCAGGGAGAGGGTAAGTTACCTGGGATACATCCTGGAGGGCAGACAGCGGCGGTTATCAGATGCCAGAAAAGAAACTTCCTAAAGATCCCTACTCCCACTACCTGAACGGAAGTAAGGGAATTCCTAGGATCGGCCGGCTACTGCCACCTCTGGGTTCCGGGTTTTGCTGAGATCGCCAGGCCTCTATATGAAGCTACCAAAGAGGGGAAAACATTTAAATGGACTGAAAAAGAAGAAACTGCCTTTAATCAGTTAAAAAAGGCCCTCCTAAGTGCCCCAGCCCTGGGCCTACCAGACATTACGAGGCCCTTCCACCTCTTTGTAGACGAACACAAGGGAATAGCAAAAGGGGTTCTAACTCAAGCCTTAGGCCCCTGGAACTGCCTGGTGGCTTACCTGTCCAAGAAGCTAGACCCAGTGGCTGCCGGCTGGCCGCGATGCCTAAGAATTATTGCGGCGACAGCACTCCTAGTCAAGGAGGCAGACAAACTGACCCTAGGACAGGAGATCTGGATCACGACCCCACATGCCATTGAAGGGGTCCTGAAACAGCCTCCTGACAGATGGATGAGCAACACACATATGACTCATTACCAGAGCCTCCTACTCAACCCTCCACGGGTGCGGTTCCACCCCTTTGCGGCCCTCAATCCTGCAACCCTGCTGCCTGACCCCAAACTAGATGCTCCACTACATGACTGTGGGGGGATCCTGGAGCAAGTACATGGATTCCAGACGGATCTGACCGACCGGCCCCTCCCCGATGCCGAGGCTACTTGGTTCACTGATGGCAGCAGCTTTGTGCAGGATGGACACAGGTACGCGGGTGCAGCGGTGGTCACCAAAACGGACACTGTATGGGCAGAAGCTCTACCCTCCAGAATGTCAGCCCAGCGAGCAGAGCTCGTCGCCCTTACCAAGGCACTAACGCTGGGAGCTGGAAAACGGCTTAACATCTACACAGACAGCCGTTGTGCATTTGCCACAGCTCATATTCATGGGGCAATTTATCAGGAGAGGGGGTTACTGACGGCAGAAGGATGGACTATAAAAAATAAGCAGGAGATACTTGACCTGCTTACAGCCTTATGGCTTCCTGCCAAGCTGGCCATTATCCACTGCCAAGGGCACCAGAAAACTGATAACCCAGTAGCTAGAGGTAATTGAAAGGCTGACCAGGCAGCCAAGGCAGTAGCCCTTACTTCAGTCCCCACCATGACCATACAACTACCGGACCCAGGAGACCCAGTTTTACCAGACCAGCCCAAATACTCCCAGGAGGAGTTACAGTGGATCAAGAAACTCCCCATGGCCCAGGAGATAAAGGGATGGTGGTATACACCTAACAAGGAGCTCGTGCTGCCAGACCGGCTCGGAGTCTCAATATTAGAGCACATGCATCGGTCTACTCACATGGGGGCCCGAAAATTAAAAGACTTAATCCGACATGCCAGAATCAAGATTCACCAACAGGACACCAAAATAGAGCAAGTTGTATCTGCCTGCAAGACCTGCCAACTCACCAACGCGAGGGCCACATCAAATAAAAGAACCAGGCTCAGAGGCACCAGACCGGGAGCCCAATGGGAAGTCGACTTCACTGAAGTCAAACCAGGAAAGTATGGTTATAAATATCTTTTAGTATTTACAGACACCTTCTCTGGCTGGGTGGAGGCATACCCAACCAAGCATGAAACAGCTCAGACGGTGGCTAAGAAGCTACTTGAAGACATCTTACCCAGGTATGGTTTTCCTGCCATGGTAGGATCAGACAAGGGACCAGCTTTTATCTTGCAGGTAACGCAGGCAGTAGCCAAGGCTATGGGGGCAAACTGGAAATTACATTGTACTTATAGGCCCCAGAGCTCAGGACAGGTAGAAAGAATGAATAGAACCCTAAAAGAGACCCTTACCAAATTAACCATGGAGACTGGCGGGGACCGGGTGACTCTCCTACTGTACGCCCTTTACCGGATTAGAAACACTCCTTACACTCTGGGTTTTACTCCCTACAAGATTATGTTTGGCAGGCCACCCCCTGTTATTCCCAACCTTCGAGCTGAACTTATTGCTGAGTTTAAAGATCAAGAACTTTTTCTTTCCTTGAGAGGGCTGCAGAGGGCGCACGAGGACCTTTGGCCACGCCTCCGTGCCATCTATGAGGCTGGCCCGACTCCGACACCTCATCAGTACAGGCCAGGAGACTGGGTCTACGTCAAGAGGCACCACCGAGAGACCCTCGAGCCGCGCTGGAAGGGACCCTACATCGTGATGCTGACAACCCCCACCGCTCTCAAAGTAGACAGCATTGCGACCTGGGTCCATCACACCCACGTTCGGCCAGCGGACCCCTCCTCGATCCGGAAGGACTTCATCACACAATGGGCCATCTTTCGGGACCAACACAACCCGCTCAAGGTCAAGTTACAGTGCATTCGACCCACCTGATATTGGTAACTCTGTTAACTCTGCTTGTCATTGCTCATGCTGCCGGGAGTCCCCACACCCCCCAAAACATTACCTGGCAGATCATAGACACCAGCTCAGGGAACGCGTCGGGGGCCGTCCAACTAACGGTCCTCCGTGCTCAGTACAAGCCCCTAATAACAGGAGAGGACAAAATAGAAATGCAGCCGGTCCCATGATTGGGTCCGCAAGCTACACGACAAGGGGGGAATGAAAGAGCAGACCTAGGCCGGCCGACTCCATCTTGTTCCGTATCCTCCCCTTGAGTAACTTCCCGCTCACCCGTTCAAACTTCCCGATCAAACCACGCCCGGCAACCTGCGTGAAGGGACTCTGGCCTTTCCCCAGCCAATCAGCTAGCAAGCCAATCGGCTGAGGCCACGACCCTTCCCCAGCCAATCGGCTAAGGCCATGATCCCTATAAAACCTTTGTGCTTTTGAAACCCGCTCTCTCTCTCCGGTATTTCACCGCTGCGTCGGTGCAGGTGGGGGATTGAGCTCGAGCTAGCTCGAATAAAGGTTCTTTGCTTTTGCACCGGACTCGGCTCCCTGGTGGTCTTTGGGGGTCACGAATTCTGGGCATAACAAGGAAAGGTTGTTGCAAATAGAAATCTGATAGCCCAGGGGCTATTCATGGGAGCCTAAAAATGGGAATGTTAGAATTGAGACTGCCATCTCACCAAAAACTCTACAATGGATCTGTAAAGGAACCGCAAAAACCCCTGAACAGTACATCACACACAATGATACATACTTGGCCTAGTGCTCTTCTAGAAAAAACAGCTCAAGACTGTCAGACATTTCGTCAGGCACATATGAGAAGGAAGAAGATCCAACCACTTAGTAATCCTATTGTTTTAAAATTCCTATGTAAAGGAGAAGAGGTATAGTACCAGTTTGGCCATTGAGTACGTGAATTATATACGATTTTAGATAGGGCTCTTTAGGCTAGAGACTCATCTCAGTGTCTAACTGCTGAAAAGGGTGCAATAAAAATATATTTAAGGCCCTGTGGAATTAGCAATGACCATTAAAGCTGTACTACTTAAAGAAAAATTCATAATTGAATGAGATTGCTTTGGTCTCACTGTAGTACTCACATATAACTTGGGAACAGGCAACTCCTAGTGATACAAAATACATTTTGATTACTTGCCTACATTTGAGGAAGTTTTTGAAAGCTACCAATAACAACAGGGAATACCAAAGTAGGATTTTATTTAAGAGGACAAAGTATATGGTAGAGGAAAAGGTAAAGAGTCAAAATGTTCTTGTCTCATTACTGATTTCGGCAATAAAATGTTTCAACACAGTGTTTTGGTCTCCACTCTACTGTGGTGCTCAAAACTTCAATGCATTGGAATCTGTGCACCATAAGAACTTCGTAAAGATGTCAAGATAAAATGCCTTTCCTTCACTGTAAAACAGTTATGACTTGCTGAGGACACAGTCATCACACCGGTTGCAAATGCTCTACAGATGGAAACCCAGAATTATATTAAGGGACAGATGCAAGCAGGATGCATTATTAACAGACGCATTATGTAGCCAAAATGAGAAACATTCACTTTGAATTATGTTGGAGCAAGGTGGGGTGGGGAGTGGGTAGGCAGGAGGTAAAGAGAGATTCCCAGCTCACTCATAGGATTCTTCTTTCAGGCTATTTGGCAAATCTTTATATGCCAGAACAGAACTTAAGATGTATCCCTTGGCTATACATCCTGGTAGGAAATAGCCTTTGGCACACCACCATCTAGTGGCATCCAAGAAGAACTCGAAAAGCTCTTTTTGGTTTTTTCTTTAAATTCATTGGAGCAGAGGAAGTAGAGCTTAGGCAGCCTGAGAACCTCCTTTCATTGCACTCTAAGCCCTCTGTAAATAGGAGGCACTCCCACTGGACTTTAATAATGGCCATCAGACTGCCCTCATCTGAATGAATCCTGCTGCCTTTCGTCATCTTGAGTGAGGATAATAGTATCTATCCCTAAGTCTGCTGTGAGAATAAAAAGGACTCACATGTGTAGTGCTCATGACTCTGCCTGGTGCGGACTAGGCACTCAAATATCCTCAGCAGCAATGACATTCCATGCTTAAAAATTCAACTCACCACTCATTAGAGTTAAACCAAACCATCTAGGCCTATCAGGCTGCCCTACCGCCACCATCCACGAACAGGCAGCAGCACGTCACCGAGCAAGAGCAGAAAAAAAGAGATGAAGGAAAAGTTCCTTCCTTTCCCTATTTTTAGAACATTATTCTTTCCATGACCCTCAAACAATTGGTGTTAACCATTTTGGGTTTCAGAAACACGTCTGGGAAAACATGGATTCACTGGAAAAATGCATACAAATCTTACATTTGATTTGGGGAGGTTCACTGAGCCCCCAAGCTTATTCCCATGAACACCAAGCTAAACACTGCCTCACTGAGAGACTGCAGGGCCATCAGAATGATGGGGAGGGGCACTTTCCTTCCAGGCCCTCTTTAAACTCCTTACTTGTAGTGATGTGGGGAAGAGTTCTTGGTAAATACAGGGCCTGCTTTATGTGTGTTCTCATCTCTGCCCTGGGGTAAATGGTCTTGCCATTCATTAATTCACAGAGAAAAAGCTAACAGAAATCCTTTAAAGCTGCAGTAGTATTTTAGGTGTGTTCTCAAGCTTTACCCTCTCCTTTCTCCAAACCAGAAATAAGGTCTTGGGGACTTCTCTAAATGCAGTATGACAGCTGTAAGCAGAGGATGAAAGGTCTGTAAAGTAAACTGACATTAAGATCCCAGACCTCTGTCAGGTAATTTAGGGTTTTAAACAATAAATAGAACAGGTGTCCAAGATTGCCAGCAGGCCTGGATACTCATATCTTCATGAAAGCCACATCTTCTACGAAAGAAGTGCCCAAGTATGGGTGACCTAAGCTGTTGCTCACTGAAAACCACAGGACTTTCCCCTGCCCTATCACCAATCAATCCTGAACCATGGCAGCTATTTGCTGAATCACAGTGGACCTCCTCAAATTCAAAAGCTGTACATGGTTCATTGTGATTTGGGGTGTCACTTAATGTAGTTTTAGATAGTTGAATAATTTTAGGGACATTATCTGGTCCAGATGAGCGAATATGCATGGTCAAACATTCTGTCCTTGCCAGGTCAAATATATCACAAACCCAAGCAGACTGCAGGATAAAGCAGGAAGAAGAAAGTTGGTGTCGGTGGAGATCTTTTGATTTTCTCCCCTCACGCTCCCAAGAGAAGCTAACATTCCATTTTCTAATTTTGGTCTCAATTTTATTAAGTTGTATTCAAGCTAAATAATGCCTCTGTGGACAATCATGCCGTACTAAGCCTAGTCACCTTTCTGATCAACCATGATCCCTATCTTTCCCTTTGTCTCCCAAACACTGGAGCCATCCTTCATCTCTTACATTTTCTTTCATCCTTTCTTATACTTTTCTGTTCCTTTCATCTCATCTTTCATCTCAGGAATTCATTCTTTGGCTATATCTACTATTATATATCCTATATATGTGCTCTTTATACGTACTTTCCTCATATTTCTACTTGGTTCTTTGATTTCTAGCTCTTGCATCATGCTGCTCACACTGTCCCTTATATCAAGTTTATTGATCATCCCTATTTTAGGTCCTTGACCTATCTGTTCCAAAGTTTGGTTTCAGAGGGTTTGTGTTTGTTCAGTTTGTGGTCTTTTATTTTAGTCTAATTATAGAGACTGCAGGCTATTTCCTTGGGTATATCTGCCACCCTACCTGCTAATAGGTCATGAGGAAGGCTAAGAGCCAGGTTCTCTTCTGTTTCAGCTCTGGGAAGCCTGAAGGATAAGCAGGAGAAGAACCCCGGGCACCACAAAGCTAACTTTGAAACCTTTACCAGGCGATTCCCACCTTCCCACCTTTAAACTTCCCACTTGAAACACCTTGAAACACACACACACACACACATATATATGTATATATATATATATATATATATATATATATATATATATATCTTAGAAAAATGCTGTTCCCAGAAGGATGCAGTGAAAACAATGTGACTCTGGAGGATTTAAACCTCCATGAACCTTAATTGAAAAGACACTTCAGACAGGATTTTAAGGATTAAAGAAAATGTGTCTAGCCTAGCACAATCCCAGCAGAGTAGGTACTAATAAAGTGTTCCCTTCCACAAACTACCTCATAATCTTCCTACTCTTCACACTCAGAATGGCTTAGGAATCAATCCAATACTAAAAGAAATAGTGGGGACTCTGTTGTTAGCAGTTCTATATTACAGAAAATTAGATATATCTCACACGTATTGCCATCATTTTCATAGATGCATAATTCATAAGTTTACAATTAAAAAGTTATGGAGGTAGATTGATGCTCTCTATGGAGGTGCTACTCAAAGCTCTAGATTTAAGTATGCTAATTGGCTCTTAGGGGCCAAGGCAAAAAATGTGGTCAAATGCTTTCCGCCAAAAGCAATGATAATTTAATCTAGGGGAGACCAACTGGGATTCTCCGCTAACATAGCCTTTAGGACTGTGAAGGAGTCCTTTAGGGTTTTTGGAACCGTGCCAGGTGAAGACAAGAGAGACAGATGAAGCCACAGCTGGAAAGTGAGTGGCCAGAAGGAAATGACTACCTCTGAAAGAAGAAAGACTATGTGGAGAAATAAACCAGCCAGTTGGGCCCCTACCCGCTGTATCGGTAAAGGAGCCATCGTTTGTCAAAGAGTATAAGAGTACACACACTCAAAATTGGAAATAAAATCTAAAGAGTAGTGTTCCCACAATCCAGACTGGTGAACTTTTTAAGGAAGGTGTGAAGTTGTAAGCTAAACAGTCCTGTGCACTCACCACAGCTATCTGCCATAGGAAAGTGGATGAGATAGGATGGGCAATGTAATCAGTATCAGGCCAGACTCCCAATACCAATACTCAGTGGCACCCTACCATAACCAGTAATGGAAAAATCTAACATCTGGGTTTTAATTGTAAAGTTTGTAAGGAAGTCTCATCATTTTATGAAAGAGTAAGAGTGGTAGGGTAGACTACATTATAACTAAGCCCCCTTTAGCTCAATTTCTCCGTGTCTCGAGAACTTGGCACCTTAGTTTCCTTTCAATCAAGATCATGAATGATCTACATATTTGCTGTAGAACTCATCTCAGATTACGGTCCTCTCACAAGCATGCTTGGGATTTTCTCAAGATGTTCACATGCCCAGAGAACATGCATTTAATTTTTAAGTCAACACTTTGAGTAGCTACTTCATACTAGGCACTGAGTTAACTCAATTGTGAGTAATAGGAATGCAGGTACTATTCCCTCCTGTCAGTGCATTGGGACCTCTGAAAGGGGAGGAGTCGCAGTGAAGGAATTACTGCAGCTTAAAAACTAGTAAAAACAATAACTCCCATTGTCAAAAACCAAACTCAGCATTAGAAACTTTTGATCCATATCCCAAGCAAACAAGGGAAGAGCCAATTCTTTGGCCACTTCGTTCCACCCACCTTTAAGAGTACAGCTTATAAGCCAACCCAACACTGGAAAAGAAGGACAAGTACATCATCAAGCTCAAAATTGACAGGTTTCTCTCATTAACCAACTTCTTCAGAGAAGCAGCGACCTACCATGGAAGGGAACAAGAAATACCTAGTGAGGTTTTGACGTGTAGATGGGGCTATAAAGCAGGTCTTAGACTAGACACAGTGCCATTTTGTTTTGGGTCATTTGGCAGGCTGACCTGGTAACCCAGATTGGGTGATCAAGGACAGAGGTGTTCCAGACCAATAAAGGGAACTTAAAGGAAAGGCTAATAAACCAGAGCATGTGCCCAAGAAAGTACTATTAACCCAATATGAGAAATAGGAGTAAATTTTACTCAAATACTTTTACTTTTTTTTTTTTACTATTATTTTTCCAATTACTTTACTATTAACTCAATGTGAGTAAATTTTATTGAGTAATGCTAATATTTGGCAGGATTCAATCCTGACTTATCCCCAGATTCATTAAAGCCATGATACAAAGTCAAGACCCAACACCCGAACTGAGTTGAAAACAGAAACCTAGGAGTTTACTATCAAATAAAATAGCATCTATCTGGCCTTTTCAAGGCCATGATCAAACTTAAAATGCCTGGGTGGTGTTGCCATTGTAATTCAGTTGTCACCATTGCAGTCTGGCCTCTCCTTTGGGTAGAGCAACAAGGTCCCTGTAAGCTCACATGGTCCTGCACTTTGCTCCTTTTTTCTGATCATTACAAATTAATTTCAGACTTTGTTTCTAACCAAAGCCTTAAGGTCCCATGAAATTTACCAATAGCACAACCTCCTTTCAAGGGCCATTGTCCTAGGCAGCTGCATGGCTTAAGTAACCCCAGGCCCTACACCCTTCTAGGAATGAAAGCAAGTTAGATATGGGATTTCTCTATAGTTAGACCTTAAAAACAAAGCTAAAATTCAATCACTTAGTAATTTTAGGAAAACCATAAAGCCAAAATAAAAATGAATATCTTGGAACCAAAGGTTACTCCACTGAGGCAATTGCAAATTACTAGTCCCTAAGGTGGGGCTCCTCAGACACCTCACAAAACAACAACAGTTGACTTAGGACCCTGCTATTCCCCCTCACAACTGCATAGAAAACTGTGGCTCTTCAGAGTGAAGTTTGGATGGATGGGGTGGTGGCTGGAGGCTATATTCTCTAGAAGAGCAGATTAAATGCAGAGAGTAGTTTATCTCTATGAAGATAAAGAGACACATAGCTGACCTTGGCTCTCCTCCACTCCTGGGCACTCAGATTTTTCTATAAGCCCATTTATTTAATCTGGGCTTGCCTTCTAGAGATCATAAAGCTCTCATCGCAATGACCCAAGCAGTAGGTTTCAAAAAGGACTCTAAGCCTAGGCTGGATTCCCCACCACCCATGAAGATAGAGGCTGTTGGGCTGCATGTGACTGGATTTTCTGCTCAGGGAAACCTGAGAGGGAGGGGCCCACAATTCTTCTACACAATATTCTAGGTGGGTTCCTAAGAAAACTTGGAGTGGCTATATTTTTGAGGGAAGTACAAAGTCATTCTACAGAGTCTAACGTGCCATTGGGAGAAACTACTACTCACACAGCACTTGGAAGCATGAATTAAGTAGTAGGTGGTTCTCAGACCTCATTGCATATGGGTAATACTTGGGGAACTTACTAAGGTGCAAGTTCCTGAGTCCCACCCCAAGAGATTCTGACTCAGTGGTCTGTGACTCTTCATTTATATCAAATACCCAGATCATAACAATGTAATTCTGTGGTCTACACACCTGAAGGAACAAACTTTCAGTTGGGGCGAAGGTTCTACACAGCCCAGCTGGAGCTTACACTTCCAAGAGTACTTCCCATGACTCTATAATACAGGTGGTCTGCTCCAAGATTTGTCTGAGATACCAACATACACTCAAACTAACTCCACAGCTGTATCAGTACTTTGAATAGAAGTGGCTCCAGAACCTCTCCATAGGTCAGGGATTAAGGGGCAGCTCGGGAAGGGGCTGACACAGATTGTTGGGCAAGGGACCATGACTTTTTGTTGGAATGGCAGTAGGCCACAAAGATGGCTGATTCAGACAGTGGTTACAGGTGCCGAATTGTCCATCTTACACTGGATTCTAAGCTCACTGAAGATGAGGACTGTGTGGCATTTTAGTGCCACAGAGGAGCATTCCATGTAATAGGTGCTCAATAACTAGTTGTTGAAATTTGTTTGTATATGTATTTATTTTCAGAAAGAGAGACAGAGAGCACACGAGCAGGAGGGGAGCAGAGAAAGAAAGAGAATCCCAAGTAGACTGCGCACTGCCAGCACAGAGCCTTACATGGGGCTCAAACCCACGAACCATGAGATCATGACCTGAGCCAAAGTCAAGAGCCAGACTCTTAACCGACTGAGCCACCCAGGTGCCCCAGTAGTTGTTAAAATTAATTGCCACAGATGCACATCCCTAAACCTTGCCCTAATGCTATAGACAAGTGATGGTGACTTGCACATTAAAAGGCATACATACCACAAGTATTTATAGATCTGACTTAATACTAGATTCTCCTAAGTCAGAGCTGCCACACAGGATTACACAGGATGTGCACTGCAAAAATCTATCAAATGGAAGAATCTGTCATTTATACTGCAGCCATCAAAGACCTAAGTGTAAGAGCTACAATGAAAAAAACTCAGAAGAAAACAGGTGTGAATCTTCATGACTTAGGATTAGATATGCCATGAAAAGCACAAGAAACAAAAAAAAAATAGGATTAGTAGACTTCATAAAAATTAAAACTTTTATGCTTCAATGGACACCATCAGAAAGTGAAAACCAGTCCACAGAATGGGAGAAAATTTGTGCAAATCATATATGAGAGACTTGTATCTAGAATATGTAAAGAACTCCTACAACTCAGCAGTAAGATGATAAATAACTCAATTTTTTAAATTAGCAAAGTATCTAAATAGACATTTCTCCAAAGAAGATATGCAAATGGTCAATATGCACATGAAAAGATGCCCAACGTATGTAGTCCATTAGGGAATTGAAGTAAAAATCACAGTGAGATATGACTTCATACACCTACTAGTATGACTAGAATCAGAAAGACAGATAAATGTTGGTGATGATGCGGAAAAACTGGAACCCTCATAAGCTCCTAATGGAAATGCAAAATAGCAGTCTGGAAGGTCCTCAAATGGTTTAATATAAAGCTATCATATGTCCCATCAATCCCAATCCTAGCTTTACATCCAAGAAAAATGAAAATATACATCCACACAAAAACTTGTACACAAATGTTCAGAGCAGTACTGTTTATAACAGCCAAAAAGTGGACACAACCCAAATGTCCACCAACTAATGAATGGGTAAATAAGATGTGGTATATCCATGCAACGCAATGTTATTTGGCAATAAAAAGGAATAAAATATTGATACACACTATAACATGGTTAAATCTTGAAAACATGCAAAGTGAAAGAAGTCAGACACAAAAGGTCACATACTTTATGGTTCCATTAATATGAAATTTCCAAAAGAGGCAAATCCATACAGATAAAAACTATATTTATGGTCGCCAAGGGTGGGCAGGGTGGCTGGAAGGTGATGGGGAGTGACTGCTGCTGAGGATGGGGTTTCTTTTGGGTATGATGAAATGTTCTGAAGTTTATTGTGGGTATAGTTGCACAATCCTGAATATACCAAAAACCATTGAATTGTTTGCTTTAAATGGATTAAATGTATGATGTGTGAATTATATTTTAATAAGGTTGTTAATTTATTTTTTTAAATAAAATACCCATTGCAATAAAACTGACGAGAAAAAGTCTAGAGGAACAAAGACATTCTATATTTTGAAAATCTTTTTTGGTGAATTTGTTTAATATTCGATCTATATAATTAGAATAAGAATTCTATAAATAGAATAAGAATTTCTATTCTTCCAAGTGCATTATATACCAGTTGGGCCACTGTTGTATGGTTGGGCAAATCGTACACTCAACAATGGACTCAGCAGTATGTAGGAACCTTGCCCAAGGGAAACTCCACCTCAGACTGTGTGCTTTCTGGCCTGGAAGGGTAGAGCTGACCTGTGCCCTGACCCTTCATTGTGTCAACAATCAAATAGTGGTTATTCTTCATTTCTACTCATTCCTTCCCATTCCAAATTGCCCAATTCACCTAAATTGCCTAAACAATTTCCTTGAAATGCATAAGAAGGCCAGGGTTGAGCAGAATGGATGTGAAACCCCAGCCTTCCTCCTTGTTGAGTTTCAAGCATTTCTATTTACTTCCTGAGTCTGTACTGACCATCTGGGGACTCCATCTGTCTCCTTCCAGGCCTTGAAACCCTGGATTGTGATTCTTGCTAACAATTTATTCCCATGATTTCATTTCAACAAAATGATTTGGAGTTTTACCTGGAGTGCTGAAGAATTCTCAATTATTTCCTAATGACCTAAAATGGAAAACACATTTTAACTGCTAAAGGAAATTGAACACTGACTGAACAGTTTGGTACACTAATATTTTGAGAATAAAATGAGATGATACATATGAAAATAATTTGAATGCTTATAGAAAACAAATAGTTTGCAGCTAGAAATAGAGAGACACTAGTAAGGACTTCAAGCCATGTATCCCTAGATTATTTTGCACCTCTTGGCCTCAGTTTATCTATTAGTAAAGTGGGCATAATACCAGTACCCTTTTCATAAGGTTGTTGTGAAGATTAAATGAATTAATATATATTAAGAACTTTAGAGAAAGATCCATTTCACGCTTTGTTATTAATATAGTGTTTGCTAGTATATTTCAAAGCACATTCCAGATTTTTACTTTGAACGTATTTTGGAGGGATCTGCTCCAATGTACTGGCCACCGGCTTATGAGTTTCCTCTTATCCTGACTCCAGTTTTTCTAAATAAATAATAATTTAATAGCATGATTTAGTGGTTAAGAACCTGTTTCTGGAGCTGGTCATCTGGTAATATCCAGGTTCTGTTATTTCCCTGTAATTCCCTATAATTTCTTAGAGCCTCAGTTTCACCATCTGTTAAATATATGGTTGTTGTGTAATAAATGAGTTATTTCATATAGACTTAGAACATAGTAGGTACTGTTGCTATTATCAAGTTAGATGCAAAATATTAACATGTTATTGTTCATTTTATGATCAGGATTACTTATGGTTGCTGCTTAACAAAAAAATCTCAGGTACACAATCAGGTACACACTAAGTCTACTCTCTCACGTCAGTGTAGACCTCACTAGGGCAACCATCCTGAGTGCAAAGCCTAGAATTTATATCAGGTTAAACATTTAAACAAGTACAAAGGAACCATTCGGGGTAGTTATGTCTTCATGCAAATTCAGATTTCAGGAGAGAGATAAAAAAGTACACTTGAAAGCAAGATTGTTTTCTTAAACTCTTCGTGGTTTTATGCTGACAGGTCCTGGGAATAATTTCTGACTGTAAAAAATGAATGACAGGGTCGCCTGGGTAACTCAGTCGGTTAGTCTTCCGACCTTGGCTCAGGTCATGATCTCGCAGTTCGTGGGTTTGAGCCCTACTGCGGACTCTGTGCTGAAAGCTCAGAGCCTGGAGTGTGCTTCAGAGTCTGTCTCCCTCTCTCAGCCCTTCCCCCACTCACGCACTGTCTCTGTCCCTAAAAAATGAATAAACGTTAAAAAACATTTTTTTAAATGAATGACAACAGTCCATATTAAAACTTAAGCCACTGTGAGACCCCAATCCTACCTGAGTATGGTCATAAATCCTGGACTTCAGTTCTTAAAAATAGGTAATGTTCTCTTGTAAATATCTAGTTTGGCTAGATTAGAAGTTGAAGGCTCAGAGGGAATTTGACAGAATATGCACACTAAAAGGGTTGCCTCTGAAGAGTTTCTCACTGATCCACATAGAAATAATTAACCATCTAAAAAATTCAGTGAATCACAAAACCAAATGATGAATACTAATGTCAGCCAATGATGAAGAAAATGTACATAAATATAAGAATTAATCTTGATATGCTATTATGTATCTAAAGCATATGTATGAGAATTTGGACACCCAAATTAAAATGCATGGGAAGATTCATCACTATTTTACTTAAGGATCTCTCATTAGTTATAAAATAACTATCTCTCAGAAAGAAGGCCTCCTTCCTCAAGAGCTCTCTTCTCAAAGAACAGGGATTTTTATTAAAACCAAGTGTGGAGAGGAAATCACTGACAGATTGAATGCATGCAAATTCAAATCTTTTATTTAACAAAAGATATCATGGACAGAATTAAAAGACAAGCTACCAATGGGAGAAAATACCAGTAATATACATAGTCAGGAAGGTAGTAATATCTGTAATATAGGCAGAATATATGCAAACCCACAGAAAAAAAATAACTCCAAAATTGGCAAAGGGTATGGATACAAAGTCACAGATGAAACAATTAACTAAAATATGAAAATATGTTGAATCTCAGTAACATTCAATGAAGTACAAGTTAGAAATAGAATATGCCATTTTTGTCCCTCACATGGTAAAAAATTAAAATATTAACAATAACGCTAAGAATATCTTAGATTATAATTTCCATCTTAATTAAAGAGAATTTGAAAATCTCTTCATGACTAACTTCATTTATTCAACCAGTATTTATTAAGTGCTACTAAAGCCCATCACAGTGCTAGACCATGTAGTAGTTGCTAACATGAATAAAAAGATACCTGCAAGTGACCTATAATTTAGAGAGAAAGAGACCAATATCCAAGCAGTCAATTGCATACAAGACAGACTGAAGTAGGTACATGACAGATCTGGAAGATCAGATGATTCCCAGGGGAAGCAACATCTTCAAGAATGGCTGGCATTTGAGCAGATCCGGTAATACTGAGCTGAAGTAATACAGGCAGAAGAAAGAGGAAAAACATCCAACTACAGTTAAAAAAAAAAAAGGAAAAATAACAGAGTTAAGAAAGGTCATGAAGAATTCAAACATTGAAGCTAGTGTGAACATGGTAGGCAGGTTGCTAACGGTGACACTCACAAGTAAAGATGGCTTGGTGGTTTCCAGCCTAGAATCTATAAGCTCCCAGCCAATTACCTTCATGTCTGTGCAGGCATTTGCTTCCAAATTTTTTACTAAACCATGATATAAGTGGGCTATATCCTCAGGGCAAGAATGAATCAGCCATCACATGGGTATACAGCCCAGGTTCATATCATTTGGATTAAATGGATAAATTTTTAGAAAAAAATTTATTACCTACCTAAGAATAAATAGAAAACCTAACTAGTTCTATGGCCACTAAAGAAACTGACTCAGTGGTAAAAAAAAAAAAAAAAAACAACAAAAACAAAAAAACACAAAAACAAAAAAACAAACAAACCCTGCCTCTTCCTCCGCAAGAAAACTCCAGGCTGAGATAATTTCCCCAGCAATGCATTTATAGAGGATATAATTATAATCTAGCCCTAACTATTCCAGAGAAAAGAAGAAAGTTCTCAAATCATTTTATGAAGCAAGCATAACCATGACACCAAAACTCGGCAAGAGCTATATAAGAAAGAAAAAGTATAAGGCAACCTCATTCATGAGCATAAATCCAAAAATCTCAAAAAAAGAATACAGGTAACAAAAATTAATGAATATATGAAAATGATACTATACCATGACCAAGTTGAGTTTATCCCAGGAATGCAAGTATGTTTTAATATTTGAAAATTAATTAACTCATCTCATTAATAAATTAAAGGAGAAAAATGATGTGATTATTTCAATATAGAGAAAGCATTTGATAAATGATCCTGTGAAATATATGAAAATGTAAAAGCCAAGAAGATCCAAAACAGGCTTGATGCAGAAGCATAAGATCAGAGGACTTGCTCCACCAATACCAATTCTTTTTATAAACCTATAGTAATGAAGAAAGCGACATTGATACAGAACTAGACAAATGAGCCAACAGAAAAACATAGAGAGCCTAGACATAGATTCTCAAATATGAGGACACCATTTATAATAAAGGTGTATTGCATAATACTGAGGAAAGAATGATTTTTGCAATAAATGATGCTAAAACAACAGAGTATTTATATGGGAAAATGACACTGAAACCTGTATCTCATGAACCTAAATGTGAAAGGCAAACCTAAGCTTTCAGAAGATAATGTAGAATATTGTCCTGACCTGTGGGTGGGAAAATTTTTTTTAAATAAAGGACAGTGACTTTTAAGGAAAAGTTTAATAAATTCACTACATTAAATTTGACAACTTCTGTTTATCAAAAGATACCATAAAGAAAGTGAAAAGGCAAGCCAGCCAGAAAACTCAAATTCAGAACATGTAAAGAACTTGGGGCTCCTGGGTGGCTCAGTTGGTTAAGTGCATGACTCTTGATTTCAGCTCAAGTCATGATCTCGTGGTTCATGAGTTTGAGCCATGCATCGGACTCTGTGCTGAGTGTGGAGCTTGCTTCAGATTCTCTCTCTCTCCTTTTCTCTCTGCCCCTACCCTGCTCTCTAAATAAATAAATAAATAAATAAATAAATTTTTTTTTAAAAAAAGAACTCCTACGATAAAGTTAAAATGGCTACATGTCATTATAAATTTGTCCAAACCCATAGAATGTATAAAAGTAAACCCTAATGTAAACTATAAATTTGATGTCAATGTAGGTTTATCAATTATAACAAATGTATCACTCTAGAGGGAGTGTTGACAATGGAAGAGGCCTTGCCTGTGTGGGGCAGGGGGTGTATGGGAAAGAGCTGTATCTTCTGTTCAGTATTGCTATGAACTTAAAACTGCTCTAAAAAATAAAAATTTGTTTTTAAAAAGTAGTTATGAGCCAAGAAACTTTTTTTAAAAACCAAGAGATTTGAATGAGCACAGCACAAAAGAGGATATCCAAACAGTCAATAATTAGGGGGAAAAGGTGCCTAAACTTATTAGTAACCAGGGAGACTAAAACCTCATTAAGATACCATTGTAGACCCCCTAGATTGGCAAAAAGTAGAAAGTCTTAAAAAATAAAAATAAATAATATTTTAAAATGTGGAAAGTCTTACAGTTCTAAATGTTGTTGAACATGTATTATGAAGGAAATTCACATATTCTCCAGGTGTAAGTGAAAACTGGAAAAACCACTTTGTATTTTCATAGCTATTGGAATCCAGCTTTATCTAATAACATAGAAGACAGATATACCCTATGAACCAGCAATTTCACTCTTGGATCCGGAAGAAATTTGTTGACATATGCATCAGGATACACGTAAAAGAATATTCATGGCAATATTTTATGGTAGTGAAAACATGAGTGCAAAACAAATGCACATCAACAATAAAAGTGGGTAAGTGCAGATACATTAATACAGTGAAATATTATGCAGCGATGCGCATGACCAAAGTGGAGCAATGGACGACCATTGACAACATAAAATGGGGGAGAAAGGAGGAAGACAAAAAAATTCATACAATATGGCCCCTTTAAATAAAGTTTAAAAAGAGCCAAAACTCTACTAGGTCATTTAAGAATAGGTGCATGGGGGTAAAACTATCATGGAAACAACAAATGGTTATCACAAGAAGCGAGAAAGGCTAGAAGTGGGGGAAGCGTCTCATAATCAGGCGATGTTCTCTTTATTGGCCCCTGGTGGTAGTCACACAGTCACACATTGCACCCACACGTTATACATGACTGAATCCAGGTAAGGCCTCTTTATAAACTTTTACGATTTGGCGGACAGGCGCAAGTATTCATTTGTCTTGCTGCTGCTCGAAACAAGCCTCGTACGTAAGCTCCCTTTGCTTTTTGAAAATTGCCACCTACCAACCCGGAATGGCCCGCCTCTTTCTTTGGACTCCACCTGCCCTCTGAGTACAAGGTCGAATTTCAGATTACACCAGCAAAGCTCCAGGGAGGGTTATGAACCAACAGCACCGCTTGGGGGAAATTGCTTTTTTGCTTTTCTATGGGTAGAGTTTACATTTGATGACCACATTATACAACTTATACCAGTCATATCCTGTCAGTTTCCACTTATGGGATGTACTACTATATTTATCAAGACATCTGAGTTGCATTTTCATGATTCTAAGTATAGCTTGTTTGTTTCTTTTCTTTTTCAGAAATGACTTTGAGAATGTTGGAAGTTTGGGTGGCAGTTATGATATGTAACATAACCAGAACAGAAGCTTTAATTGAAAGTATGGAATTACAACTTTAGGACTCCCTCTGGGTGATGTGAGCTTGAATTATATTTTCAAAAATATATTTCTGTATTGATGCAATGTTTAACAAATGGCATTTTTTTTTCCAGAAAAGGCACAGATAAACTTTGAAAATGGTTTTGAAAAGAAAACTTTGTGTACCTCCTCCAAGGATTGCCTTTCCTTTTGTAACCCTCCAAATTCTAGAATATTTCAGTATATCTGTTATTTCTATGCTTAAGAACCTGGAAACAGCCATAACTTTTACCTTACTTTCTCATTACTTATGTTAACAGATCATCTAATGAGATTGTTAGAATTAGTTGCACAACCCAAAATGTCAGTTATAGGGTGTCAAAGGGAGGTAAGACTGTACATATTCACAAACGTGAAAATACGTGTAACAGGTGAGCTTAGTAGAGTACACTTCTCTTTTCTTTAATTTGAAATATGTTCTTTTAAATATGTGAAGATTCACAAAGAGGTACAAAGTTTTTACACACAGGAGGTACCAAAGTGCCCGTTTTAGTCTAAGTATCCCTGGCGAAGCTTCTGCTTATGGGAAATCAGGATTATAAGGGAGAGAATATAAGATGTAATACCTATTCACTCTGGTAATATAGTTTCAACAAACTATGAAAAGCAGAGAGATCAGGAGAGCACGTGGAAAAGTTAGCTGTCTTCAGTAACCATTTTGGTAGTGGTGGGAGCATTCGATTTTAGCTCTGTGAGTATAGTGTGTTATGTAGGAGAGCAACCGTGTAATTATGGGATATTCCAGTCTGTCATCTCCTGTGTCCTTGAGAACCAGTGTTCTCTATATGGAAGAAGAAGAGATAAATTAAGTAAAAATCCTGCAGTCATGACTTTGAAATCCAAGTATTAGTGTGGGCATTTTCTTTTAGCCTCCTAACTCTGTCTGCTGAAGAGGCCTAGAAGAATGACCAACCTGTTAGCAATGTGCACTGCTAGCACCTTGACTATGGTCTTGAAACACTACTTCCTGTTAAAAAAAACCAGGGCTTATTGGAGAAATGGATGATTCAGGGGTTGGATAGGAAATGTACAAGATGAGCCTGGGCTATCTTGTCATGTCAGAAAGCAGGAAAGCTATCAAAGCTACCAAAAACTAATAAGGTTATGTTTCTAAGTACTTGATGAAACTCCCATAGGTCAGAGATGAGAGAATTTTCACAATAATAAAAAAGGTAGCACTAATAGAAATATGCAAATATGTAAGTGATCAGTAAACCCAAGAAAAATGTCACCTCTGAGAGGACAAACTATTTTTAAAAGGCAGTAGACTGAACCAAATAATTTGCCTGCTTTTTGTATATAGGCAGAACCACTAGGTAACCACTAGCAAATGAGGGGAAGTTTCTCTGTAGAGAAGTAGCTACCCAGCTAATATATGACACAATAATAAATTTAGAATGTCATCATTTTGCACTCCCTAATGAACTGATGCATGTGGGCTTTGAGCATCAGGGGCTAATAATATCACAGAAAGAGAGGTGACCAGACTTCATGAGCCTCCTAATGCAAAAACACATTGCCACCTATGAAATTATCTTGGGGTGGGGGGGGGAAGGAACCTGGATAGGATCGAGTCTCAGAAAATTCAGAGAACAGAAGAAAATGACAAATCACATTTTGGGAATGCAATCATCAACATCTAGCCTATTGGAAACCTTAACAAATGACTCAATTTCTTCAAATTGTAAAAGGAAAAAGGGAGAAGGGGAAAACGTGAAGATTAAAAGGTGTCAAAGACATTTGTTTTTAAGAAGCAAAGCTTAGCAATTGCATATAAGGATGAACATTAGGGGGGTAAACCTATGAAGAAAAGCAAAGGAGTGGTGACTGTTGACGTCTGGGTGGTCGTTACTTTTAGGGCACAGAGCAGCTACCAAAGTTGTTGGCCAGGGTCTATTTTTTGATCTGGGTAATGACTGCAAGGGCATTTGTTTTACCATATATTTTACATGAGTTTTCTGTTTCTGTTTTACGACAAAAAAGTAATGGAAAAAAAGATATTTGTAAACAACAAAGGGTTGGTATCCTTTGTCAGTGGAAAGATCTAGAAAATACTTTTTAAAAAGACAGTCAACAACAAAAACAAAAAAAGACAGTCAACATAATAAACAAATGAGCAGAAGACTTGAAGAAGCACTTCACAGAGAGAGAAAATCCAAATACTCAACTGCGGGACAAATGCTGAAGGGAAATACAAATTAAAACCTCAATTAAATACTGCTACATGCCCACCAGAATATAATTTAAGTGTTGGCAAGGGTGTGCAAGAACTCTAAAGTTGCTGGTGGGAATGTAATTTGGTACAGCTACTTTGGAAAACATTTTGGAATTATCAGAGAAACCTAAAGACTCATATCCAACGAGGGCTGCTGCTGAATGTTTAACAACTATCTCTCTTGGAGGAAAGTCTTGATTTGCAGTATTTGCAAATGACTCAATTTCTTCAAATTGTGAAAGGAAAAAGGGAGAAGGGGAAAACGTGAAGATTAAAAGGTGTCAAAGACATTTGTTTTTAAGAAGCAATATATGTATTATATATTAAATAACTATATATTAAATATTTATTTACATATATAATATATATTAAATAAATATATAAATATTATATATATATATATATATATATATATGCCACATCTTCTTTATCCATTTATTGGTCAATGAACATTTGGGCTCTATCCATAATTTGGCTCTTGTTGATAGTGTTGCTATAAGCATTGGGGTGCATATGCCCCTTTGAATCTGTATTTTTGTATCCTTTGCATAAATACCTAGTAGTGTAATTCCTGGGTCAGAGGGTAGTTCTATTTTTAATTTTTTGAGGAACCTCCATACTGTTTTCCAGAGTGGCTGCACCAGTTTTAATTTGCACCAACAGTGCAACAGGGTTCCCCTTTCTCTACATCCTTGCAAACATCTGTTTTTTCCTGAGTTGTTAATGTTAGCCATTGTGACAGGTGTAAGGTAGTATCTCTTTGTGGTTCTGATTTGTATTTACCTGATGATGAGTGATGTTGAGCATCTTCTCATGTGTCTGTTAGCCATTTGCATGTCTTCTTTGGAGTAGTGTCTGTCCATGTCTTCTGCCCATTTCTTAGCTGGATTATTTATTTTTTGGGTGTGAGTTTGATAAGTTCTTTATAGATTTTGGATCCTAGCCCTTTATCAGATATGCCATTTACAAATATTTTCTCCCATTCTGTAGGCTGCCTTCTAGATTTGTTGGTTGTTTTCTTTGCTGTGCATAAGCTTTTTATCTTGATAAAGTCCCAATAGTTCATTTTTGCTTTTGTTTCCCTTGCTTCCAGCAATATATGTATAAGAAGTTGCTATGGCCAAGGTCAAAGAGGTTGCTGCCTGTGTTCCCCTCTAGGATTTTAATGGTTTCCTGTCTCACATTTAGGTCTTTCATCCATTTTGAGTTTATTTTTATCTATGGTGTAAGAAAGTGGTCCAGTTTCATTCATCTGCATGTCACCATCCAGTTTTCCCAGCATCATTTATTGAAGACTGTCTTTTTCCCATGGGATATTCCTTCCGGCTTTGTCAAAGATTAGTTGGCCATACATTTGTGGGTCCATTTCTGGGTTCTCTATTCTGTTCCATTGATCTGAGTGTCTGTTTTTGTGACAGTACCATACTGTCTTGATCATTACAGCTTTCTAATACAGCTTGAAGTCCAGAATTATGATGCATCCAGCTTTGGTTTTCTTTTTCAACATTACTTTGGCTATTTGGGGTCTTTTTTTTTTTGTTCCATACAAATTTTAGAATTGTTTGTTCTTTCTTTGAAAAGTGCTGGTGTTATTTTAGTAGGGATTGCATTGGATATGTAGATTGCTTTGAGTAATATAGACATTTTAACAATATTTGTTCTTCCAATCCATGAATATTGATGTTTCCCCATTTCTTTGTGTCTTCTTCAGTTTTTTTCATAAGTTTTCTATAGTTTTCAGCATACAGATCTTTTACCTCTTTGGTTAGGTTGATTCCTAGGTATATCATGGTTTTTGGTGCAATTGTAAATGGGATTGATTCTTTGATTTCTCTTTCTGCTGTTTCATTTTTTGTGTATAGAAATGTAACTGATTTCTGTACATTGATTTTATATCCTGGACTTTGCTGAATTCACATATCAGTTCTTGCAGTTTTTTGGTAGAGTCTCTTGGGTTTTCCACGTAGAGTATCATGTCATCTGCAAAGAGTGAAAGTTTGACTTCTTCCTTGCTGATTTGGATGCCTTTTGTTTCTTTTTGTTGTCTTATTGCTGAGGCTAGGACTTCCAGTACTATGTTGAACAAAGTGGTGAGAGTTGACATCCCTGTCATGTTCTTGACCTTAGGGGGAAAGCTCTCAGTATTATGTGAGGATTATGTGAGCTGTGGGTCTTTATATATATCCTTTATAATGTTGAGGTATGTTCCTTCTATCCCTACTTTCTTGAGGATTTTTATCAAGAAATGATATTGTATCTTGTCAAATGCTTTTTCTGCATCTACTGAGAGGGTCATATGGTTCTTATCCTTTCTTTTATTAATGTGGTATATCATGTTGATTGATTTGCAAATATTGAAGCAGCCCTGCAGCCCAGAAATAAATCCCATGTGATCATGGTGAATAATTACTTTAATATACTGTTGAGTTCTATTTACAAGTATCTTGTTGAGAATTTTTGCATCCATGTTCATCAGGGATATTGGCCTATAATTATCCTTTTTAGTGGGGTCTCTGTCTGGTTTGGGAATCAAGATAATTCTGGCTTCATAGAATGAATTTGGACGTTTTCCTTCTATTTCTATTTTTTGGAACAGTTTGAGAAGAATAAGTATTAACTCTTCTTTAAATGTCTGGTAGAATTCCCCTGGGAAGCCATCTGGCCCAGGACTCTTGTTTGTTGGGAGATTTTTGATAACTGATTCAATTTCTTTGTTGGTTATGGGTCTTTTCAAATTTTCTACCCTCCTGTTTCAGTTTGGGAGTTTGTATATTTCTAGGAATTTTTCCATTTCTTCCATATTGCCTACTTTATTGGCATATAATTTTTTCATATAATTTTTCATGTTGGTTCTGATCTCTCCTCTTTCATTCATGATTTTATTTATTTTAGGTCCTCTCTCTTTTCTTTTAGGTAAGGGATTTACTACCTAAACTGTCTAGGGGTTTACTAATTTTGTTAATTCTTTCAAAGAACCAGCTCCTAGTTTCATTCATCTGTTCTGTGGTTTTTTTTCCAGTATTTTTGAGCTCTGCTCTAATCTTTATTATTTCTCTTCTTCCACTGGTTTTGGGCATTATTTTCTGTTCTTTTTCCAGATCCTTTAGGTGTAAGGTTAGGTTGTAAGCATAACTTTCAGATGAGCAAAGTTAGTATCTGAAAGGTACCCTAGAGAAATAGAGAAGTCCTACCAGGAAGCAAAAATTCAAAAGCTGGTCATAGGGCCAGGAGCCATGAACAAGAGAGATCTTCTACAAATCATTTCTCTTTGTGAAAATGGGACTATCACTGGCCTACTTCATGGTCTGGCTGTAAAGATAAAATGTGCTGACACTTTAAGCCCCAGGAAGCATTACAGAAATATATCTATGGGAGGCACTGTGGTGCAGTGATGAACTTCATGGGCTAAGAATCTGGGTGAATGTGAATGTGGATGTGAATATCCACTTGCTCAAACTCACTGAGGAAGGACACACTCTCTGAGCCTCCATGTCCTGATCTAAGTGTCCTGCAATAGCAACAAGCTCTTTTTTTGTAGGGCTAATAGGGGGATATTAAACATCATGTCCCTCATAGATCACAATCAAACTGCGGTTATTTTTTTCACAGTTTTCATAAAGGTCTATTTTATTATTGGTGGGTAGAACATTTAACAGTTAAGTACAGTAAAACCTTGGTTTGTGAACATAATTCATTCCAGAAAGATGCTTGTAATCCAAAGCACTTGTATATCAAAGTGAATTTCCCCATAAGAAATAATGGAGGACAGAAGCATTTCCATGGGCCCACAGAGACAGTTTGGTGGGACAGAAGTGTGTGCTTGCCAACTGGGAGAGATAAAATGGGTGGCATAGTCACGGAGGGGAGAACCCTTTTGGTGGAGAGACAAAAGGAAGAGAAAGAGGCTGTAGAAGTGTGAGATTATATTTGGACAAGAGAAAAACCTCTCTGGTCCATGGACCAGGGAAGGGAAAAAAGCAGAGACAGTCAGTCTTTAATTTGCAAACAGCCTTAGGAGTGACATACAGGGTTGCATGACTTTCTCCAGACCAGGATGGGAGCTGGCTGCCAGTGTGGTGTGTGCCTGGCTCAGGTGGGGAGGGGGAGCCCCAGGCTCAGAGGAGTTTTGGGAGAGCATCTGCCTTCCTCAAGTGCTGTGGGAAGAAGGTATACTGCCGTTCCAAGGACAAAAGACCCTGCAGGTACCAGCCAGAGGCCCTTTGTCAGCTGGGCAGAGTGGTGCTACCCCAGATCTGGACACATGGAGAGAGATCCCTTAGGACATCAGGGTTTGAATACCAGACAAGTGCCTGGGAGGCACGGGAGACTGTGGAGTGGGATGAACTGGCCCTCTGGTGACCATGTGCACTGTGAGGACTGCCTGAACAGTGTGGTTTGCGACACCCAGTCAGAGGAGGAGAGACTGGGGGATCACCATTTTTCTCCCCTTCACCAACACAGTGGGGCTTTAGGGAACAAGAGACGTGACCATTTACACCAAACCCTGCCCCTCTGTGCCTGGCAACTGCCTATCTACAGAGTGAGACTGACATTGACCGAACCAGAGGGCCCCTCCTCCAGACCAGCACAGCCACCAGTTCCAAGTCACCATCATACAATGGTATTTTTAATATATTCTTTTTATACCTCTTCTATATCTCCTTCTTCTTTATTTTCTTCTCTCTCTCTGGATTAAGCTGTATAGTTTCTCTGAAACTACCTGGTCATTCCCTGCCCCCCCCCCATCACTTCTCTTTCCTATGGGATAAGGCTCCTTCCACCACCACTCCCCTTTCTTAAAATTTTCCAGGGTTATTTCAATGAACAAATCAAAGCACATCAGCTGGAAGGTCCAAACCACCACTATGAGTAGGAAGATAAAGGAACCAGAGTCACAACAGAGACCATGAAACTCACTCCAAAAATACCTCCTTAAGGGCCAGGCTCTGGACAGTGTATGACCACTTTTTAATATAGTAGTACTCACAGGTTCAGGACACATAATAAACTATTAAACCATGTAAAAGACAGAAAACTAACCAAAATGACAGAACAGAAGAACTCTTTTCAAAAGAAATTCTAGGAAGAAATGACAGCCAGAGAATTGCTCAAAACAGGTATAAATAACATATCTGAACAATAATTTAGGATAATATCATAAGACTAATAGCTGGGCTTGAAAAAAAGCATAGAAGACAGCAGAGAATCTATAGTTACAGAGATCAAGGACCTAAGAAATAGTCATGATGCATTAAGAGATGTTGTAAATGAGATGCAAAATAAACTAGATGCAATGACAGCAAGGTTGGAGGAAGCAGAGAGGAGAATAAGTGAAATAGAAGATAAAATTATGGGAAATGATGAAGCTGAAAAAAAGACAGAGAGGAAAATACTAGACTATGAGGGGAGAATTAGAGTCCTAAGTGATTCAATTAAACATAATAATATCTGTATCATAGGAGTTCCAGAAGAAGAAGAGAGAGAAAGGGGCAGAAGGTTTATTTGAACAAATTACAGCTGAGAACTTCCCTAATTGGGGAAGGAAGCAGACATCTAAGTCCAGAAGGCACAGAGAACTCCCTTCAGAATCAACAAGAACAGATCTTCACCATGGCATATCATAGTGAAACTGGAAAAATACAAGGGACAAATGGGCCTTAATCTACAAGGGCAGACACACAAGGGTAGTAGCAGACCTGTCCACAGAAACTGGGCAGTCCAGAAGGGAGTGACAGGAAAGATTCAATGTGCTGAATAGGAAAAATATGCAGCCAAGAATCCTTTGTCCAGCAAGACTGTCATTCAGAATAGAAGGAGAGATAAAGGCTTTCCCAGACAAACAAAAACTGAAGGAGTTCATGAGCACTAAACCAGCCCTGCAGGAGATCCTAAGGGGGACTCTGTGAGTGGAATGCTACAAAGACTACAAAGGACCAAAGACACCACTACAAGTACAAAACCTACAGATAGCACAATGACACTAAATCCATATCTTTCAATCACTCTGAATATAAATGGATTAAATGCCCCAATCAAAAGACATAGAGTATCAGAATGGATAAAAAACCAAGATCTATCCATATGCTGTCTACAAGAGACTCATCTTAGACCTGAGAACACCTTCAGACGGAAAGCGAGGAGATGGAGAACCATCTATCATGCTTCTGGAAGTCAAAAGAAAGCTGGAGTAGCCATACTTATATCAGACAAACTAGATTTTAAACTAAAGACTGTAACAAGAGATGAAGAAAGGCATTATATCATAATTATGGGGTCTATGCATCAAGAAGAGCTAACAATTATAAATGTTTATGCCCCCAACTTGAAAATACCTAAACATATAAATCAATTAATCACAAACATAAGCAATCTTATTGATAAAAATATGGTAATCGTTGGTGACTTTAATACTCCACTTACAACAATGGACAGATCATCTATATATGATGGCCTTGTATGATACAAGGACCATATGGACTTGACAGATATATTCAAAACTTTTCAACCAAAAGCAGCAGAATACACATTCTTCTCGAGTGCACAGGGAACATTCTGCAAAATAGATCACATACTGTGTCACAAAACAGCCCTGAATAAATATAAAAGAATTGAGATCATACCATGCATATTTGCAGATAGCAATGCTATGAAACTTGAAATCAACCAGAAGAAAAAGTTTGGAAAACCTCTAAATGCATGGAAGTTAAAGAATATCTACTAAAGAATGACTGGGTCAACCAGGCAATTAAGGAAGAAATTTTAAAACATATGGAAGCAAATGAAAATGAAGACACAACAGTCCAAACCCTTTGGGATGCACCAAGGCAGTCTTAAGAGGAAAATACATTGCAACCCAGGCCTATCTCAAGAAACAAGAAAAATCCTGAAGACAAAACCTAACCTCACACTTAAAGGAACTAGAAGCAGAACAGAAGAAGAACTATCTAACAGAAGAAGAGAAATAATAAAGATTAAAGCAGAAATAAACAATATAGAATAAAAAAACAGTAGAACAAATCAATGAATCTAAGAGCTGGTTTTTTGAAAGAACGAAATAAAATTGATAACCCCCTAGCCAGATTTCCCAAAAAGAAAAGAGAGAGAACCCAAATAGGTAACATCACAAATGAAAGAGGGGAGATTGCAACCAACACCATAGAAATACAGACAATTATTACAGAATACTATGAAAAATTATATGCCAAAAAATTGGACAACCTGGAAGAAATGGGGAAATTCCTAGACACCCACACAATACCAAAACTCAAACAGGAAGAAATCGAAAATTTGAACAGACCCTTAACCGGCAAAGAAATTGAATCAGTTATCAAAAATCTCCCAAAAAAGAAGAGTCCTGGGCCAGATGGCTTCCCAGGGGAATTCTACCAGACATTTAAAGAAGAGTTAATACCTATCTTCTCAAGCTGTTCCAAAAAATAAAAATGGAAGGAAGGCTTCCCCACTCACTCTATGAATCCAGCATTACCTTGATTCCTAAACCAGACAGAGACACCACTAAAAAGGAGAATTACAGGCCAATATCCCTGAAGAACATGGATACAAAAATTCTCAACAAGATACTAGCCAACCGGATCCAACAATACACTAAAGAAATTATTCACCATGACCAAGTGGGATTTATTCCTGAGCTGCAGGGCTGGTTCAATATTTGCAAATCAATCAATGTGATAGATACATCACATTAATAGAAGAAAAGATAAGAACCATATGATCCTCTCAATAGACACAGAAAAACTTTAGACAAAATACAGCATCTTTCTTAATAAAAACCTTCAAGAAAGCTGGGATAGAAGAAACATACCTTAACTTTATAAAAGCCATATATGAAAGGCCCACAGCTAATATCATCCTCAGTGGGGAAAAACTAAGAGATTTCTCCTAAGTTCAGGAACATGACAGGGATGTTCACTCTCACCACTTTGTTCAACATAGTACTGAAAGTCCTAGCCTCAGTAATCAGAAAACAAAATGAAAGAAAGAGCATCTAAATTGGTGAAGAAAAAGTCAAACTTTCACTTTTTGCAGATGACATGATACTCTACATAGAAACCCCAAAAGACTCCACCCAAAAACTGCTAGACCTGATATGTGAATTCAGCAAAGTTGCAGGATATAAAACCGATTTTATATAGAAAATGGTTGCATTTCTATACACTGATAATGAAACTGCAGAAAGAGAAATCAAAGAATCAATTCCATCTTCAAGTGCACCAAGAACCATAAAATACCTAGGAATAAACCTAACCTAAGAGGTAAAAGATGTGTATGCTGAAAACTTATGAAAAAAAATGGAGAAGATACAAAGAAATGGAAAACATTCCATGCTCATGGACTGGAAGAACAAATATTGTTTAAAATGTCGATACTACCCAAAGCAATGTACACATTCAATGTAATGCCAATCCAAATTGCACTGGCATTCTTCTCAGAGCTAGACAAACAATCCTAAAATTTATATGGAACCACAAAAGACCCTGAATAGCCAAAGTAGTGTTGAAAAAGAAAACCAGAGAAAAAGAAAAACCAAAGAAAATCACAATCTTAGACTTTAGCCTCTACTACAAAGGTGTAATCATCAAGACAGTGTGGTAGTGGCACAAAAAAATCCACTAAGATCAATGGAACAGAATAAAGAACCCAGAAATAGACCCAGAAATGTATGGCCAACTAATCTTTGACAAAGTAGGAAAGAATATCCAATGGAAAAAAGACAGTCTCTTTAGCATAGGATGTTGGGAGAACTGGACAGCAACATGCAGAAGAATGAAACTCGACCACTTTCTTACACCATACACAAAAATAAACTCAAAATGGATGAAAGACCTAAATGTGAGACAGGAAACCATCCAAATCCTAGAGGAGAAAACAGGCAGCAATCTGTTTGACTTCAGCCACAGCAACTTCTTACTTGACACGACTCTGAAGGCAAGGGAAATAAAAGCAAAAATGAACTATTGGGATTTCATCAAGATAAAAAGCTTCTGCACAGCAAAGGAAACAATAAATAAAACTAAAAGGCAGCCAATGGAATGGGAGAAGACTAACGACATATCTGATCAAGGGTTAGTATCCAAAGTCTATAAAGAACTTGCCAAACTCAACACCCAAAAAACAAATAATCCAGTAAAGAAATGGGCAGAAGACATGAATAGATACTTTTCCAAAGAAGACATCCAGATGGCCAACAGACACATGAAAAGATGTTCAACATCACTCATCATCAGGGAAATACAAATCAAAGCCACACTGCGATACCACCTCACACTGGTCAGAGTGGCTAAAATGAACAACTCAGGAAACAACAGATGTTAGCAAGGAAGTGGAGAAATGGGCATCCTCCTGGGCTGTTGGTGGGAATGGAAACTGGTGCAGCCACTCTGGAAAACAGTATGGAGGTTCCTCAAAAAATTAAAAATAGAACTACCCTACTCAGCAATAGCATGTCTAGGAATTTATTCAAAGGACACAGGAGTCCTGATTCATAGGGCCACATATACCCCAATATTTATAGCAGTGCTATCAATGATAGCCAAATTATGGAAAAAGCCCAAATGTCCATCAAATGATGAATGGATAAAGAAACAGTGGTGTGTGTGTGTGTGTGTGTGTGTGTGTGTGTGTGTGTGTGTGTAATGGAATACTACTTGGCAATGAGAAAGAATGAAATCTTGACATTTGCAACAACATGGATGGAACGGGAGAGTATTATGCTAAGGAAATAATTCATTCAGAGAAAGACAGATATCATATGTTCTCACTCATATGTGGAATTTGAGAAACTTAACAGAAGACCATGGTGGAAAGGAAGGGAAAAATAAATAGTTTCAAACAGAGAGGGAGGCAAACCATAAGAGACTCTTAAAAACAGAACAAACTGAGCTTTGGAAGGGGACGGGGGGATGGGAAAATGGGTGGTGGTCATTGAAGAGAACACTTGTTGGGTTGAGCGCTGGGTGTTGTATGTAAGTAATGAACCATGGGAATCTATTCCTGAAGCCAAGAGAACACTGCATACCCTGTATGTTAGCCAACTTGACAATAAATTATATTAAAAAAAAAGAAACAATGGAAACTCAGATGATTTGTTCAAAACTCGAAATTAATCATATGAAAATGATCACAATACTATAATACAAAATAATTAAGAAAATATAAAATATAAAGAAAAATAAATTAACCTGCAATTACCTTTGAAAACCTTCGTGACTGGTGTGAGGGATACAAGAGAGAGGAGCGTTATTGTATAGGATGACTTGCACTGTCACTAACAGGATCACTGCTATCTATTGGCTCAATGGAATCTTTTTGTGCAACTTTAACAAGGAACCTATCCAATGATCTAGAATGAATCAAAGCATTTCTAAGCTTATTCTTGTATGGAAAAGAAAAGGACTGTCCATAGGTGCCTTGAAGTGACAAAAAATACACTAGTGCCAGTTGTGGACACCTTCCGATGTTCTGAAAATTCACTGATTTCTGCCAAACACCATGGCCTGAGACCAAGCATACAGGCACGGGAGCCAATCACCCACAATCCCAGAGAGAGCGGGGGGACCATCGGCTAATTGTGATCATGTGACATTTAGCATCACGTACCACTCGTATTGCAAGATATCGCTCATTTATCAAGTTAAAATTTATTAGAAATGTTTGCTCATCTTGCAGAACACTCATAGGACAAGTTACTCGCAATCCAAGGTTTTGCTGTACATTTAAATAATGTGTAGGTGACTGCATGACTACAGCATTGGTAACTAGATGATAACCAATTCAATTAGAAACCAACTAACAACTGTCTAAATATTTAAAATACAGCTCTTGTTTAGATCATCCGTTGTTTTGATCACCTTCAAAATTGCTGGTCAATTTGGAAATATATTAAGGCCAAATCTTCTGATATCCATTCCCAGTGGTTTCTTTCAGCTGTATAAAGCCTCCAATTCCAGGGCAAGGCCGGGTTTGTGGCCTCCAGCATGAATGCTCTTCTCATCTACCAGAGCAGACAGGCCTGAGTCTGGGTGTAGTCCAGAGTTGTTGACTTTTGCAGAGATAGAAACAGTGAGATCCAACTGATATTTGGCTGCAATGCCAAAGTGAGTGCAGTCAGTACCTCACGTCCAAGCAAGGTTTACTGAAGTGTCAAGATCTTCACATACTTTCTGATTAATTGATATTCCAAATTCTGTCCTATCATTGACATTAATGTGTAGATGGAAATCCCCAGTCCTGCAGCCCACTGCAAAGTTAATTTTTGTCAGCTTTGATCTGACACTGTCAAAGGTCATCTGGTACCCAGCAAGCCAGCTCTTATAACCAAAGACAGCTGAACCATGACTTGCACATCCGGCAAGATCAAATTCAACATCACAACCAAGGTTTACACACTCCCTCTTATAAGAAGACTTGATTTTACCACTATTCTTACCCATGTTTGATGAAAATGTAATATCAAATGTTAGTTTCAAACCTTGACAAATCCAGTCTTCAATTGTGATTTCTATTCCCACACTGTTGCCAGCGTTCCATTTCTCTGTGAAAAATTTCACAGCATTTATATTTGGTCTCCACAGTTCCAGTAACTTTCCCAGTGTCTGTATTAGATGTTGAGAACTCCACACCACTGCATGACTTTGTTTTCACGTCCAGTTTCATCAACCCAAAACCAAATCCTCTGTTGAAAATATTTCTAGCAGCTTTGCCAAGGTCAGCTGATGATGGCGGAATACACGTTGGCTGCATCCGTAGGTCACCATGGCAAGGCCACAGATCTGGTGGTCTCCTGAGGGGGGCTGCTGCTGCTGTTCCACTCACAGCTAAGGCCACTGGGCTCAC
The DNA here is from genome assembly GCF_007474595.2 of Lynx canadensis. Taxonomy (NCBI): domain Eukaryota; kingdom Metazoa; phylum Chordata; class Mammalia; order Carnivora; family Felidae; genus Lynx; species Lynx canadensis. The sequence continues at coordinate 509,909 of NC_044311.2, read as the reverse complement.
TCAGAGTCAGGCTGCGGCTATCGCAGCTGGAGGCAGATAGGTAGGACTCAAATTGTGGTTATTTTATAACAAATGCATAATTTGTACATTGAGCAAGCATTACAGAGGTGTGGAACCAAAATGAAACTTCATGTTTGTCTTTCTCTGATCCTCTAAACTTTCTGCAGTGAGGAATAGTATTCTCCAGAGCCTGGATGAAGACTTGGGCAGACTGAAAATTCTGGTTACTCACAGATAGTCCTATGTTGCTTTTAGCCATAGATAGTCTCAAATAGAGAAATTAAAATGTCTAGTGTCATGTGATGGTCAAACTCTAACTTTGATTGTCAGCTGGAATGGCATTAGGTTATCTCCCCTCTAAGTTCATTCCTGCTTCCAGATGGAAGTTTCCAGTAGGAAAAAGGGATCATCCTTCTCCTTGCCCCTCTTTCTAAGCTCAATGCTTTTCCTGGCCTCCTTTGTCTCCCCCCTTACTAGTAGTTTCAGAGAGAAGCTAGGCCTGAGATGGGATGGGTTGCGGTCAAAACCATCTCTCATGACTTCCTCAGAGACTCCTCTTATCCCTCAATCTGAGAAGGTGCATCTATATTCCAGATGGCCCTTGAAATTCTATCTTTAGCCCCTAAAGATAGATCACCTAGCATTCTCCTCTTAAGGTCACCTCATACTACCAGCCGGTCCCACTGGCCAGGACCTTGTGTCAGCTTCTCCTGCATGGTCCACATCTGGTGTATGGTGGATGCTGTCAGGTCTCTTGCCTTGACTAGTTCTAGGAGTGCAGATCCTCTCAACCTGGCCGGCCTGCTGGCTTCACTACCAAGATGGAAAGCCAGTTCTTACCCACTCCGGATTTCCTTTGGTAGAAGGGAGTCAGACCCCATCCATGGTTCATTTTAGCTTTGTGAAGAATAGGTGTAGCCATGCACTGAAGAAAAAGTTCTCAGACACTGAGACTGAGTGGACATGCAGGGCTGTCTCTGCCAGGGAAATAGTAGCCACAGAAAAGTGCACATAGTCTTTATTTCATGTTCACCAGGTGTAAACATCAAAGAGTGTTAAAGCATGGGAGGAAAACACAAAGAGCCTCCAGACATAGACCAAACACACATCTGGTGTTTACGTGAAAGCATGCAGGGAAGATGGGCAGTTTCAAGAACTACTAGGTAATTACAGTGGGTCTGCTCCCTGACTGGCTCCTGGGAGTTCATGGGGCTCTGGATCTCATAGTGCTATCGCGTTTGACAGCCTTGAGACCAGAACATTGCTGATGTTTCAGCAATTACCCCATTTACTTTCCTGGGGCTTACAATACATTCTCTAGAAATAACTCCACAAATGGGTCAGGTTCCAGATCTGGGTCTCCCAACTGGATGGAATCCTGGTCAAATTTCCAACTGGTTTCTTGGAAGCCACCCTTGCTGGGCTTATGTCAAAAAATATCTCCTTCTAATGGAGGGAAAGGGACAGGATTCAGCAAAGCACCAGCTCTCACTAAACACATCCTTTCACCAAGATCCACACTAATGTAATTGCAAGGGTCTCTAAATGTGGAAGATGGAGTGCCAGAATGATTGATGTGAAAAGACTTGACCAGGCATTTCTGACCTTGAAGGTGGGAGAGACCACAAGCAAGGAATGCAGGCAGCCTCTGGATGAGGCAATAAAATAGATTCTCTCCTAGAGCCTTTAGATAGGAACTCAGTCTTGCCTGACACCCTGATTTTAGCCAGTAAGACCCATTTCTGGCTTTTGACCTCCAGAACTGCAAGACAAATTTGTGTTGTCCTAAGCCACCAAATTTGTGGTAATTTGTGACAGCAGCAATAGAAACTAGTACAAAGAAAGAATGGAGACAAAACCAGGAGATTCCAACAGAACATCAGTGCCAAGGGCAAATAAACACGTAGACTTTGGAGGTGTCAAGCCTATAGGACTTGAGAATATCACTTAAGTGCTATGTGCTTGAGTTTCCTCATCTGTAAAATAGGCTAGTAACAATGTTATTCAGAAGAGTGCCTTGTAGATTCATCTATTAACATTATTAGTACAGGATGATATAGAAGCAACTATGATGATCCCTTACCTGGACTGTATCCTGATATGAAAATCACTGAAGAAAGATGAAGACTCCCTAGTTATCCCTCAGACTCTGCATGTCCCAACTCTGACCCCATTCTCAATCTGCTACGCCCTCTAAAATAAATGGTCCATCAAGAAGATCCTCCATATCAGTCTGAACATCCCCTTCACTTTCCTGCTGTAACAGAAATCTGCCTGTACCACAGGACATTTTCGCTGTGCCCTCCTTAATTGTGGCTAAGGAGAATTTGAGTCGGGGATATAGTTAGTTTGGGATTTGTGGGATATAATGATGAAGATCCCTGCACTCCAATGTATAGTTAAGTAACTGCTTCTCTGCTGAACTAGGAATGATTTCTTCTGCTGTGCACTGAACCCAGTGTGGGGGCCTATGGACCAGACTTTGTATCAGGATATGAAAGTGGTCTGCAACTCCCACCACAGAAGTAAATGGGCGGTGGAGGAAAAATAAAATTTAGAATAAACAGGGTCCAAAGTTTATTACAAACAGAGGACTGAGTTCTCATCAGTGATCAGTTAAAATGGAAGATCTTTCTTGTTTAATACACAAGGTAATGCAGCATATGTAATTATAAATTCTTTAGACATTCATTTCTCTCTTTTTTGATGTGTAGAAATAAATTAAGACCAACCAAATGAGAATAAGCAAAGTATATTTATTCAGAGCTTGCTATAACAATGAAGTCAACCACCATCACTCTGCCTTTGGCAGAGGCCCAAAGGCAAGCAGAGGAGTGGAAAAGTTTTCTAGTGGAAAAAAAGGAAAGCTTCACGTGTGCCCTGACTGGAGGCTGTTGGCATAAAAAAGCTGACAGTGGGCTAACTAGGAGTACCATGTCCTATATGATTAGTTAAGGGTCAAATTTGGCTTTCTCTGATTGATCCTATGTTGGAAGCAAAAATTAAGAAAGCTGTCAGATTTTATTCAAATTCTGGTCATTTGGGATCAATTGGTACAGAGGTTGTTGTTTGGCTTCCTGGATCAGTTGTTAGAGATAATGCTCTGAATTCCTACAAGTCTGAGTTACAGATAGTAAGCTAGCTTCCTGAGCTACTTACTGTAGATAATATTTTGGTTTCCTGGGCTGGTTGCTGGAGATTGTGGGTCAGAGTTCTATTTTTATATATCACCATTTTTATATATCATTGTGAATGTGTATATTCATCCTCTCAAATGCTAATCACATGAGGTAAAATTTATCAGGATTCCTGTGTGTTCTGGGCACAAGCCTGTAGCAAAGTGTTGCTTTGTAACAGAAAGTATGGCAGTATAAAGACACATGTTTATATTTCCAAACTACCACTTATGAACAAATTTCAGTTGACTATCCTGGAAGAAAGACCAGATTGTTTATTCTCTCCATAGAAAAATATTACAAAACTATTATCAAGTGAAGATGTAATCAAAGAGTATGTAGCCAAAAAAGTTAAGGGGCGCCTGGGTGGCGCAGTCGGTTAAGCATCCAACTTCAGCCAGGTCACGATCTCACGGTCCGTGAGTTCGAGCCCCGCGTCAGGCTCTGGGCTGATGGCTCAGAGCCTGGAGCCTGTTTCCGATGCTGTGTCTCCCTCTCTCTCTGCCCCTCCCCCGTTCATGCTCTGTCTCTCTCTGTCCCAAAAATAAATAAATGTTGTAAAAAAAAATTAAAAAAAAAAGTTGAGAAAAGTTGTAATAATATAGACATATACAACATATAACAGTACAGAAATTATACACATGATAATGATGTTATGTAACTTTTATGGATTTTGTGATGCTTGTGTTGTCAGTTTGTTTTAAACCTATAATCTCAATTGTCAAAATGTCAATACTACCCAAAGCTATCTACACATTCAATGCAATCCCAATCAAAATTGCACCAGCATTCTTCTCGAAATTAGAACAAGCAATCCCAAAATTCATATGGAACCACAAAAGGCCCCGAATAGCCAAAGGAATTTTGAAGAAGAAGACCAAAGCAGGAGGCATCACAATCCCAGACTTTAGCCTCTACTACAAAGCTGTCATCATCAAGACAGCATGGTATTGGCACAAAAACAGACACACAGACCAATGGAATAGAATAGAAACCCCAGAACTAGACCCACAAACATATGGCCAACTCATCTTTGACAAAGCAGGAAAGAACATCCAATGGAAAAAAGACAGCCTCTTTAACAAATGGTGCTGGGAGAACTGGACAGCAACATGCAGAAGGTTGAAACTAGACCACTTTCTCACACCATTCGCAAAAATAAACTCAAAATGGATAAAGGACCTAAATGTGAGACAGGAAACCATCAAAACCTTAGAGGAGAAAGCAGGAAAAGACCTCTCTGACCTCAGCCGTAGCAATCTCTTACTCGACACATCCCCAAAGGCAAGGGAATTAAAAGCAAAAGTGAATTACTGGGACCTTATGAAGATAAAAAGCTTCTGCACAGCAAAGGAAACAACCAACAAAACTAAAAGGCAACCAACGGAATGGGAAAAGATATTTGCAAATGACATATCGGACAAAGGGCTAGTATCTAAAATCTATAAAGAGCTCACCAAACTCCACACCCGAAAAACAAATAACCCAGTGAAGAAATGGGCAGAAAACATGAATAGACACTTCTCTAAAGAAGACATCCAGATGGCCAACAGGCACATGAAAAGATGTTCAGCGTCGCTCCTTATCAGGGAAATACAAATGAAAACCACACTCAGGTATCACCTCACGCCAGTCAGAGTGGCCAAAATGAACAAATCAGGAGACTATAGATGCTGGAGAGGATGTGGAGAAACGGGAACCCTCTTACACTGTTGGTGGGAATGCAAATTGGTGCAGCCGCTCTGGAAAGCAGTGTGGAGGTTCCTCAGAAAATTAAAAATAGACCTACCCTATGACCCAGCAATAGCACTGCTAGGAATTTATCCAAGGGATACAGGAGTACTGATGCATAGGGGCACTTGTACCCCAATGTTCATAGCAGCACCCTCAACAATAGCCAAATTATGGAAAGAGCCTAAATGTCCATCAACTGATGAATGGATAAAGAAATTGTGGTATATATACACAATGGAATACTATGTGGCAATGAGAAAAAATGAAATATGGCCTTTTGTAGCAACGTGGATGGAACTGGAGAGTGTAATGCTAAGTGAAATAAGCCATACAGAGAAAGACAGATACCATATGTTTTCACTCTTATGTGGATCCTGAGAAACTTAACAGGAACCCATGGGGGAGGGGAAGGAAAAAAAAAAAAAGAGGTTAGAGTGGGAGAGAGCCAAAGCATAAGAGACTGTTAAAAACAGAACAAACTGAGGGTTGATGGGGGGTGGGAGGGAGGGGAGGGTGGGTGATGGGTATTGAGGAGGGCACCTTTTGGGATGAGCACTGGGTGTTGTATGGAAACCAATTTGTCAATAAATTTCATATATATAAAAAAAATAAAAAAAATAAACCTATAATCTCATTTGAAATTAAAACTTCATTTGAGTATCTGAGAAGGAAACCAATTTTCAAAGAACTAAGGAGAAAGGGTGTGAATAATTGGACCCAGATGCATCTGGCAGGTAAAAAGAAGAAAGGTATGGGAAAGCTTCATTAGCACAGCCATAAAATGTTGAGATCATCAGTGAAAGAGTTAGCCTTGACAAATAGAGGGATGCTCTTTCTGTGCAGCGGTAGAAAAAAAATGAGAGAATAAATATACAAACAGACAATGGCCAGATGATCTATAGAAATAAAAGTCTGACTCCCCAATCTACAGCAACCTGCCCAAGAAATTAATCACCTTATGTACAATAAATGGCCCAGGAAGCCAGTCTGCTATCAGTTAGACTTGTAAGAAGTCAGATTGCTATCTCTAGTAACAATCCAGGAAGTTAATTACTTCTGTGACAATCAAACCGAAGTGGCTAATACTTGATTAATAACTGACAGCTTCCCTAATTTTTGTCCCTGTTTCCAGCTTAGGACAAATCAGAGAAAGCCAAATATGCATCCTTAACCTATCATATTGATAGCCCACATGTAATTTCCCCAGGCCAATAGCCTCTAACCAGGGCATGCCTGAAGCTTTTCACTTGTTTTTTTTTTTTTTTTTTTTAAATTTTTTTCAACGTTTATTTTATTTTTGGGACAGAGAGAGACAGAGCATGAACGGGGGAGGGGCAGAGAGAGAGGGAGACACAGAATCGGAAACAGGCTCCAGGCTCCGAGCCATCAGCCCAGAGCCTGACGCGGGGCTCGAACTCACGGACCGCGAGATCGTGACCTGGCTGAAGTCGGACGCTTAACCGACTGCGCCACCCAGGTGCCCCGCTTTTCACTTGTTTTAACTAACAAGCTTTCCCCCTGCTCTGCTTGCCTTTGAGTGTCTGCAATGGTAACTGACACCCAAGTAGACTTTGCTTTTCTCATTTGGTTTTGTCTTTGTTTATTTCCTTCAAGAGAGGGAACAGGTAAATACAGAGATTTACTGATACAGAGGGAACTGGAATCTCAGAATGACTAAGAACACCCCAGAAAAGGAGACAGTTTCACCTGTGGAGCCGAGAGTGTAGAACTGAAGGCTTGAGAAGATGGAGAAGGTTTGCAGAGGGTGATGTGGAGAACAGAGTAGGGTATTAATAATAAGAAAGGATATGGTGTGATGATTTTTGAGCAGCCAGATGGTGGGGTTGCAAATGTCCTGTAAACTGAAATGTATAACTTTAGAGTAAAACTGCAACGTTGACAGGGGCCAGACAGGAAGCATAAACAAACAAAATTGTCTGAGGACGGTAGGGAATAGTGGAGACTGTGGCAAACTGCAGAGCACTGTCCTACCTGAAGGGGGAGCAGCTATTCAACTCCCCTTGTGAAGTCCAGATTTGTTTTTTATCTGACAGTGGTCAGGGGAAGGTCTCTCTTTGTAGCAACATTTGAGCAGAAGCCTGAAGGAAATTAGGGAATGGAGCATATAGATTCTGGTGGGAAGGAACATTCCAGGCAGGGGGACAGCAAATGCAAAAGACATAAGGAGAGATCATACTTAGCATGTTCAAGTGGCAAGTGAGAAGGCCAGTGGCCTGGAGCACCATAAGGAGGAAAGTGATAGATAGAATACTAGCACAAAAGGATACTGGGGACATGATTATACTTTGCCAAGACCTTGGATTTTATTTTAAATCGAATGGGTAGCCTTTGGAGGGTTTCTGGGCAGAGACAACTTGATTTTAATGAAGTAACTTGACTATTAGGTGGGCAAAGTTAGAAATAGGGAAATCAGTTACAAGGCTTTTACAATAGTCCAGGCAAGAAAGGATGGTGGTGGCCTGACTAGGGGACAGAAGTGGTGGACATGATAAGAAATTGTGAGATTTTGGATTTAATTTTCAGGTAGAGCAGTTTGCTGATGGATTAGATGGGGGTGGAAGAGCAGACCAGTGAGAAAGAGGATTCCAGAATGAGTCTAAGGTTTTTGACCTGGAATTACGGAGTTATTGCTAACTAAGCTGAGAACACTATGGGAGAAGAAACTATGGAAAGATCAAGCGTTATCTTGGGGATATGTAAATTTAAAAATGTCAACTAGAGGGGCACCTGGGTGGCTTAATCAGTTAAACCTCTGACTTCGGCTCAGGTCATGATCTCACGGTCCATGAGTTCAATTCTCTGTGCTGACAGCTCAGGGCCTGGAGCCTGCTTCTGATTGTGTCTCCCCCTCTCTCTCTCTCTCTCTCTGCCCCTTCCCCACTCATTCTCTCTCTCTCTCTTTTTTTCTCTCTCAAAAACGAGTGAATGTTAAAAAAAATTTTGTTTAATGTCAACTAGATATGGTCTTAGCTTGAGCAGAGTCCAAGGCCTATGTGTAAGTAGCTTATTTAGGAGGTACAAGGGCCGGCAATAAGAAAAGGGAGAGTGTGACCAGGAAGGAAGAAAGGCCAATAGAAAGTTGTGTTATCAAGGTTGCTGCCATGTACAGTGAAAACTCAAATCTTCAAAAGTACCAAAAAGAATATGCAAAATGCCTCCAGGACTGTCTGTCTGAAGGGTAAGGGGCAGGAGCACTTATTTACCAGCTCCCCACCCGTAGTTTCTCCAGGCCTGCTAACACCACTGCACCTTCTAATTGCCCATGCCCTTAAAAAAGCCAGCTGTCTGCCCTGGGGCATTGAGGGAAATCCCTGGTGCAGAAAAGGAAAATTCTTGCTGAATTCTTTCTGCTAAGTGAGTCAAAGCCTGAAAGAACTGTTTATTGCAGCCACTTGAATCAGAAGCATGGGCGAGGGACTACAAAGCAGGACATGGTGCTAGAGGTAAAAATTTGGAAGTCATCAATGCATATGTAAACATACATAATGTCCTCTTGAGCTGGAAAGTGACTAAATAGAAGGAAATTTCCCCTGTCACACTTCAAATAAAACCATTTAAGCAACCATCCATTCTACCCATTCTTACCCTGGTAAGTTTGACTTTGACATAGTAGCCACTGGCATAGCTCCCTTCTGTCTGAGGTTATCTCATATTGGATAGTGAAACAGGGATTCCCTCCTCCACAAACAAGATAATAGACTGCAGTGATGGCCCTAATTCCAACGGAAATTTCTACAGGCATAAATATAGGATCCCTTACAGAGATGCTAGAGTGTGGACACCTGCACCATAGTCATTCCTGCAACTGGTGTGCAGCCATGTACAGCCATACACACAGAATAAATGTGTGCTTGCTTCAGTCTCTCACTCAGACCAGAAGTGCTTGTCTCCTGAAGAAAACTTACTTGGAAGTGCAGGCAACTAAGCAGCAATCAGAAGAAACACTTAGGAAATGATTGATTCACAGCACTTTTAAATTACTTAAAGCACTGAAGAGCTTAGACTAGACAGTTTCTAAGGTCCTATTCCCCTCACAGATTTCCATTGTGTTCTATTTTGGACTTGTTACATTGAGTAATTGAGTTCTTCTGCCTCAATGGCACAATCAAAGACTTTTATGATCAAAGAGCATGAGTTCCTGGAGCCAGAGGAAAGAGTCATGGCTCATCCTTGGCTGCTCTGGATCTGAAGCCCTCTAGTGGGGAGAGTTAATTGAGGTTCCCAAATCTGGACTTTAATATCTGAAGTAAAATATTTGGCCTTTGATTTTTTTTTCTAGAGGTAAAATAGGATCATCAACTAAAAGAAACACATTTAAAGGTTCCAATATGTTGTTGTTTGCTGAACATCAGATTATATAATATTCCTGGACAGAAGATTTACAATCTAAACTTGAGTAAGAAGCTAACCCTGGAGAAAGTATTGAAAATACTTAGGAGAAAGAAAGGTGATTATGTCTTGGGGGATCACCACATTGATTCTTTTGTTATTCATTTTTAGATGGTGTAAGAATGTCTCCTGACACTGTGTCAGGACAGAAGTTTTTCCTTTCATCCCCTTTGCTCCTTTCATCCTCATCCTTAGTTACTGGGGAGTGTGTGGTGGGGAGGGGTGTCTCTTACCAGAAAAAGAAGAAATTAAGTATTTTAAAGAGAGGAATATAATGCAGAAGATAGGCTAAATGCACAGAGAAAACAAATAGGGTTTCATGTTCCCAGAGATTCATAACAGAAAGCCACTACCACCCCTTGAAGCAAAGGGACATCAAGGTACCTGGTGGAAGCTGCCCCACAGTAAGCCTGACCAGCAAGAGATGGAGTCTCAAAGAAGATGCAGCTGGTGTCTGATAGGCAGCCTAAGGTAGAGAAAATATCCCTTCTCCATTCTCCTACCAGTGTCCTCCATTGGCCAAATCTCACCCAAAGCCAACTGACCCAGGAGTGTGGAAAACACCCCTATGATTCAGAACAGGGCAGAGGAAGGGTGTGGAATTACTCTGAGTACAAACTGGCCAGTGACTGGTATGATACAGAGTAAAATAATACTGTCAAAGCTGATAAATATTAGTAATAGAGACGTCTTGTAGTCTTCTGGATGTTTGTAGAAGTAGACCATGGATCTGTAGGGCTGGCTTCATGGGCACATGGGCTGTGTAGTTCCACCAGGCCAACAAATTATGTAGCCAGTTCTGTGCATTAATAATCTACAGCTGTAGTTATGGCTCTGCTGTCATCCTTCAAGGATAGAGCTAGGACCTACCACACACAAAGGACACTGAAGAAGCAGTGACTCTGAAGTTGACTTTGAGGGCTGAACAGTAGTGTCAGTCAGGATCCAGGGGCAAGGGGAAGGGGTTAATAGAAAAGGGTAGGGGACTAGAAGAGAAAGGACCCCAGACTCTCACAGAGGGCTGATTCTGTGTGGACTGAGATATAAGCCAATAGGTATGGGTATATATTGTAGTCTATCTTCTGAACTCCCAAGTGTGTGAGATCTGCCACTAAGAATATTGAATCCTTTTTTGGTAAACAAATGTGCCTGTCCTTTCCAGAAATTACCAAGCACAATGAAAGGATTATGATAATCATTTCACAGAAGAGAACAAGAGATCCATGAAAACTTGTATAAACACACCTAATCTCCTAGGGTTTTCTGTGAAAGCAGTTTGGTATGGGGAATTTAAAATCTGTAATAAAGATTAGAAATTTCTTATTCAGAACACTCAATTGCTTGACTTTGCAATTTCCTATGCTACTAAACTCTTCCCATTCTTTTTGTATGCATTGCTTAACAGTTACGGGTCATAAAAGTTTTTAAATTATTGGGTCTATAGCTGTATTTAAGATCATCTGTTTTTATTCAGACCAAAGAAGCTGGATTCTTGAATTTTTATCTTTTATTTTATTGAGATCTTAGTAGCAAAAAAAAATTTTGTAGGCAATAAATGTCAGAATTATATAGAATCTATCTTTTGATATATTGAAGTTTTTTTTAACAAATCAACCTAATGTTTACAACCTACTAGGCATTTGTTCTAAGTGCTTTACAAATATATGCACACAAAACTCTACGCATCTTTAGTTCTCCACTGGGGGTCTTTAACAAAAAGATTAATAAGAGAAAAACAGTTTAATGAATACAGTGTACATCATGCAGGAGAAACCTCAACAAAGGGTAACTCAAAGTGATGGCTTAGAACTCTGGCCTATAAGATGCTATCATCTTCAACAAAGAACAATAACTTTGTTTAGAAGTGGCAGGACAAAGGAAAATGGTTTTAGTCTTCCTAGAGTGGCAAACTACAGGAAGATCAGTATATGGGAAGAAACTAATGGAGTAATGTTTATTTGAAAATTCCTCTAGTACCAGCTCTATGGTGGTAAAGTCTAGAGTCATCTCCAGTAAAGCAGAATTTACATCCTGCCTTTAGGCAGAGGGCAAGGGGAGGGAGGTAGAGAAAGTTTTTCTGTATTTGCTACTTCCTAATTGTCTTCAGCTCCAAATAATTTTTATGTCAAAGAGTCATATTTTGGGTAACATATTTGGTTTCTTTCAGGAGACGCTATTATTTCATTCTACAGGTGAGAAAACTGAGGCACAAAGTGAACAAGCATGTAGCCTGAATTCCCTAAAATAGCTTTTTCTATTCTGTTATTCTTAAACTGGTTTCCCTTTTACTGGGGGTTTTTCACAAGAAGAAAGAAACAAGGGAAGTTTCTAGATCATTTACACCTCCTTTACCCGAGTTCTATTTTATAGAAGCTCCTAAGGATACTCCTCTTAAACTGCTCATCCAAACTGCCATAGTAGTCTGTGCATCATACCCAGCAGCCTTTAACGTCCACACACATTGTGTTAAAAATCACCAAGTTTATCTTAAAACATACAAAATGCAAAGATTAACAGAAGATATCTGCCCTGAAAGAGATAGAAAGAGCTGAAAGCAATGTGTTAGCAGGCAGGCAGGAATACCTGATGCTCCTTGCCTCCAACACATACATACACACACACACACACACACACACACACACACACACACGTAAGGAGATGGGTAGCAGGGAAGCTTCCTTGAGGGGTGATCCTCATACTAAATCTTGAAGGAGAATATGTAGTTCACCAAGCAGAAAAGCAAAAAAAGAATTTCCAGGACTAGCATGTAAAGACGCATAAGCATGACACAGCATATGAAGAGCAGGATATGTGTGGTGTTAGAAGATAGTTTTCCAAAAAACAAGATAAAGTCATGACTCTCATAGAGATGTCTCATAGAAATGAACTTGTACTAACTTTCTCTCATTAGGCAGATTTTATAAATACCAGTTCAAAGGATAAGTCTCAAAAACAGACACACAGATCAGGAATATTGAAATGAATGTGCCAATTGAGGAACAACTGGCTTCTTCCACAGTGAGAGTGGGAAGTCAACTGAGGATAAGACAGGATTTGCATGTCCATAGACCATTATTTTGTATTGCTACCACTTATTTTAAAATTAGTAAGATATGTCCCATAGAATCAGAATCAGATAATGCAGAAGGGTGACTCCTACATATAGTTTTCCACTGAAGTACAACTTTTCCCCTACAGGGACAACAAGAGACAAAATTTGTTAAATATTCAGTGGCCACAGGAGAGAACCATAAAAGGTTTGGACTTCTTTCTACTATTTTAGTCTCTAAGTAAAGGAGGTTCATGAAGGACCAATCTGGGAATGCCAGGATCTCTGACATGGGAGGGGCAGGGCAAGGCCTGGCAGCAGGTGGAAACCTCACCGAAATACCACAAATGTCACCTGCCGGACACCAAGACCTGACCTTTACCTCACACCTGCTTGTATTCACTGACCTTTGTTCCACATTTTTCCTTAATCTCTTTTTTCCAGCTCCTCTCTTAACTTGGGTAAATGGGAAGTGAAACTTCCCTTAAGCCATAGCGACTGCCCTAAGACCTCCAGCCAGCCCAGGCCACCCAGACCAGTTTGAATTTAACTTCTGACTCATGCTTGTGCAGATGGACCATGTTATGACCTCTAGAATAACTGATGATTACCTTAACTCATCATAATACTAAAATCCCCACCCAAGAGGGGCGCCTGGCTGGCTCAGTTGGTTAAGCAAGTGTCTGACTTCGGCTCAGCTCATGATCTTGTGGTACATGAGTTGGAGCCCCGTGTCCTACTCTGTGCTTACAGTTCAGAGCCTGGAGCCTGCTTCAGATTCTGTGTGTTATGTGTCTGTTTCTGCCTCTCCCCTGGTCGCACTCTCTCTCAAAAATAATAAACATTAAAAAAAATAATAATAAAAATAAATAAATAAATAAAATCTCAACCCCAGAAGGATCCTCAGCCTCATTTATATAACAAACAACGTATGTATAGGCATGTTTCCTTAAGGCACATGGACAACTTCTACCTACCCTACATATGACAAGGCTTCCCTATCTAAATATGCAACTTAACCCTAAATGAAAGGAACCCATTCATCCGTGTTCTTGGAGTCATGGCTTTGGAAGCCACTCCCCACTATCTCCTTATTTGCTGCAAATGAACTTTTCTTTGCGTGACAACTCAACCTGGTGCAGTTTCTGGCTCACCAAGTAGCAAACTCAAGGTTGGTTTGGTTACATAAGGACAGAGGCATGAATACAATTTAGGAGGCTGATGCCGTAGGTCAAATTCTGAGAGCCAGGCCCAAAGTAATGGCAAAGAGCAGAGAGTGGCTGACAAACACAGGAAGTAGAATCCAGCAGATGTAATGAATGTGGCTGTGGCGAATGAAGTGGAAAGAAGTGGTCTCTGATCGTTTCTAGATTCTTGGCTTACACAAATGGGTGGACAGTGGCACATCCACCAACACAGGAGGAGGAAGCTTGTCGAGGAAGGATTAAGCTCAGTTTTGCACATCTGGAGCTTGAGGTGTCTATACGGTATGTGGGTGACTATATTGAGAAGGCTGAAGGAACGGGACCCCAGAGGACGGGACGGTTAGAAGCCACTGGCTGACACTCATCTTTGCCAGTGGCTAGGCAGGAGGGGGCAGCACGTGAGAGAAAGGGCCCCCAGTGGCTGCTGGAGGTTCCGGCCTAGGAAGGCGACTCGGGCCACAGACCCAAGCAATGAGGCCCTCATGCGTAGCCCGCACCTGCTTGGGGCACTTCCGCCCGTTGGGCCCCGCCCGTCCTGCCCAGGGGGTAGCGCGGGCCCCACTTCCGCTTCCGCCTCCGCCCCCGGATCCAGACTGCAGGCGGCACGGAGCGGGGCCGAGGGCGGTAGGAGCTCCGCGGCGGGAGCGGCCTTCGCGCGGCTGGTGGGCTCCTGTGAGTGGGTGCGGCAGGCCTCGGTGGGCCTTGGCCGAGGACTGGGCTGGCCGCCTAGGGCGGATGCGGCCGCCGCTGCCCTCGGGCCCCGCGGCGGCCCCCGGGCGTGAAGGCGACTCGCGAGGCCTGAGGAAGCGAGGCCGGCGGCCAGGGCCAGGCGAAGCGGGAAGTTGTGGCCCTGAGGCCACGGGACGCGAGGAGAGCGGGCAGAAGAGGAGAATGGTGGCCCGAGCGTCTGGGAGAGAAGAGGTGGAAAGTGACAAGTCGGGTGAGGGTGAGGCGTATGGGACCGGGAAGGCCGCCGTGAGGCGGCGGGAGAAGGGCCAGGGTAGGCGGGGGTGGGGGGGCTTCGGGCCCGTCAGACCCTCAGGGCTTAGAAGCAGCGAAGGAGGCAGAGCTCCCCTTGCAGCCGGGAGGACCAGTAAGAGAGGCCTCCTAGATCACTCGCATTCTAGCCTTTGCATCTCAGCCTGCCCCCCTGTTGTTTCCCACTAGTGTGTAGCTTGAATTTGCATTGAGCTTTACCGATGCACGTGATTGACCGGAAGCCCTTGGTCAGAATTACTTTCAGAGCAATTCCTATTAGTGGTCCATTTTGGCTACTGTGAAGTGATGTTGATGCTAGCGATTATTCAGCTGGTTTGGAATTTATACGGGTTTGTATGGAGTTCCTTAGCGGAAATTAGGTTTTTCATTTGAAAACAGAAGTATATTCCCATACAGCTAGCTATTCAGGGAAATAAATGTGGATGGCTTCACAGTTTTTTATTTTAAGTGGTGTTGCTTTTTCCTCCTCAATATAAACATCTTTTCTGGTATGTTTTGTTGTTTTGATCAGCCAAGGAAAAAAGAAAAGTCACTGAAGCTTCAAGTCATGATCCACAGCCAGGGATTGACCTGGTAAGAAAGGAATCATTAACCAGTTTGGAATCTTTCCAAACAGTGGAGTGCAGTGAATTTCAAAGTATGGCTTTCTTGCAGTCTTTGGGTAAGGAGAGTTTGGTAGAAGGTATTAAAAGAAGAATTCAAATTAAAAAACTTAAAAGCTTAGAGAGCCCACCTCTCAAAATAACTGACAGTAAGGCTACACAAAATATTAAGGTTGAATTCCAAGATGAACTGTACAAGAATACTCCAAAATATTCTTGTAACAGCTTGTCACCTGGAGTAGAAAATAATTCCATTTTAAAATTACATGATTACAATTTTTTCCCCCATTCCAAGGGTTGTAATGATGGAAATAACCTTGCATATAAACCTCATGGTGGATGTATGCACGTTCCAGAAAATTCCTCGAAGTTAAAGAAAGAAAACCTCAGGAGTCTTGCAGATAAGAGTGACACAAATAATATTCCCCAGCTCTTACAGACTGAAGAAAACTTAATGGGAGTAAATAGGTTATTATTTGAAGAAGCTGATTTACACCAAAGTAAAATTAATGGCTTGCTTTCCTGCCTTCAAAATGAAAAAAATAAATATTCAATAGAGGAGAACAATATTGGGAGAAAACCCAGGAAAAGGATGAAAGTGTCTGAAAAAGGAAATGAAATGGTTATTGAGATGAACTGCTGTAATGTGTATAACAAATCTGAATTGGTGTTACAAGACAACCAAACAGGTGCTGAGGGCAAAGGAGCAGAGACTTTAGAGGCTAAAAAAAGTCCTTTAAAAGTTTTGAGAAAAGTAAACCATAATACACTCTCCCCAATGGATCATTTATTAAGTCTTCCAGAAATAGGAAAAAAAACAAGTCCTGAACATCATGTAAATGCTATGTTTCAGAAAACCCTTGAGCCACTTGTGGAAGAAGAAACAAAGAACACTCCAGAGCCCTTAGGATTTAAAGGCATGGAGCCGGAAGAGTATTTTAAGTCAATGCAAAGCTCAGTAGTGAAATTATCTAGTGATTGCCATCTTACTGAAAAGAGATCTTCACAGGAAGACTTGAGAAATGAAGCTGAAGAATCGAAGTCAGGCTGTCACAGAACAATACCGATGACTGGTAAAAGAACTTGGCCTTGTTATTCATGTGCTAGAATATCTGCCCAGTGTTGGAAAAAGTCTTCCTTGCCAGATTCAAATAACTTTCTTCCTGGGTCTCAGCAAAGTTTTAGGCAAGATGATTTTCTTAAACACCAAACAAATCAAACTCACTTAATTGATTCTAAATTATCATTACAGAGTACCATAACAAAAACAAATGGTGAATCTTCAAGCAAAGAAAAATTGAATTCTAATTTAAATTGTTTGTCTTCAGTCTCTGCAGTAGAGCCTACTTTGACGATTATAAAGGAACCTACAATGGATGATGGTAAAAAGATGAAGTCAGAGGAATGGAGCAGAAGTGGGTCAGAGGTAGTTTCTAATACTGATGAAGATACTCCGCTAACTAATGTGACTCAAAACTTAACAGGAAGTAAAAAAAAAGATAGAGGGAATTTAACAAAACTTAATTTGACAGTGGCTTCACAGGATGGCCAGGAAGCAAATAACTCTCTAGGCAAAACGATTCATCGAAAAGCATGCATTGCTAAGCAAACACTTGTGGTTCCAGACTTGGTTAAAATATTGAACACAGGAAGACTGACTAATTTTAAAATTCCATTACTTAAGAATAAAACAGAAAAAAGAAAAGAAATAAATGCCAGGTCATCAGAGAGAGATGCATATAGTCCCCTAGAACTTCTTGACAATTTATCTGGAGCAGAGGTAAGACAAAGTAGGAGTAAAGAAAATGTCTCCACAGTAACATCGGGACCTCAGTCTTTGAGTCTACAAAATAGTGTAACTCCAGTGCAAGCTGATTCTGACTCATGCACGTGTAAGAATTCCTGTGGTGTTTCTCCAAACTTTTTAAAGGAAAGCAATGATACTAAACCATCTAACTGCATCTCTGAACCAGGCAATATTATTTCTAATAAGGAAGCTGTTTCTCTCACAATTGAAAGAAATAGTTTTTCTTGTGATCTTGGGTGTATGGAGAAAAGTTGTGCCTCCTCTAATAAACAAGAAACATTCAAACCAGTTTTCTCTGAAGTTAGTGGTAGAGAAATGACTAAGAACTTTTCAGAAATTAAAATGGGGTTTCCAGATATTCTGAAAGCATATGAAGATGATGTCCTCTTAATTGATGTCATTCAAGATGACCCAGATCTCTTTGGGGTCTCCAATGAAGGGGAGCTCTCATTTACTTCAGAGGTCCCTATGATAAGCCAGGAGCCCATTGTTGCTGAAGAGCACCAATCAACAGACTCTAAGCACGTGGAACTTCCAGAAAAAAAAGAAACAAGTGATGACTTGAGGTATGCATGTTAAAGTATGCCTTTTGGTGCAGATTATTGTTGGGGGTTTCAAAAGCACTTTCTGCTCTTAGGTATCACTGATTTATTCAGTGATCATTGAAACTCCATTATGTTTTTAATACAGTTATTTACTAAATGTAATGTAACACATTACTGCTGAAACCTGGAAATGTCATTATGCTAAAATTTAGAGTCAAAATAAAGCAATTCTATTTTGGATATTATGGGCACATTAGCAGTTCAGAATTTAAAATGGTGATTTGTAAATTACTGACACTGATGCTTTCAAAAGTCAATTAAATTTATTTTCCTATGTTCTTAAATTATTACAAATATGCAGATATACTTTTATTTCAGCCAAGTTACTAAGAACAGTACTGTATATTTTAACCCATTTTCTGTGTCTTCCTTGTTAGATAAAAAATTCATTTTTCAAGGAACACAGAAACGTTGGAAAGGTTTATTTGACATATTTAGGACTTGAGAGTAGAATCAAAAGTTAAACCACTTTTCAGAAGAAAATGGCGTAAAATTTTTCTGATGGTTCTGCTTTTAAGGTGATGGTTTTAAATGATGGTTTAGCCCCCAAAGAGGGCAGTTTTGCCTAAGGCAACTGTAAATGGAACCAAGTAGTAAACCTTCATGCTCAGGAATTTGATCTATTCTGGTTGATCCAAATTTTATGTTATGTCATATTTTACTAAACTTTTATGATTCTTCAAGCTCTAATCTATATGTTACAACACTTGAATAATGCAATGTTTTGTGAACAGACTCAAAAGGAAACATGAAAACCCTTTCCACTAAGATTCAGTGTTACATTACTTAAATCTCTTTGGTATTTATACATTTTACTTAGTTATTTTTGTGATACATTCTTGATGTTTTTAGTGTTTCAAGAACTTTTTTTTTAATTTTTTTTTTTATTTAAAAAAAATTTTTTTTTTTCAACGTTTATTTATTTTTTGGGACAGAGAGAGACAGAGCATGAACGGGGGAGGGGCAGAGAGAGAGGGAGACACAGAATCGGAAACAGGCTCCAGGCTCTGAGCCATCAGCCCAGATGCCTGATGCGGGGCTCGAACTCACGGACCACGAGATCGTGACCTGGTTGAAGTCGGACGCTTAACCGACTACGCCACCCAGGCGCCCCTAAATTCTTTTTTTTAATGTTTATTATTGAGAGACAGACACAGAGCATGAGCAGGGGAGGGTTAGAGAGAGGGGGGAGACAGAATCCGAAGCATGCTCCAGGCTCCGAGCTGTCCGTACAGAGCCCAGCGCGGGGCTCGAACTCACAAACTGCAAGATCATGACCTGAGCCAAAGTCGGTTGCCCAACCAGCTGAGCCACCCAGGCGCCCCTCGAGAACTTTTAACTTATCAAATCGAGTACTTTCTGTTTGTCAAATGGAAGACTAAGCTTTATTATGTATTTTTAGCAGTATAATGAGATAGGATGATAGTTTGCCCATTTCAAAGATGGAAAAATAAAGATGACAAGTTGTCATTTGTCTAGGGTCACACTGCTAATAACATCTGGCTATGAACTGAGGCCTGTCTTACTTTAGAATTAGTGCTAAAAAAAGAAAAAATTTAATGATTGAGAACTTGACCTTTATAGTCTTTATCGTTTTTTATTCTTCTTGCCACCTATCAGCTATGGGACCTTTTAGGCAAATTATTTTACCTTATCTGTTAAAGGGGAAGATACTTGCTTCTGGATTGTGTGGGTTAAATCAAAGAGGAGATTTTGGTTTTAGCATGGCACTGAGTGAGGAGTAAGGGTTCAAAAGGAGGTAGTTAATGAAGGTGATTTTAACTTTTGGTATACCACACTTCTTTTGAGGAATACAAAGGGAAATTAGAGCAAATCCTGCATTTAAATAGAGCAGACATCTCCGTTAGCTAATAAGATGTTGACAGTAAGCTACCACCAAAGGTAGAAAGAAATGTGAATTGTTAGGAAGTTTGTTTTCTTTTCTTTTTTTTAGAATAATGGCTGATTTTGAAAAAAGTGATACATGTTCATTACATTAAAAGTATAAAAGGGGGGTAATCCTACCATCCAAAATAACAAATCAATTGCTAACAATTTGTAGTCATCATTTCAGACATCTATTTAGGCATATACATAGACATATTTTAGAAAAATTATATTGTTATTTTTTAGTAAAAATATTTTTATTCTTGATTGAGGGGAAGGGGAACTAAAATGAAACTAAAGGGATTGCTGAAACAATATACTTCTGTATCACAAGAGATTAGTTTCGAAAAGTCTCTCTCTAAAGTTAATAAGAAATGTTATTTAATAGCTTGAATTTTATCATGACTTTTAAAAATTATGTTCTAACTTCAGACAGCAGCATTTGCTTTCCAAACATGAAAGATGAGCATAACTGTACACTTTGGCTTTTCTACCAGTGTTGCCCCCAACTTTTGTGTTTTAAAAAAATGTTTTATATTGTTAAGCTTTGTGTCATTTACATTCTCTTCAATAATCTGAATTCCCAAAGACTCTCTTAGTTATATATTTAAATTGATTCAGTCCCTACCATTATGCTTTGTACTTTCCTCTGCTTTGGCTATTTTGATTCATTTCTTAGTTGGATAGATTTCAGAGCAGTTTTCTTCAAGAAGAGTTCATGATTGCTGTGTTCTTTAAGATCTTGGATACATAAGAACAACTGTTGTGTAGGCAAATTGGGTATAAAATTTTCAGTTGATGTTTTTCCTTTTTACAACTGTATGGTCATTCCAGCCTGCTTTCTGACTTCGTTGTGAAGCCTGAAGCCAAACCTAATTCTCCCATCATTCCTCTCTCAACTGCCACTTCTGCCTTTTCCTCCTAGCCCTCCCCCCACTCCTCCTTCTCCCTTTCCACCTCGTCTTCCTCCTATCAGCTATCAGTTGTTTCTCTTACTTTCTGTCTTGGGATTGGTAATTATGTGTCAGTTTTTCCTGGACAAGGTGAACCGTTTTGGTTTGCAGTATCAAATTTACTTCAGATAATTTTTCTGATTGTCTTTGAACGTCATTTCCCTTTATTTCAGAAGTGCCAATTATACTTTTATTGGCTTTTTTTTTCATATCTCCTTCTGAAATTTTGGTCTTCAAGTAAACTTGAAAATTTCCTCAGTTGTTATTTATTGCATTGTATTGTATTTTTTTTATTTGATTTTACTTTTTTATTTTATTTTATTTTTTTTTTCAACGTTTATTTATTTTTGGGACAGAGAGAGACAGAGCATGAACGGGGGAGGGGCAGAGAGAGAGAGAGACACAGAATCAGAAACAGGCTCCAGGCTCTGAGCCATCAGCCCAGAGCCCGACGCGGGGCTCGAACTCCCAGACTGCGAGATCGTGACCTGGCTGAAGTCGGACGCTTAACCGACTGCGCCACCCAGGTGCCCCTGATTTTACTTTTTTAGAGAAAGTGTGAGCCGGGGAGAGGGGCAGAGGGAGGGAGAAAGAGAGAGACAAGGAAAGAGAGAGAGGGAGAGCAAATCTTTTTTTTTTTCTTCCAAGTTTTCATTTTTTTTTTATTTTTTATTATTATTTTTTCAATATATGAAATTTATTGTCGAATTGGTTTCCATACAACACCCAGTGCTCATCCCAAAAGGTGCCCTCCTCAATACCCATCACCCACCCTCCCCTCCCTCCCACCCCCCATCAACCCTCAGTTTGTTCCCAGTTTTTAACAGTCTCTTATGCTTTGGCTCAGGAGAGCAAATCTTAAGCAGGCTTCATGCTCAGTGCAAACCCGAACTTGTGGCTCATTCCCATGACACTGGGATCATGACTTGAGCTGATATCAAGAGTCAGACACTCAACTAACTGAGCCACCCGGGTGTCCCCTCAGTAGTTATTTTAATTTTTTTTCTGCAATAGAAATACCCGTTTTATAATCATCCACAGTGCTAGGATCAACCTTAACGGGGAAAAATGGAGGTATGATAAACAGAGGGTCTGCTAATAGTTGGACAGAAAGTTGTTAATGATTCTAGAACTAAATGAAGCTTAAAATATAATTTCAAATTTCAAAACTGTCCCTTTTATCAACCAGTTGCTGGTTCATATACTACTTTTTCCTCTAAGACACTAAGAGGTTGAAGCCTGTTAGACCGTGTTTGTATTTTACAGGAACAGAACTAAAGGATGGGAGGGTTAGGGGGCGTCTGACTGGCTCAGTCAGTTAAGTGGTCAACTTAGGCTCAGGTAATGATCTCGTGATTCATGGGTTCAAGCCTTGCGTCAGGCGCTGCTGTGCTGACAGCTCAGAGGCTGGAGTTTGCTTCAGATTCTGTGTCTCCCTTTCTCTCTCTGCCCCTCTCCCACTCTTACTCTGTCTCTCAAAAAATAAACACTAACAAAAGGTTTTTTAAAAAATAATTTAAAAAAAAGTGGGAGGGTTAGGGCAGATACTGTCAGAAGCTCTGGACTGCTTCTTACTGTTAAAACATAGTCAAGCCTGAATTGATTCAGTTATTGGAGGAAGTGTTCTCAGACTTGGTTAGGGAGAATTTGTAAGATGTGTAAGTTATGTTAGAATGCTTATTCATTTTTGATCTCTACAATGGATAGAGTTCATATTAAAACCCAAATTATCAGAAGCATATTGGAACTAATCCACTAACACTTGAACTGATGAGCTTGGTAATGCATAATTTTTGACAATGATAAAACTTTTGAATTAGCCTGTAAATACATTAGCCTGAGATTGTCTATAATAGTGCTGACCTAGAACGTAGGATTATCTTCAATCACAATTTTATTATATTCTAAAATATAAGTTGAGTGATATTATACAGTGGATCATTGAGATTTTAAGAATCTGCCAAGCATTCGAGGGAATTGCTGTGTAGGTATGAAGGAAAAATCAATGTGCCTGAAACAAAAATACATAAACTGAAGTACTAAGAATACTAGTAGTTTAGAAAAGAGGGATGAAAAGGTATCTTGGAAAAGTCAGAATTTGTACTGATCCTTGAAATTTGGATTGATTTAGATTTAACAAAGGGGAAGAAGGAAAAAAAATTGGTGGGGGAAGAAAATTAATGAAGAAAAGGTAGGCATAAGGTAAAGGTAAATATGAATATGGTTGTAGAGGGCAGATTATGAAGCATTTCCTGACTCTTTCAGGCAGAGTTAGGAGCCCTTTCTGTTCCCATAGCACCTTTTCCTATCACAATTATGGCACTGATGTTATGATAGTAATAACTTACATGTCTCTTGCCTATTAAACTGTTGGACTTCTTGAGGGTAGGAAGTTCCCATGTCTCATTTACCTTTGCAAGCCCAGTCCCTCATACTTTGAGGGAAGGGAGAGAATTAAACTTTAAATTTCTATCATAGTAGGCTGTGCCTCAAGCATCTAGATTAGAATATACGTAAATGAAGACAGTGAATCCTTTCTTTCTAAAGCAAATAGATGTTGATGAGTACTGGGAAATAAAACTGGATAAATAGGGTGATGCCAGATTAAGATGGTTGGAAAGTTGAGCCTCAGAAATTGAAGTCACCAGGACAGGACTAATGCTGGTGATCAATGAGGACCAGTTACACCACCTTTGCAAATTGGATTTAAATCCATAAAGAGCATTGTACCTTCTGGAGCTGGTAATAATAAACACAAACTTCTAGAGGGAAAAATGCCTGACACCAAGGTTGTTCAGATGATTCAGAAGACATTCTTTCTCTCCCTGTATATTTAGATTCTGTAGCCTTTTAGGAAGCTTACCTTGCTCCATTCTGCCTTTCCACTGAATATCTGAGACACTCTATAGTGCAAAATTTTACACTGAATTATCAGAACTGATATTTGGTGTCTGCCCTGTGCTAGATACATCACTTACATTATTTTATTTAGTAGAATAATTCTGAGGTTGAAACTGGCCCTTTTTATTTTAATTCTTTTTTAAGTCCAGTTGACATACAATGTTGTATTAGTTTCAGGTATACAGTGTAGTGACTCACTATCTCTGTACCTTATGCTATGCTCACCACAAGTTTAACTACCGTCTGTCACCTTACAATAGTATTACAATATCATTGACTATATTTCCTTTGCTGTGCCTTTTCTTCCCATGAATTTTTCACTCCATAACTAGAATCCTGTATCTCCTATTCTCCTTAACCCACTTTTTCCATTCCCATACCTCCCTTCCCTGTAGCAATCATCAGTTCATTCTTTATAGGTTTCATTCTGCTTTTTGTTTATTCATTTGTTTTTTAGATTCCACATATGAGTGAAATCATATAGTATTTGTCTTCCTCAGTCTGACTGATTTCATTTAGCATAATACCCTGTAGGTCCATCCATGTTGTTGCAAATAGTATGACCTCTTCCTTTTTTTTTTTTTTTTTTTTAGTGCTATGTAATATTCCTGTGTGTATACACTACATCTTTATCCGTTCATCTATCGATGGACACTTAGGGTGCTTCCTTATCTTGGCTAATGTAAGTAATGCTACAGTAAACATAGAGGTGCATATATTGGTATTTTCATTTTCTTTCAGTAGTACAATTATTGAGTCATAATGTACTTCTATTTTTAATTTTTTGAGGAACCTCCATACTATTTTCCGCAGTGGTTGCACCAACATTGTACAAGCGTTCCTTTTTCTCTACATCCTCACTAACACTTGTTATTTCTTGTGTTACTTATTTTAGCCATTCTGACAGGTATGAAGTGATTTTGATTTGCATCTTTCTGATGATTAGTGGTATTGAGCATCTTTTCATGTGTTCATTGGCCATCTCTGAGTCTTCTTAGGAAAAATGTCTGTTCAGTTTCTCCAAAACTAGCCCCCCTTAAAATTGAATCAAAGTGTTTAATTTTCCAAAGGACACACAGCTAGTAAGTTAGTAAGGCCTGGATCTGAACCCAGGGTAGCTTGCTCTGAAGTTTGCTCCTCAGCCCAAAACAGCCTGCTAGAACAGAGACATTTTGGTTATTTGTAAGACTTTAATTTGATTACTCTACAGATTGCCACAGAACATTAATCTACTTTTGATCTCTTTTCTCCATCATTTCCTCTCTAAAGTGGCGGTGGGGCAGTTTGAAGAAGTGTCATTCTTATTTTTACTTTTTTCTCTTTTGGGTCACATAAACCATTGTTTTTTTTTGTCTTTGCCAGAATATATGATATTGTACTTTATGGAATACTCATTTGTAGTAGCAAGAGACCTAGCACCTCACACCAGGGCATCAGGCCAGGCAACCTCTGTCCCAATGAATTGGATACTATAATATTTCTCTGCTTTTGGCCACTGCTATCTACAGAATAATTGCCTCAGTAAATTTGTAGCAGCCCTATTTAGAAGCAGTATGTGAATGTGTAAATAAGTGAACACTGACCTCAAGTCAGCTAGTTAACATCTTAGAAGAAAGCAATAACATTTTGAATTTTTCTTGGGCATAGTTTTCAGACTTGTTCTGGTAGTAATAATTCTAGAGCAGTCCTGCTCAACTTTTTGTCAGTTACCCATAGCAAAGGTACATTTTGCATTACAATCCAGTACATACTTGTGAGTGTGTGAAACAGATTTATAAAAACAATATTTTCCCTACTATAAGAGATGTAGTATCATATTTTGTATTAAATTTTGTTTTATAAAAAAAAAAAAAAAACAAGTCCTGGGTGGAACCCATTAAACTTCATCACTCCCTTACAAAATGCTGTGGTTGGAGGATAAACTTGATGTAATCCGTGTCGTTCTTCAGAAACCTCTTTTACTCCCCTCTCCTTCCCTCTCCTTGTTGCTCAAATCTCTTTTGCTTCTCTGTACTTCTATAGCTTCACTCAAGTCTGTTCGTTTCTCTCCTTTCCTCATCCTCCCCTTCATTTTTGAACCTTCCCACTCCATCAAGGGAGAGCTGTACCTTTTCATTACAGCAGTACAAAACTGTAAAATATTTATGTGCATTACAGTGTTGCTTTATTATTTTTTTTAGTTTAGATGAATTTAATTTCTTTGTGTTTCTCATCTTCAAAACAAAATTAAATTACTTCTAACAAGAGCAGCATGTACAATTTTACCTTCCTGTGAGCTACTTATTCATAGTAAAAAGTTTCTCATGTTTATAAGCTATACCAGCAATATTAAAAATACTATTTTAATATGGTACTTTGAAATTGAAATTAAAGCAGTATACTTGCTATATTATAGCCTGTTTATGGTTTTTGTTTTGTTTGCAGATATAACCTCCTATGTGTCTGGAGCTATACCTATGTGAGAATGTAACTTTCAGGATAATTAGAAACTGCAAAAACATCCTTCAGTTCTTGTGTATTTATTGAGTCACTTAATCGTATTCATGCTATTACTTGAATCTCTCACAGTTTTTTCTTCCTCTCATTTCTCACTGCTGCTATCTTATTCATCTTTCTCCTAGATTATTGTAATGAGCTCCTGGCTAATTCTCCCTGAACTCTCTGTTTATCCTCCTCCGTAGTGATAGTCTGTAATAGAAATTGATCTGCCAGTGACTGCTTACATTGCTTCAATGGCTTTCTGCCCACCTGAGGATAGAGTCTAAATTGCTTGGCATGTCTTTTTAAGGCTCTTTAGTGGATTGCATCCATTCTCTCTTTGACAAATATGGTTTTGGGGGGCGGGGGGAGAGGGGGGAAAGGGTAATAACAGATATGCACAGCAAGCAGCTCGTGGTTTCTACAGTATGTCATGTACTTGAGTCCTTTTGCATTATGTTACTTTATCTGCAAGTCCCTTTCTTTTTATTCAGCTATCCTTCAAGTCTCATCTGAGATGGTACTCTAGGAATTTGTTCTAGCAGTTTTCTTGGCACTTATCTCAGTGTATTACGTCTGCTTGTATGTGAGCCTCCCATATACTGGGAGTTCCTAGACAGAAGAGGGGCATCTTCATTTGGGTCTCCCTGTGGTGCCTGGCTACGAAGATGTCAGGTGCTGAGTATATATGGAGGGCAACAAGACACGTCTGGGCCTTGTCCTCCCTAAGCTTTTGATCCACCAAGAGAGGCAGATATTTAAGCAAGTACAGTAAACTATAATAGAAGTGTGAGATGTTAAGGACTTCCTTTCAAAATGGTATTTAAGATGAACACTAAAGGAATTACCAAGAATTAGCCAGTTGGTGAAGAAAAGCAAATAGAATTTTGTTATAGGAGTAATAGCCTGTATAAAGGCCCACAGGGAAAGGTATGCCACAACTGAGAAACAGAGATAATGTTCCATGGCTTAGGGTTCATATGGCAAGAAATAAAGCTACAAAATGTGCAGAAAGCTCAGTCATTACATTACATCCTTTACAAATAGGATGACCATAGAATCTGTCTTCTGAACTGCAAAACTTTTGAGAGTGAAGTGAGGAGCTTTTAATAATTTAAGCCAAGACAACAGGACTAAACAGACCACCCTAGATAAACTGGAAGTCATGGTGAGTTTGAACTTTATCCTAACAGCATATAGGGATTCACCAAAGGACTTTTAAATAGACCAGATTTACATTTTAAAAATCATTGTAGCTCTGGTGTGGCGGGGAGCTATTGTAATAATGAGGCCAAAGGACATGATGACTTCAAACAGAAGTGGATGTGGATTTGGGAGAGATTTAGGAAGTGAAGGTTGATTAATCTGATTGATCAATCATAGGTAGGAGTTAAGAATGATACCTGATTTCTTTCTTATTTCAGAGAAGGACATGACAATTCTCAGATATGAATGGGCAGGATTGGGGATGTGTTCTGCTCATGATGTCAAATTGTATGAGCCTTCTGTTCATATTATTATTTTTTCCATTCTTTAAACTATATGTTTCCAGTTGTTTTAGGTCTTATGTCAGGGAGCAAATGCTTCCTGTTTTCCAAAGACTTTAAAGAATGATGTATAAAATACTTTGTTTAGTTTTTCTCTTTCTTGAGTAGGAAGTAATCTTGAACCAGTGAGCGGTTGTAGAGCTGTAGGCTAGGTTTAATAAAACGAATTTATTAAATGAAAAAAGTGGTGGGATTATGGGCGTTTATTATATTTTATTCTTTTATATATTTCTAAATATTTAAAAATGGAGAAATGTTTAGCCATTTGTCGCTCATATAAATGAGTTTTCATTTGTTGAGTCTATGCTATTGGTTTTAAAAACACTTCATTTAATCCTCACAATAACCTCATGGATAGGTGATATTCCCATTTTACAGATATGGTAAGACTGAAAGAAATAATGTTGCCATAGTTGACACAGTTAAGCGGCAGAACGATATTTGAACCTAGGTTGATCTAACTCTGATCTCTATACCCTTAACCTTTAGACCATATGTGGTCTTTAGAGACTACAAAAAAAGATTCAAACAGCTGTCAAACTGTCTTCCTTTTTACATTGTCAGTAAGCTGTACATACATAAACTTCAGAGTAGAAGTTAAACATCTTCTAGTATGGGTGTAATAGTTTAGAACTGTTAGAACTGTCATCGGGTTCTCCCTGATAGCAGTTTGAATGGCAGCACTCCCTAACAGTTGTGGCTTATGTGTGTGATTAAAAGAAACAAATGAGGAATCTACTTGGGTGTGCTGGGTTTCTGAACCTCCAGTGTAATACTCTGTCCTTGGAGAACTTGAGCTGATCCTCACCAGCTACTAAAGCTGGTAACATATAATGTTTAGAGAAGTGGATCTGTGTAGAATCCTTTATAATGTTCAAGCTCTGTTTGCTTTATAATAGAGAACTTCCTGTACCGGATTCAGGATTGATGAAGTCAGAGGTCTGTGCTTCCTTGTCAGCAGGTAAAATTTGACGTTTTCAAAATATGTATATTGAAGTATCATTTTGTGTCTCTATTCAGGCCTAGCCAAAATGAATTCATTAAAATAGGAAGCTTCTCATTCTAGAGTTTGTTAAAACATGTTTTATAGTTTGTCAGTTTTCCTCAGTTTTATTGCTTGGTTGACAGATGAGATTGAGAGATTTTCCATTTGATTATTTAGTAAGCAACTTTGTTCAGCTTTATCTACAAAAGAGAGGATCATTGACCTTAGAAATTTTGTGGCATTATTTTTAAATGGAAGTATGTATTTAAACTTTATCACATTTTAAATCTGAATCCTTTTTATAATTTTTTGTAATTTACAGTTAATCATAAGTTTGAATACCTGGGTCTTCACAGGAAATATTTTGAAAGTTAATTGTACTTTAAAGTTTTAAAAACATATTTAAAATAACTGGATGTAATCAAGAAACATTCTTAAATTTATCTTGATATATCTCAGTTTGTCTTAGTGCCATTCTTTTTATATCTAATATAATGGAGTTATTTTGAAAGAAGGAGGAATAATTGTATAGTTTGCTGAAAACTACTTCATGTTTGTCACATTGGACTTTAAAAGAGTCTGAATTCTAACTCATTTTTAGAACAATCTTTGAATAACTTAGTTATTTCACTGTTTGAAGTTTCTACAGTTGAATATTCTTTCTTTTCAGCAAATGAGATAAAACATGATTCCAAAGGTGAAAACATTTCCCTAGGGGAAATTACTAATGAGACCTCTGAAAGTGAAAATCTGGAAGACTTCAGTGAACACATAAAAAGTTCAGACTTGGATGAAAAGGTACAAGAGACTCTTGCATTTTCTTATTTCCTGGTCTAAACAGTGGTAATGCAGAATTTCATCTTAACAATGCTGTCAGTAGTTCAGACTTGGATGAAAAGGTACTGTGGGAATCTTCTGCATTTTCTTATTTCTTGGTCTAAATAGTTATAATACAGAAATTCATCATAACAGTGTGGTCAGGTGACAAGTGTAACGCCTTTTTATTGAGGAAAAGAATTGCATCATTCTGCTCCTAAGGATATATTGTTTGATGCTTTACATAAGCACACTATTTACAAGTTTCACATGTCTGGGAAAATAAGGTGTTTAATTATTATTTAGTTTTTTTGTTTGTTTTTTTTAGTGTCCTGAAGTTGGTCTCAAACCTACATAAGTCTCTAAATTATTACTTATTTTTCTGCCTCATTAAACACAAAGTTCTGAATATCACTTGATCTTTAAAATTTAAGAATATCCTAGTGCTCAAGGGCTATGAATGCACACAGCAGTTATTTAACCACAGATCCAGAAGGCATATTGGAGCGATGGCGGAACATACCACTGGCATATGGTATGGGGAAAAGTTTGGATATAAAGTTTGTTCTTGTTTTCTGCCAGAAAATGTGTATGATTGTCCTGACCTTTTGCATAATTCATTTGACTTCCTAGGCAACTATTTCATACTTTCTTTTTTCTCATTATTCCTCCTCTTTCATCCTCATGGCTAACAACCTAGTTTCCTACTTTCCAAGAAAATTGAAGTAACTGGAAAAGAACATCCTGATTCCCTACCAAAACATTAGCCACTTAACCTGCATCTGCTCCCCAAACTCCAGCTTCTCTTCAATTACAATAGGTGATTTAGCCAAGGATATTCCTTCCACTTATGTGCTAAAGTCCATCTCTTCTCTCTCTCAAAATATTACTGCAGTAATTCTTCTTTTATTGTTGGATTATTCTCATCAATATATAAATATGCTGTTCTCCCATTTTCAAACAGAACAAAAACCTTTACATAGTCCCATTTTTTTTTCCAGCTGTCACCCTATTTCTCAAAAGGCATATCTATACCCACTATTTCTAGTTTCTCTCCTCCAGTTCTCTTGAACCCATTCCAAAGATATTTGCCTTTACTGCAACCAGAATTATCCTTTAACTCTCTGGTTGACCTCCTTGTTGCCGAATCCAATGAACATTTTCTCAGTCTTAATCTTACTTAACCTATCATCATTATTTGTCACAGTTGATCACACTTTCCTTGAAACCCTGACTTTCAGGGTAAACATACTTGCCTGGTTTACTTTTTGCCTTTCTGTCTGCAACTTCCCAACTAATGTTGCTGGTGTCTCCTAATCTCCCTGACCTCTACATATTAGAATGACCTAGAGCCTAGACCATGATGTGTTCTTCTTTCCTATGTAGATTTGCTCTTTAAATGGTCTTATGCAACCTCATTGAATTAAATGCCATCTGTGTGCTAAGACGCTCAAATTTATAACTGCAGCCTGAACTTTCTGAACTGCAGACCTTTATGTCTAGTTGTCTACTGGATTTTTCCACTTGGATGTCCAATTAGACATATAAAACTTAACATGTTCAAACTGAATTCCTAAAACATCTATATACAGCCTACCAGACTCATTTCAGCTGTAGGAACACACGCAGGCTGAAAGTAAAGGGAAGGAAAAAGATGTCCAGTGCAAATGGAAACAAAAAGCTGGTGCAGCTATACTTATATCAAACAAAATAGACTGTAAAAAAGAGAGTGTAATTAAAGACAAAGAGATGCAGTACATAATGATAAAGTAGTCAATCCAGCAAGAAAATATAACATTTATAAATATGTATGCACCCAACATAAGAGCGTCAAAGTATATAATATAATTGTATATACTATACAATAATAGTAGAGGACTTTAACATCTTACTTACATCAGTCATCAAAACTGAAAATCAGGGGCACCTGAGTGGCTCAGTTGGTTAAACAGCCGACTTCCACTCAGGTCATGATCTCGCAGTTTGTGGGTTCAAGCCCCACATTGGGCTCTGTGCTGACAGCTCAAAGCCTGGAGCCTGCTTCGGATTCTGTATCTCCCTCTCTCTGCTCCCCCCCTCCACTCCTGCACTCACTCTCTCTCTCTCTCTCTCTCTCTCTCTGAGAAATAAATAAATATTTAAAAATATCCTTTTAATTAAAAAAAAAAAAACAACTGAAAATCAGTAAGGAAACATAAACCTTAAATGACATTTTAGACCAGATGGACTTAATAGATATATATGGAACATTCCATCCAAAAGCAGCAGAATATAAATTCCTCTCAAGTTCACACAGAATATTGTCTAGAATAGATAAGGTGTTAGGTCACAAAGCAAGTCTCAGTAAATGCAAGAAGGTTTAAATCCCATCAAGCATATCAAGCATATTTAGCATACCACTATTGTATGAAACTAGAAATAAATTACAAGAGGAAAATCAGAAAAATCACAAATATGTGGAGAATAAACAACATGCTACTGAACAATTGTTGAATCATAGAATAAATCAAAAGAGAAAAAAATACCTAGACACAATGAAAACGGAAATATGGCATACAAAAATCTACAGGATGAAGTAAAAGCAGTTCTGAAAGGGAGGTTGATAGCATGCAGGCCTACCTCCAGAAACAGGAGAAATCTCAATTTAATGGTACATCAGAAAGAACTAGAAAAAGAATAAAGCCAAAAGTTAGTAGGAGGAAGGAAATAATAAAGATCAGAATGGAATAAATGAAATAGAGAATAAAAAGACAGTAGAAAAGATCAGTGGAACCCAAGAGCTGGTTCTTTGAAAAGATAAAATTGACAAGACTTTTGGCCAGACTTAGAAACAACAACAACAAAAACAAGACTCAAATAAAATCAGAAGTGAAAAAGAAGTTATAACTGATACCACAGAAATACTAGGAACTATAGTTCACTATGAATTATGAATTATAGACCAAAAACTTGGACAACCTAGAAGAAATAGATAAATTCCTAGAAAGTTACAATTTTCCAAGAGTGAATTATGAAGAAATAGAAAATCTGATTATAATTACTAGTAAGGAGATTGAATCAGCAATCAGAAACCTCCCAAAAATTAAAGTCCAGGACCACTGGACTTCATTGGTGAATTCTATCAGACATTCAAAGATTTAACACCTACCCTCCTTCACAAACTTTTTCCAATAACTGAAGAGGAGGAAACAGTTCCAAACTCACTTTACAAGGCCTGATACTAAAACCAGACACAGATACCACAAAAAAACGAAAATTACAGGCCAAGATCCCTAATAAACACAGGTGCAGAAACCTTCAACAAAATCAAATTCAACCTTAGGAATTCGACAGTACGTGAAAAGGATTGTGCACCATGATCAAGTGGGATTTACTCCACAGATACAAGGATTATTCAGCATCCGCAAATCAAATCAATGTCATATGCCACATTAACAAAATGAAAGATAAAAATGTATGATCATCTCAGTAGGTACAGAAAAGCATTTGATAAAATTCAACATCCATTGATGATAAAAACTTGATTATGTACCTCAACATAATCAAGACTGTATATGACAAACCCACAGCTAATGTCATATGCAACAGTGAAAGGTTAAAAGCTTTTCCACTGAGATCAAGAACAAGACAAGGATTCCCACTGTCCCTACTTTTATTCGACATAGCATTGGAAGTCCTAACAAGGACAGTTAGGCAAGAAAAAGAAATAAAAGATATCCAGATTGGAAAGGAAGAAGTAAAACCATCACTATTTGCTGGTGACGTGATATTATATATAGAAAACCCTCAAGACTCCACCACTAAAGCTGTTAGAACTAATAAATGGATTCAGTAAAGTTTCAGGACACAAAGTTAATATTCAAAAATCTGTTGTGTTTCTGTATGATAATAGCTATTAACAAAAGAAATCCAAAAAATCCCATTTATGGGCACATCAAAAAGAGTAAAATACCTATGAATAAATTTAACCAAAAACTATAGGTTACACTGAAAACTGTAAGACATTGGGGTGCCTGAGTGGCTCAGTTGGTCAAGCATCCAACTTCGGCTTAGGTCATGATCTCATGGTTCATGAGTTCAAGCCCTGTGTTGGGGTCTATGCTGATGGCTCAGAGCCTGGAGCCTGCTTTGGATTTTCTCTCCCTCTCTCTCTCTTTCTCTCTCTGCCCCTCTGCACTCGTGTTCTGTCTATCCCTCTCTCTCAAAGGTAAACATTTGAAAAAATTTAAAAAACTATAAGACGTTGATGAAAGAAATTAAAGACACAAATAAATGGAAAGATATTCTGTGCCCATGGATTGGAAGAATTAATATTGGTAAAATGACCATACCACCCGAAGCAATGTACAGATTTGATGCAATCCCTATCAAAATTCCAATGGCATTTTCCACAGAACAAGAAAAAATACTTCTAAAATGTATATGGAACCACAAAAGACCTTGAATAGCCAAAGTAGTCTTAAAAAGGAACAAAGCCAGAGGTATCACACTCCCTGATTTCAAACTATACCATAAACCTATAGTAATCAAAACAGTATGGTGTTAGCATAAAAACACACATAGATTAGTGGAACAGAATAGACAGCCCGGAAATAGACCCAAGTATATATGGTCAATTAATTTACGATAAAGGAAGTAAGGACATGCAGTGGGGGAAGGACAGTCTCTTCAGTAAATAGTTTTGGAAAAACTGGCCAGCTACATGCAAAAGAATGAATACGGATTACTATTTTGCACCATATACAAAAATTAACTCAAAATGGATTAAAGACTTGACTTTAAGACCTGAAACCATAAACCCTAGAAGGAAACATAAGCAGTAATCTCCTTGACATAAATCTTAGCAAAGTTTTTTTGCATCTGACTCCAAAGGCAAGGGAAACAAAGCAAAACCAAACAAATGGGACCACACGAAACAGAAAAGCTTCTGCACAGAGAAGGAAACTACCAAACAACAAAATGCAAAGGCAACTTAACGGGAAGAGACATTTGTAAGTCATATATCAGATAAGGGGTTAATGTCCAAAATATGTGAAGAACTCCTACAACTCAATAACAAAGAAAAACAAACAATCTGATTTAAAAATGGGCAGAAGACCTAAATGGGCATTTTCCAAAAGAAGACATCCAGTTGGTGAACAGACACATGAAAAGGTACTCAACATCACTCATGATCATGGAAATGTAAATCAAAACCACAGTGAGATATCACCTTAACATCTGTCTGAATGGTTGTTATTCAAAAGACAAGGAATAACAAATGCTGGTGAGGATATGGAGAAAAAGATACAGAGAAAACTTTTGTATACTGTTGGTAAGAGTGTAATTTGGTATAACCACTATGGAAAAAAAGTATGGCAGTTCCTAAATAAAACTAAAAATAGAACTACCATACAATCTAGCAGTTCCACTACGGGTATCCAAAAAAACCAAAAATATTAATTCAAAAAGATACATGCACTCCTGTGTTCATTGCAGTATTATTTACCAGTATTACGCTAAGTAAAGTAAGTCAGGCAAAGAAAAATAAATACTTTATGATTTCACTATTTGGAATCAAAACAACAACCACAATAAAACCCAGACTCAAAGATATAGAGAACAGATTGGTTGTTGCCAGACAGGAGGGGGGGTTGTGGTGGGGCAAAATGGGTGAAGGGTGGTCAAAAGGTACAAACTTTCAGTTACAAAATAAGGGGGTACAATCTACAGCATAGGGAATATAGTTAATATTGTATTCACTTTGTATGGTGACAGATGGTAATTAGATCAGTTGTGATCATTTTGTAATGTGTACAAATGCCAAAGCGTTATGTTGTACACCTGAAATTAGTGTAATATTGTATGTCAGCTATATCTCAATAAAAAATTAAGAAAGAATTTTTTAAATTTTTTAAAAAATGAACTTCTGTTATATATCCCCTCCTCTACCACAAACTAGTTCCTCCTATAATCTTCTCCTTCTCTGTTAATGGCAACTCCATCCTTTATAATTGTTCGGACTCAAAACCTTGGATTTCCTTTCTTTTTCTCTCAGTCCATACCCAGACTGCAAGGAAAACCTGCAGGCTTTACCATCAGATGTCTAGAAACTGTCCACTTTTCATCACCCCTCACCAATACCACACAGACCCAAGTGAGGGTCATCTCTTGCCTGATTTATTACAGTCACCTTCTAGTAGATCTCCTGCTTCTAATTTTGTTCTCTTGTGGTTTATTCTCGACACAGCATTAGTTAGATCATGTCATTATTTTCAGACTCTCCATTAGTTTCTAATGACATTCAGATTCAAAGCCAAAGTCCTTACTGTGACCTGTAGTGCCCTGTATCTGTCTCCTGTACTCCTTCCCCACCTTGTTATCTCTCTGATCTCTTATACTCCTATCCATATCCATTTCACCCTGACCACACTAGCCTCCTTGCTGTTCTTAAAACATAGTAGGCTTTCTCCTACTTCAGGGCCTTTGCTCTCGCTATTTTGTCTGCCTGGGATGTTCTCCTAAAAATAGTACAGCTGGTTCTCATACTTCCTTCACATCTTTACTCAGGTTTCGTGTTCTCAGAGATAACTTTCCTGGCCATTCAACCTGAAACTTCAAATGTTCTCCTTTCTCTCAACATTTCATATTCCCCTTTCTTATATTTATTATGGTTTAACATTCTACACATTTACTTTTTTATGTTTATCTCTTCCTGCTAGAGTGAAGCTCCATGAAAGCAAGGATTTTTGTCCATTTTGCTTACTACTAAATCTCTAGCACCTAGAGCAGTGGCTGATACAGAGTAATAACACAAATAATTGTTGAATACATATTGAATATGAACTCCATTTGAAAAGTCTTTAAGTGCTATAAGAGTCTTATAACACAAAGAATCTTACAAAGTACTTGTTTAATGGTTTGATGATAACAGCCAGTATGTACTCAGCCTTTATCATAATGCCAGCCAGCCACTGTTAAATGCCTAGTATGGGTTATCACATTTTATCCACATAATATAATGAGATGCTGCTCAGGAGCCCCCCAGACCACCCTCAGATTTGGTGATTTGGTAGAACTTACAGAGGTCAGCAAAGCTGTTAATACTTGAGATTACATTTTATTACAGTGAAAGAGTGTACATTAAAATCCACAAACAAGAGTCACATAGGGCAGAGTCCAAGAGAAACCAGGCACAGGTTTCCAGCTGTCCTTTCTCAGTAGAGCCATGTAGACACTGCTTGCTTCTCCCAGCAATGATGCATAGCAACACAGAGAGGAATGCTAGGCAAAGGAATTTACTTGAGCCCTGGTCAGTCTTTTTGGGGGTCAGTCACATTGGCATGTCTGACTGCCTGTGTGGCTGACCTCGATCACTCAGTCTCTCCATACCCTCCAGAGGTCAGGCTGGATACCAGATGACCTGAGGCCCCCACCATAAATCAAATTGTTAGTTTAGACTGTCTAGAGTGGCCCAAAGCCCCTACCATGAATTACACTATTGGTATACACTGTCTGGTCCCAGACCCCCAAGCAAGCAAAAACACATTACCAAAGGCAGCACATTCCAAGGGCTTAAAAGTTCCCTCCAAGGAGTAGATCAAGGACCATACATACCTTCAATGTACACAGTATCGACAACCCTGACTTGCTGAGTTACTCATTTGCTGCACATGGGCATGTGCTATTATTCTTTTTAATAGATGAAGAAACAGATTTTGAGTCTGTATCTTGTCCAAGGTCTCACAGCAGAGTCCCTTGACTTATAGTATAGCAAGGGTTGGCAAAGTTTTTTTCAAAGGGCTAGATGGTAAAATTCCTGTATGGCTTTGTGGGCCCTATAGTTGCTGTTGCAACTCTGCCGTCATAACATGAAAGAAGCCATAGACAATATATAAACAAATAGCAGTTGCTATATTCAAGTAAATCTTTACAAAAACAGGCAGGCTGTAGCTTGCCAACCCTTGCTCTGAAGCATTAAAAACAAACAAACGGGCGCCTGGCTGGCTCAGTTGGTTAAGCATAGGACTTTGGCTCAGGTCATGATCTTGCGGTTCGTGGGTTTGAGCCCCGTGTCAGACTCTGCTGACAGCCCAGAACCTGGAGCCTGCCTCAGATTCTGTGTCTCCTTCTCTCTTTGCCCTTCCCCAACTTGTGCTCTGTCTCTGTCTCTCAAAAATAAATGAATGTTAAGACAAAATAACAACAAAAACTAGTTTGTTCTACTTAAAGCTGAGGAAAAGACTTAATCCATTTGTTCCTGTAAGGATAGATTTTAGGAGATGTTTGCCAGAAGTCACTCAATTCTTAACACTGTAAATATTTTCAAGATGTAGACTATTTTTGGCATTAATTCTTTTAAAATAATCCACAGAATTGTTTAGTTGCTTCCTAGTATAGTAAGATTTTTGGTTTTGTTTAAGAAAAGGGGATGATACATTTATTCTTCTAATATTATGGTAAGCTTCAAAGTACCAACTCTAGAAAATAATCATGACCAAACAGTAATATTTGTCTTTAAGATATCTGGCCTCCGGGCTGCCTGGGTGGCTCAGTTGGTTGAGTGTCCGACTTCGGCTCAGGTCATGATCTCACGGTTCATGAGTTCGAACCCCACATCGAGCCCTGTGCTGACAGCTCAGAGCCTGGAGCCTGCTTCGGATTTTGTGTCTACCTCTCTCTCTGCCCCACCCCCACTCTTGCTCTTTCTCTGTCTCTCACAAATAAATAAATGTTAAAAAAAAATTTTTTTTTAAGATATCTGGCCCCCAAATTTGGGAATTAAACTTTGTCTCTCTCTCACTTTACATTTTAGGAATTTGAGGGGATAAATAGATTGACTTTAGGACATATGTATGGCCTACTACTTTTCTCCTTTTACATAGTTTTCTGTGAATTTTTATAAATGCTTCCTTACTGATATTTTGTATATATTTATATAATACTTACGGGATAAATATTCATGGAATAACTATATGTATATTCTGTCTTTTCCAGTGACCTTTTATTTTGTCTTGTGTATGTAACAATTTTTAAATTTAACCATGATAGGAATTACTTAATTCTAGTTTTGAACCCCATATAGCTAAAATGCTAGTATACCGTTTTAAAATTTTTTTATTTTGAAATAATTGTAGATTCACAGGAAGTTGCAAAAGTAGTATAGAGAGGACCTGTGTATCCTCCACCTGGTTTTTTCCTGCGATTGCGTCTTTAAATGCAATATCAGAAGCAGGAATCTGATATTAAATGTATAGTATATATACCTCTCTGTATTTTATTAAATGGGCAGACTCTTTTAGCCACCACTGCAATCAAGGTAAAGAATTATTCTATCACTGTAAATATCTCCCTTATGTTATTCCTTGGTTACACTTTTCTCCCTACCTCTAACATTCCTAACCTTAGCCAACCATTAATCTGTTTTCCATCTCTGTAATTTTGGTATTTTGAAATAGATGTAGATTTGCTGGAGGTTGACTAGAAGATTATCAATTTTGTTACTATTCGAAAAGAACCAGCTTTGGTTTTATTAATTTTTTTTCTCTCTTGCTCTGTTGTTTTCTATTTTACTGATTTCTGCTGATCATTACTTTCTCCTTTTTTCTGCTTACTTTGGATTTAATCTGCCATTCATTTTGTAGTTTCTTTTTTTTTTTTAATTTTTTTAATGTTTATTCATTTTTGAGAGACAGAGTATCAGAGTGCAAGCCGGGGGTGGGGCAGAGAGAGAGGGAGGCACAGAATCCGAAGCAGGCTCCAGGCTCTGAGCTGTCAGCACAGAGCCTGACACGGGGCTCGAACTCACAAACCGTGAAATCGTGACCTGAGCTTAAGTCAGAGGCTTAACCAACTGAGCCACCCAGGCACCCCTCTTTTTGTAGTTTCTTAAGGTTACAACTGGGGTCACTGATTTAAAACTTATTTTCTGAGACAATTTAGTGCTATAAACATATCCATAAATACTGCCTTAGCAGGATCCCACATTTCTTTTAACTTTGAAATAGTTACAGATTCACCACA
This sequence comes from Lynx canadensis, assembly GCF_007474595.2. Classification (NCBI taxonomy): domain Eukaryota; kingdom Metazoa; phylum Chordata; class Mammalia; order Carnivora; family Felidae; genus Lynx; species Lynx canadensis. The sequence goes on along the minus strand of NC_044311.2, from coordinate 470,753 downwards.
GTAGTGGCAAGAAATAACAGAAATCTCATGTACTCTTTACCCAATTTCCCCCAATGGTAACACTGCAAAGCTTTAGTATAATACCACAACCAGAATATTGACACTATAATACAGTCAGAGATACAAAACACTTCCATCACCACAAGGATCCCTTATGTTACCCTTTTATAACCATGCCTGCTTTCTCCCTGCCTCCCCCTAACCTCTCCTTAACCCTTGACAACTGCTAATCTGTTCTTCATTGTTATAATTTTATCATTTCAAGATGTTACAGGGACGCCTGGGTGGCTCAGTTGGTTAAGCGTCCGACTTCAGCTCGGGTCATGATCTCACGGTTCGTGGATTTGAGCCCCGTGTCGAGCTCTGTGCTGACAGCTCAGAGCCTGGAGCCTGCTTCGGGTTCTGTGTCTCCCTCTCTCTCTCTCTCTCTCTCTCGCTCTCGCTCTCGCTCTCGCTCTCTCTGCCCCTCCCCCACTCATGCTCGCTCACTCTCAAAAATAAACATTAAAAAAATTTTTTTAAGTGTATTACATAAATGGAATTAGATATAGTACGTAACCACTGCAGATTGGGGTTTTTTTCACCCAGCATAATGCTCTGGATAGTCATCAAGTTTGTTGCATGTATCAGTAGTTCATTCATTTTGATTGCTTAGCAGTATTCCGTGGGGTGGGTTACTCCCATTTATTTAAAAGCCGTTCACTCATTGAAGGACAACTGTCTTGTCTCCAGTTTTGGGCTATTTCAAATAAAGCTGCTATAAACATTTGTGTACAGGTTTTTGGTGAATCTAATTTTTAGTTTCTCTGGGATCAATGCCCAAGTCTGTATTTGCTGGGTTGTATGGTAATTGTATGTTTAGGTTTTAACTTAGGTGAGTTCAGCCTCCAGATTACTCTTCCACAGTAGCAGTTAGTTTAAATATTTTTTCGGTTCTTGGGGCGCCTGGGTGGCGCAGTCGGTTACGCGTCCGACTTCAGCCAGGTCACGATCTCGCGGTCCGTGAGTTCGAGCCCCGCGTCGGGCTCTGGGCTGATGGCTCAGAGCCTGGAGCCTGTTTCCGATTCTGTGTCTCCCTCTCTCTCTGCCCCTCCCCCGTTCATGCTCTGTCTCTCTCTGTCCCAAAAATAAATAAAAAACGTTGAAAAAAATTTTTTTTAATATTTTTTCGGTTCTTGTAACCTTAGCTGGGCTGTTTGGAGTCTAACCTTAGAGAGATACAGTTCAAGGATCAGCGAGAGATTTGCACCAAGTGTATAGCCAGATTTCAGGGTTTCCTGTCTTAGGTTCTCTCCTTTCCTGGATTCTCATCCTTATTTCCCAGTTTCTGACTATGTCCTAAATTTAGCCTTCCAGTGCATTGTTTCAGCAAGGCAAGTTCTTGGCCTTCCCAGGTGATTCCAACTAGGGCCTGCCTTCAGGAATAAAACCATGAAAGCAGAAGAGCTGGTCAGTACTATTCCTTCTTTCCAAGTGTAGACTTCGCTCCAGATTCTGCCTGCTTTTCATATCTTTCCAGTGATTTTTTTTATATTTTATCTAGGGTTTAGAATTGTTAACTGCAAGAGGATTATCCCAATAAGACATACTCTGCCATTTCTCAAAGTGGATGTATTGTTTATTCTTTTTATACAAACGGTAGCATACCATTCTTTATCTTGCTTTTTAAACTAAATATATAATGGAGATTGTTTCTTTTCAATGTATGTAATTATGCCCTGTTTTTCTAATTGTATAATTATCCACTGTATGGATATACTCTATTCAACAACTTCCACTGTTGGTGGACACTTGCTTTGTTCCCATTTTTTGCAATTTAAATATTGCTGCATTATGTACCCTTGAACATAAGGCATTTTGTATATGTGCAAGCATTTTTGGATTAATTCTTAGAAGTAGAATTGTCAGATTGGCCTACATAAAGATGACTGTGATTTATACATTCAGCAACATTGGGTAAGAATGCCAGTTTTCTCCCCACACACTAACCAACTCAGTATTAAAATTTTGTCCCATCTGTCTATTTTTACAAATGACTTTTAGTTTTAATTTGCTTTCCTCTTATGAGACTAGTTAGGCATCTTTTAGTATATTTAAAGGCCATTTACATTTTTTATGAACTTCCTTTTTATGTTCTTTGCCCATTTTTCTTCTGAGATTTTGATTTTTTTAGTTGTAGGAACTTTTCATGTATTAAATATATTCTTACATCACTCATCATCAGGGAAATACAAATGAGATATCACTTCACACCTGTCAGAATGGCTAAAATTAACAACTCAAGAAACAACAGATGTTGGCGAGGATTCAGAGAAAGGGGAACCCTCTTACGCTGTTGGTGGAAATGCAAACTGGTGCAGCCACTCTGGAAAACAGTATGAAGGTTCCTCAAAACGTTAAAAATAGAACTACACTATGATCCAGCAATTTTACTGCTAGGTATTTACCCAGAGGGTACAAAAATACTGATTTGTAGGGATGCATGCACTCCAATGTTTATAGCAGCATTATCAGCAATACCCAAATTATAGAAAGAACCCAAATGTCCATTGACTGATGAATGGATAAGGAAGTTGTGTATATATACAATGGAATATTACTCAGCCATAAAAAGAATGAAATCTTACCATTTGAAATGACATGGATGGAGCTCTAGAGTAATAGGCTAAACAAAATAAGTCCATCATAGAAGGACAAATACCATATGATTTCACTCATGTGGAATTTAAGAAACAAAACAAATGAACCTGGGTGGGGGGAGGAGGGAAAAGAGAGAAAGGCAAACCATAAAATAGACTTTAGCTGTAGAGAACAAACTGAGGGTTACTGGAGGGGAGGTGGGCAGGGGAATGGGCTAAGTGGGTGATGGGTATTAAGGAGGGCACTTCTTGTGATGAGCAATGGGTATTCTAATGAAGCTCTTCCCCATTTCAAGATTTAAAATTTTTCTTCTGTATTTCCTCCTGGTGTTTTTTTCTGTTGTTTTTTATTATGTTTGAATTTTTTATCTGAATCTAAAATTTATCTTAGGAGAAAGAAGGTAGAAACAATGTAACCTTTAAAAAAATTTTTTTGACAAATGGCTTTTGTGTGCTCTGTATTCTCCAGCATAAGAAAATATCTAACATATTTATATTCACACCTGTTGGTATCATAATTTATGGTTTCTGCTTCTGGTATCATGGTTAGTCTTTCTCCACCCTCCAAATTATACCTCTATTTTGTTTTTGCTATTTCTGATATTTTTTGTATTTAAATCTTTAATGAACCTAAAAAGTATTTTGACATAGGGTGAGTTGGTACCAAACTTATTTTCTATCCAGTTAGCTAGACTGTTGTTCTACTTCCATTTATTGAATCATTTTTTCACAAATTTCAAATGCTATCTTTAAATTTTTCAAATTTTTATGTATGGAACTATTCCTTCTTTTGTGTTTCATTGATTGCCCAGGTCCTTTTACTGATACCATATTGTCAGTTATTTGAAAAATAAAAATGGCAAGCAAAATAAAAATAAAACAAGGAACGCTTACTTTGAAAGATTCTGAAATGTATTATAAATCTAAAATATTTTTTGGCTGTTCTTATATTTTCCTAAGAGTTCTTTAAACACGTAAAGTAGTTTTTAAAGTGTATGAATTAATTTAGGGAGAACTAACATCTTTACATTTAATGATCTCATTCAGGGGGCCCCTGGGTGGCTCAGTTGGTTGAGTGTCGGACTTCAGCTCTGGTCATGATCTCACTGCTGGTGGGTTTGAGCCCTGCATCAGGCTCTGCTGACAGCTCCGATCCTGGAGCCTGCTTCGGATTCTGTGTCTCCCTCTCTCTCTGCCCTCCTTAGCTCGCACTCTGTCTGTCTCTCTGTCAAAAATAAATAAACACTTAAAAAAAATTTTTTTTAATCTCATTCAGGAACATAGTATATTTTTGTATTTGTTGATGTTTTATGTTTCTCACTTGATTTTTCTAATTTTCTTCGTAACAATAGTATATGCCGTGTGTATCATTATGTAATGTGTGATTATGTACTTTAAAAAAGAATAGTTGCTAAGAGAGTACATTTTCAGAGTTCTCATCACAAGGAGAAAATTTTTTTCTTGTTTTCTTCTTTTTGTTGTATCTCTGTGAAAAGATGGATGTTAGCTGAACCAGTTGTAATGATCTGACGATATATATAAACCCAACCATCATGCTGTATGCTTTAAACTTATACCATAATATGTATCAATTAATTCTCAATAAGACTGGAAAATGTTTAATAATTAAAAAATAATTTTTTTAAATTGAAAAGACTTGAAAGATATAAAGTAAGATATTAAATGGTTATCTCTGCTCAAATGATAGGTGATTTGGAGGTTTGTTTTCTTGGTGCTTGCCTGTTTTTTCAAAAGTTTAATATTAAGCATTTAGAACTTTCTTTTAATTGGAAAGTCACAATTCCAGAACACTAATGTGAAATGTTTTAAGTATAGTGATATGTAAAATACATACAAATACTTCCTTTTTTAATTTTTTTAAAATTTATTTTTAAGAGAGACAGAGTGCGAGCAGCGGGGGAAGAGAAAGAGAGGGAGACAGAGAATTGAAAGCAGGCTCCAGGCTCCAAATTGTCAGCACAGAGCCTGACACAGGGCTTGAACTCATGAACCACGAGATCATGACCTGAGCTGAAGTCTGATGCTTAACTGACTGAGCCACCCAGGCACCCCATATAGATACTTCTAATGAGAAAAATAAATTTATGTTCATAAATACCATCTGAAAATAAAAATCATTTGAAGCTTTTTATCTGAAAGAAAACAAATGTAACTTTAATTGTTCATAATAACTTTAAATGACAGCCTGTATAATTAAAAGTGATGTCAAAAGCTGAGAAAATATATTATTTCTATTAGTTTTTTTCTTAAGCAACAGTGGAATTTTTAAGTCAATATTCATTATTTTAAATAATACAGAGTTGTGCTTTTGGTTGGCCATCAGGTGGTGGTTTAATTAACATCTAATAAATTCTAATATGTCTGGTAAGCCTCAGCTTAATATGGAATACAGAGATACTCACTTGTACTTTTTAACCATAATCTCCTTATAGCATACATTTTCAGAAGAGGTGACTATTAAAGAAGAAAAAGAAAATATTTTTGAAGTTTGCAAAAGGTCTGTAACATTTTTAATTATGTAACTTTAAAATAGTCAAATAATTTGTATTTTGATTGTGTTTTTCATTCTCTGCTTTATGTACTTGGGCCACTATGCCGTAAGCCATATATGGGTATTATTAAATTGGTGTATCTGGTACCCACAGATGTCAGCGATACTGTAAGTTACCTTAAAGCTGTCACAAAGATTTTTGAGCCATTAAAATATTTTTCAAGGAAGGAGTAAAGAGTAGTGATAAAAGAAAAAAGAATGTACATGACATTTGTGAAGGTAAAAGCAGCTGAAATCAGATGAATATTGCAGTTTGCAGGTATCTGACATGGTTGTGGTCATGAGTACTGCAAGTTACAGTACACTCACTAGAATATATGCAAATACAAAACTTAGAGTTGGAAGATACCTTGGAGATCACCTGACCATCGTGCACTCCCATTTTGCTGTTGAGGCAAGGTACACTCAAATCAGGTGACAAATGTTTCAAGTCTTTTTATGTTAAGACGTAGTTTTCAAAGTGTGATTCTTGTAGTGGCAGCAGCATCTGGGAATGAGTCAGAAATGCAAATTATTTGGTCCCATCCCTGATTCGCTAAATCAGAAACTCTGGAGATGGAGCCCATCAGTCTGTGTTTCAACAGCGCCCCTTAGCTAGTCCTAAGATGTGCTCAAGTTTGAGAACCATTGTATTAAGGAAAAGCTAGGTAAGAATTAGATTGGCACAGAAACCCAGTACGATTCATGACCATTTGAAAATTTTTAAAGGAAAAAAATGACAATTTAACTTTTTTATTCTATTGAAAGCATTTTGCTTACAAACTGAATAGTGTCATTGCAGCCTGCAGAGTTTTATCATGATTTTGGATCTACCATAATGACCAGGAATGTTGACATTGAAGTCACTACATTACCCTTGGCTTCAGTCATCCAATCAAAAACAAAAAGAGTTTTATTAGATCATCTCTTCCATCTGTAAAATTCCATAATTCTTATTTGTTTATTGTATGTTATTGCTTTTGTTTTGAGGGAGGTTATTATTATTGAATGCACATATTAATTATGTCCCAAGTTGGAAAGAGAAGTATCTTTATTTTCTGTGTAATTTTTAAGCCCCGTCAATGCTAGTAAGTTTCAACTGTTGTAAGTGTGGGACCCTTTTCTTTTTCAACGTTTATTTATTTTTGGGACAGAGAGAGACAGAGCATGAACGGGCGAGGGGCAGAGAGAGAGGGAGACACAGAATCGGAAGCAGGCTCCAGGCTCTGAGCCATCAGCCCAGAGCCCGACGCGGGGCTCGAACTCACGGACCGCGAGATCGTGACCTGGCTGAAGTCGGACGCTTAACCGACTGCGCCACCCAGGCGCCCCAGTGTGGGACCCTTTTCTATTTTTACTCTCCACTGGTCCAGGGAACCCCAGCTGAAAAAGCTTGTTAGAATTGTTTTTAATCTCCAAAAAACTGATTTCCTTATCTATTAGTTGTCTGTTAGTCAGCTTTGAGATACTTCCTCCTCTCCCCCTTGCTTAAGTTATTTCTTTTTCTAGGTAAGTGAAACTCCAGAAAACTCTTTTTTTTTGGGGGGGGGAGGGGGTTTAATTTTATTTTAATTTAATTTAATTTAATTTTTTATTTTTAAAAATTTACATCCAAATTAGTTAGCATATAGTGCAACAATGATTTCAGGTAGATTCCTTAGTGCCCCTTACCCATTTAGCCCATCCCCCCTCCCACAACCCCTCTAGTAACCCTCAGTTTGTTTTCCATATTTATGAGTCTCTTCTGTTTTGTCCCCCTCCCTGTTTTTATATTATTTTTGTTTCCCTTCCCTTATGTTCATCGGTTTTGTCTCTTAAAGTCCTCATATGAGTGGAGTCATATGATTTTTGTCTTTCTCTGACTGACTAATTTCACTTAGCATAATACTCCCCAGTTCCATCCACGTAGTTGCAAATGGCAAGATTTCATTCTTCTTGATTGCTGAGTAACACTCCATTGTATATATATATATACATACCACATCTCCTTTATCCATTCATCCATCGATGGACATTTGGGCTCTTTCCGTAACTTTGGCTATTGTTGATAGTGCGGCTATAAACATGGGGGTGTATGTGTCCCTTCGAAATAGCACACCTATATCCCGTGGATAAATGCCTAATAGTGCAATTGCTGGGTCATAGGGTAGTTCTATGTTTAGTTTTTTGAGGAACCTCCATACTGTTTTCCAGAGTGGCTGCACCAGGTTGCATTGCCACCTACAATGCAAAAGAGATCCTCTTTCTCCGCATCCTCGCCAACATCTGTTGTTGCCTGAGTTGTTAACGTTAGCCATTCTGACAGGTGTGAGGTGGTATCTCATTGTGGTTTTGATTTGTATTTCCCTGATGATGAGTGATGTTGAGCATTTTTTCACGTGTCGGTTGGGCATCTGGATGTCTTCTTTGGAGAAGTGTCTGTTCAAGTCTTTTGCCCATTTCTTCACTGGATTTTTTTTGGGGGGGGTGTTGAGTTTGATGAGTTCTTTATAGATTTTGGATACTAGCCCTTTATCTGATATGTCATTTGGAAATATCTTCTCCCATTCTGTCGGTTGACTTTTAGTTTTGGTGATTGTTTCCTTCACTGTACAGAAGCTTTTTATTTTGATGAGGTCCCAGTAGTTCATTTTTGCTTTTGTTTCCCTTGACTCCGGAGATGTGTTGAGTAAGAAGTTGCTGTGGCCAAGATCAAAGAGGTTTTTGCCTGCTTTCTCCTCAAGGGTTTTGATGGCTTCCTGTCTTACATTGAGGTCTTTCATCCATTTTGAGTTTATTTTTGTGTATGGTGTAAGAAAGGGTCCAGGTTCATTCTTCTGCATGTCAGTGTCCAGTTTTCCCAGCACCACTTGCTGAAGAGACTGTCTTCATTCCATTGGATATTCTTTCCTGCTTTGTCCAGCAAACTCTTTTTAAGTTTTTCTAAAATTGGTTATGTAGGATCTCACATATTAAAATAGAGTTGAAACTGTTTATTTTTGTTTATTTTTTTAACGTTTATTTATATTTGAGAGAGAGAGTAAACAGGGGAGGGGCAGAGAGAGAGGGAGACACAGAACTCCAAAAGGATTCCAGGCTCTGTGCTATCAGCCCAGAGCCCAGCACAGGGCTCAAACTCACAAACTGTGAGATCATGACCTGAGCCAAAGTCAGATGCTTAACCGACTGAGCCACCCAGGTGCCCCTAGTTGAAACTGTTTAAATCAGCAACCAAGGACAGTAAATTTTTTATACCTTCTTCCCAAAGGAAGCTCTCAAGTACATGTATAAATTTATTAAATATACTTATCCCAAAGAATTAATTTATAACTCATTCTTTTTTCACTATACTATCAATAGAATAATTGGATAATCTTTTCTGTTAGAATGCCAGTTCAGTGCCTCCTTGGACATTTTGTCTGGCATGATCAAAAGTATTGTGCTCAGGGCAGCTGGGTGGCTTGGTCAGTTGAGCATCCAACTTCGGCTCAGGTCATGATCTCATGGTTCATGGGTTCGAGCCCTGTGTCGGGCTCTGTGCGGACCGCTCAGAGCCTGGAGAATGCTTCGGATTCTGTGTCTGCCCCTCTCCCTCTGCCCCTCCCCCACTCATGCTCTGTCTCGCTCTGTCTCTCAAAAGTGAATAAAGATTTTTAAAAAAAATTTTTTTGGGGCACCTGGGTGGCTCAGTCGGTTGGGTGGCCGACTTCGGCTCAGGTCATGATCTCGCGGTCAGTGAGTTCAAGCCCCGCGTCGGGCTCTGTGCTGACAGCTCAGAGCCTGGAGCCTGTTTCGGATTCTGTGTCTCCCTCTCTTTGACTCTCCCCCGTTCATGCTCTCTCTCTGTCTTAAAAATAAATAAACGTTAAAAAAAAAAATTAAAAAAATTTTTTTAAAAAAGTGTTCTGCTCCAGTTTTAACCCAACCACCTTACTCCTGCCTCTACCCTGGCCGTTCAACAAGCATTGGTTTTCTATGTAAGAAGGCAGGAATGCTTACTGAAAATAATGAAGAATCATGGTATGGTAACAGTATACAGCATGGTATATAGTATATACATAGTGTTAGGTTGTGTTTCCACTCAATTCTCATTACTTTAAAGGTTTTAGAATAAATTTAAATTCTGATTCTGTTTTTTTCTGCTCATACAGCAAAGATCCTAAAAATTCAGAGATGGTTGGTGAATGTCAGTTATCAACATTGGCCCCCAAACCTCTGTGCTTATCAGTGCCACCTTTGAATCTAAATGCTCATCAAGAAGACATATTACTGAAGCCCTGGATGAATGGTACTATTTTCTTAATATAATTATGTTGGCCTTTGATAGTATAGAAATTATGTGTGAGATTTTTTTCACCAAAAGCAAAAAAGGTTAAAAAAATCAAAACCAGCCTAGAATATGTTAAAATTAGGAAGTTTGTATACCTTCACTTAATACTTTTGATGGAACAATTTCTTAAATATCTGTACTTACGTGATAGTTGTAGTGCAAATAAATTATAGGTTATACCTAAAATATTCATATTTTAGTTGAATATTTTAGAATTATAATGTATTTTAAAATTTGTGTTAGTTTTTTTGAAAATCCATAAAGCTTTTGAACAAAATAAGCTAGATTGAGGAATGAATTTGGAAACAATAAATTTTCTTTGTGTAGCTCATACCTAATTGTCCCTTCCTGTTGTTGACTTCGTGCTTCTTGGTGTCGTGTAGGACTGCAGCATGTCCAGATGATTGTGTGTTTTATCTTAAAAAGCCTTAACAGATTTTATAATGGAAATTACAGCAAAACTCTGCAGCAGAAACTTCAGCTTTTTCCAACTTCTGTCTGAATGCTGCCAACTGAAAAATGAAATTATTTTAAATAAAAAAATAAAATATCTTTAGAAAAAACATTTCCAGATGTCCTAATTCTCATTTTAAAGGACCAACATTAAGGAATAGGGTGCCTGGTATATTAGTCAGCTCAGGCAGCCATAATAAAATACCACAGACTAGATGGCCTAAACAACAGAAATTTATTTCACACGGTTCTGGAGGCTAGAAGTCTTAATCAGGGTTCTGTCAGGGTCTAGTTTCTAGCTCTCTTCCTGGCTTACAGATGGCTGCCTTCTTGCTAAGTCCTCACATGGCTTCTCCTTGGTGCATGTGCATGGAGAGAGAGCAAGCTCTCTGCTGTCTCTTATAAGAGCATTAATTCCATCAGCTCAGGGTCTCTTCCTTATGACCCCATTTAACCTTAATTAGTTCTGTAAAAGACCCTATCTTCAAATAAACTCACACTGAGGTTTAGGGCTTGAACATATGAATTTGTGGGGTTCATTTCATAACACTTAGGTTTGTCAGTAATTTACTTAGAGATTTTAATTGTCTATCATATTTGTTTAACATGGAGACTGTCATTTGAGTGCAGTGTTCAGTGCTGCTGTTTTAAGGCTTTTAAGAAAGTATCTTCAGCTTAAAATGAGTTTAAAATTTTAGTTAGGCCTAGAAATACTTAAGGAGCACCAAAGATGTAAATAATTTCACAGGAATACACATGGCAGCATAGTCTGTGAACTGAGTATGAGTGGTCCAAAGTGAAACTTTAAAGCAGATAGTAGTAGTCATCTGTTCATTGTTATGAAGGGAAGAAGCTATAACATATTGGTATTTGATGTGATTCTTAATCATTTCTAGATTTCAGATTTCCAGGAAAACATTCTCTCTTAAAGCTGCAGAATCCTGAAACTTGTGAAATATTTAAGAGGGAAAAAAATGTAGGGGTAAGTCCCCCATTTAAAAAAAAAAAATCTTACAAAGTACATATTTTGGTTGTATTTCCCTATCATTTGTTAAGCACTTCTGGACGTTTACAGAGTTTGCATGACACTTGGTGATGAGAAGCAGAAAATGAATAGTAACTCAGAGGATATTCACATATAATGTAAGAAGTTGAAAGCAGAAGGCTGGGCAGGCGGGGTGGAGAGGGGATATCCAAAACAGAAAATACAGGATGGATAGTTCCTGGTGATAGAAGAGAAAACTAGTGATTTAAAGCTGTTTATAGGAAAAGTTTGTTGTATATATTTTGAATCTGTCATTTCTCTTTCTGTTAATCAGAAAAGCTAAGGAAAATCTGAGTTCTAAATAAATGCATCTGAAATATGGTACATATTGTAAATAGGACTAACTTTTTGTAAAAGCAAACAGGGCAAGTATGTGAGAAAGGGAGGGGATGTAAAACTTTTAAAAACATGTAAAGTAAAACAGTAGTAACTTTGATGGAGTATTTTCAAAATATTGCAAAAAGTCAGACAAACCACTTTGAGTTGTTTTTTTTCATTATTTTTGAAAATATAGATTAAGTTGGGAGTTTTATTTTTTTATCAAGTCAGCAAGCAATTTGTCTTGGTGCAGTTTTGGGTATAATTTCTGGTTCCTTCAAATGCTTTCTTACCTGATTATGGTATTTTTTTACAATTAACACAGAAAGAAAATTTATTTAATTTTCTAGGTGTTCCAGAAGCCCCTAGGGTTGATGCTACCCCATAGATACTGCAAATTTCATTTTAATACATTACGTGGCTGTGAGCGATCGCAATGCAAGTTTGCTCATGTGCCTGAGCAAGGGGATGAAAAGGTAAAATATGTAAAGTCTTTGAAGTAGAGATTGTTTTCAGATTATCTCAGTTATATGTTTTAAGTCAGATTTTCATTAACCCCTAATAGCATAGATGAGCTTTGTCTGGTTTTGTGCTTTAAATAAATCATCCAATCTGTATTCTTTTGTTTCTGGCTTCTTTTTGCTCAATATTTTTGAGATTCATCTATATTTTTTTATTTAATTATAAACATTTCTTTCTCATTGTAATATTGAATATTCCATTTTGTGAGTATATCAAAATTTATTTTATTGATAAATATTACTTTTGATTCATTGGATTTCTGAATTTGGGAATTACAGTAGTGATGTTATCAGTGTTCTTTCGTGTGTCTCTTGGTGAACATATGTGTACTTTCTGATGGGTTATACTTAAAACTGGAATTGCTGAGTCATAGGATCTGCATATATTCAACGTTAGTTGATAGTACCAAACAGATTTCCAAGGTGGTCTGCCCAATTACACTTTTTCACCAGCAATGTCTGAGAGTTCAGCTTGCTTCGTAGCGTTACCAGCTCTTGGTATTTTAATTTTAGCCATTCTAGTGAGTGGGGAGTGATGTCTTCCTTGATGACTTACGAAGCTGAGCATCTTTCAAAATCATTATTGGACACTTGGATACACTCTTTTTGGAAATCTCTAAATATTTTGCCTATATTCTATGGGATTGTCTTTTTCTTATATACCTTAAGAATTCTTTATATATTCTGGGTATAAGTTATTTATTGAGTATGTGTATAGCAGATAACTTTTACTACTGTAAAGGTTGCCTTTTCACCCTCTTAAGGTGTCTTTTGGTAAACAGAACTTCTTAATTTCTACGTAGTCCGATTCTGTCGATCCTTTTACGGTGTTAACTTTTTGCATCCTGTTGGAGAAATCTTTGCCAAGATCATGAAGATGTTCTCTTATATTTTTTCCTTTAAAAGGTCTGTTGTTTTATCTTGGCATTTAGAACACAAAGCCACCTGGAATTGATTTTTGGTTTTCATGTGAAAACAAGGTCAAGATAAATATTTTTTCCGCATGAGGATCCCTTTGTAAGCCAACACCATTTACTTAAAAAAAAACATCCTTTTCCCCTGTTGCACTTCAGGGTCACTGTGTCATAAATCAGCTAATTATATATGAGTGAGTCTGTTTCTAGGCTCTTTGTTCTAATCCATTGGTCAATGTGTTTATCCTTGAGTCAGTAAATGGCTATTTTTTAAATGACCTAAATAAGTTTTTTTTTAATTTTGAATATTCAGGAATTTCCTTCCCTCCCCAATTGCTTGCTAATCTTGCTATTTCCTTGACTATTTCTTTGTCAGAACATCTGTAAAATTAAGTTTTTATAGTGAATTCAGTACATATTTCAAATCTGTGAGTTAACCAACATCAGTTTTTTTATTCCATTGCTTTAAGTTCACTTTGAGAATAAGCAGAAAGATAGGATTGAAATTTTGTCTTCTTTATGAAATATAAAAAGGTAACGTTATATTTTTCATTACTTGTAGGTTTGTATGGATGTGTTTAAGAAATATATAAGCATCAACGAGCTGTGTTTGCTACAACGTGCAGGTATGAGACAGGGATGATTACTATAAATTCAAGAATGTGAGTATTTCAAGCAATGTGCAATTGTATCTTACAGTTTGAAAGTAAATTCAATACTTGTAAGTATGAAAACTGAATGCCTTAGAGTGGCTCTATTGGTGTTACAAATGATTAAAAATAAGTATGGCATTTTGGTTACTAAAAAATTATAATCCACCTAGCACTATCATTTTCTAAAACCAAATTGCATGACATAGATAGAAATTTTATGTATGTGTGTAAGACAAAAATATAACATAGATAATTGGCTTAAAATCTTTCTGAAGGGATGTTTCAGAAACTAGATCTTCCCTACATCTTTATCCTTCTCTTTTAACACTTACCCCTTGAGGCCGATGGCACCATCCATACTGAGTTCTGTTCAGTTCCCTAAGCAGGACAGGCTGTGTTATAATATCAGAGCCACTGCTGTCCCTGCTGTCTATCTGGGATGCCTTTCTTTCATCCATCTTCTCCACAGCAAAGACCTATTTATCTCGCAAGTTTTAGTCACAGGAAATAGGATTACCTCCTCTGTCAGCCGTTATCTGACTCTACTGCCTCATCCCATTCTCTGTCACCGTCTCCCCCTACTACACCTTGAGTGTCAAGAGGAAGGGACCAAGCTTATTTATATTTGTCACGCTGACACAGCCACCCAAGCCACATAGTATCATGGTAATAGAACATGTTAGCTGCATATTCATCAGCTTGAAATCTCATTTGGTTAAAAACAAAATTTCTGACAAGTTTATTATTTGTTTTGCTGAGTGACATCATCTCCCCAAGGATTAAAGGAAGCGTCTGAGGGAACTGCTATGACTGAACTTACTCTTACAGTAAGGAGGAAGTAGGCAAGGGAGAAGTAACAGGAGCCTATATAGAGAATGTACCCATCACCCAGGCATTGATGGGAGAAGCTGCATGATTAGATGTCAATGAACATGTATATTCCAGAAATAATTCTGTAGCATGAGATGTGGAAGAAAAATGGATGACATGAAAAAAAAAAACAGGAAGACTCCCAAAATTGTAATTCTGATTGTGTAAACATCTAGTGTATCAGGAGAAATATATTTGAATTTAGTTTTAAAACAACAAATATAGGGATGGGTGGTGGCGTCTGTGCACGGAGGAGGTGGAGGAGGCCCCTGGCAGCCGCTTCTTGCCCCTGAGCCAGTGCCAAGCGGTGTAGAGCCGGGGCAGGACCCGGAGCCGAGCCGGCTGGGCAGGCTCTGACTCCCTGCCACGGCCCAGAACTTCCATTGGGTGGACATCGACAAGTTTGATGAGAACAGGTTCCTGGGCAAGCAGGAGGAGGCAGCGGTGGCCAGACCATGCCCGGACCCTGGTGAGGCGGATGGCCTTCTGCAGCAAGGGGGCGTGCTTCGAGCATTCCGTTCAGCCTTGCAGAACTGTCCCATCAACACCAAGAATCAGGCCATGAAGGAACGGTCCCAGAGCATGGTGCTGAAAGTACTTACAGATTTTAAGAGCAGAGCAATTGAGCAGGCTGTGCATTCACTGGACAGAAATGGCATTGACTTGCCAATCAAGTACATTTATAAAGGGTTTGAGAAGCCCACAGAAAACAGCAGCGCAGTGTTACCCCAATGGCATGAAAAGGCATTAGCAGTAGGAGGACTAGGCTCCATTATGAGTTCTCACAGCAAGAAAGACTTTAAAAAGAAAAAAAAAAAGGACTCCTCTTATCTTGAGAAGAATTTTGGATGCACAGGCTGATGAAGAAGGGATTGACACTGGACCATCTTCCTAGGAATTCCCAGCTAAACTATTTCAGGACATGCATCCGCTGAAGTGTATTTTATTTTCAAGGTGGAGGGAGAAGTCGTCTGTTTCTTAAATCCTTTGTAGGATCTGATAGTCTATGCCTTTGTCCGCAAGTAACACAGAACTGATGTTGCAACTGCCTGCTGGAGTGGCTGGCGCATCTTGGCCAGGTGTCCATGTGTGCTCTGCCTATTTAAAATGGAGGAGGGACTATCTGAGCAGGTACAGATCCAAGGGCTGTGGTAAAAGGCAGAGCCTTGTTTTTTTGAAGTAGTAAAACTTCCAGGATTTGTACAGACATCCCTGGGAAGATGGGGCTCTCTTGGGTTCATTGTAAAGTGCCTACTGCATCAATAAAGCTCTTGGCTTATTAGAATGTAAAAAAGATAATAATAATTAACAAATAAATAAAAATCAACAAATACAGAGAACAAAAATAAAGACCTATAATGAATGAAAGTTGGTAAGAACCTGTGGAAATTATGTTTGGTGTGAAAACAGAAACTTAGATCAGTGGAACAGAATAGATAGCTCAGAATAGAACTAATATTACATATAAAGAATTTTAATATTTAGAAAGACCAGAGAGTTTGGTAAGGGAAGACTCATTTAATGAATGATGTTAGGATAACTAGATACCATTTTAGAAAGAGAAACGAATACCACAGGTATAAGGTGTAGGTCTAACTGCTCAGGCTCTACAGAGAACCTACATTGGTACACAGGGGAAGTTACCGAGTGGGTAGGACTCCTCATCCCCTATTTATCCATAGGTCCTCTTTTATATATTTTATATTTGATTTTACACATAAAATTCTCTTTCTGGAAGCAATTTTTGAATGTTTTACTTAGAAATAATTTCAAATTTCCAGGAAGTTGCAAAACTTAAAATAATACAAAGAATACCCACATATCCTTACTTTAATGTTTGCACTCATTCTCTCTATCCCCCTCTCCTTCTCTCCTTATGTGCATGTGTGTGCATGTGTGTGGTATACATGCACACACATTTTTTTCCCTGAACCATCCAAAAGTAGGTTACATGCATCATGGCTTTTTACTCCTAAATACTTCAGTGTATATTTCCTAAAAACAGGATATCCTCTTATGTAACCATGGCACATTTATCAACTCAGTAAATTTAACATTGGGTACAATACTTTTGTCTAAGCTACATTTGTATTCAAATTCTGTCAGTTAACCCATAATGTTCTTACATCATTTTCCCCTCCAGATCAGGATCAGTCATTACATTTAGTTGTTCTCTTTATGCTCCTTTATTATAGAACACTGCCATTGTCTTTCTTTGATGTGTGTGTGTGTGTGTGTGTGTGTGTGTGTATCTGTCTTCCCACCTAGATAACAACTGCACTGGCAGAATCTGGTACAACTGTTTTAGAACTCCAGAGTCTATTGAAGGTTTGCAACTTCTATGAGAAGACTTGAGGGATAAATTGGAGTTAATTTCAGTCCGTTTCAGCTCTTAGCACAGTAACAACTGCCCATGCCTCATCAGAGCCATTTAATGGGCAGCTGCACATGACTTCCTGGAGCAGTTTGCACACAGCTTGTGAGAGCCAGAGTGGGGAAGAAAGATGCTGTCCCCCAGATTATCAGGAATCTACACTCAGATTGCTGCTTCTAATCACAGGTGCAAAAGGATGGGCAGCTCTTATAGCACTTTTCCCCATTGTTGCAAGCGCCTCTCCTTCCTGCTAGTGACTTCCAGAGGATTTAAAGAGCTAGCAACCTTTTTTTTTTTATCCTCCCTTTCAATTTTCTCTTTTTTCCTTTACAGGAACAATTAGAGGCTAGGATATTCAAAAACAACTGCTGTATCCATTTATGGAGAAAACTAAAAAGTGACTATGCATGGGAAAGGCTCAGAAAAGACCTGAGTATACCTTAAGTTCACACATTATATAGTAATAAAAGTTTCAATATAGTAAGAAGATATAATAGTTATAAACATTTATATACCTAAAGACAGACCATCAAAATCTATAAAGCAAAAATTGACAGAATTAGAGACAGTTTTCCAATAATAGAGATTTCAGTATCCAATTCACAATAATGTATTGAGCAACCTGATAAAAGAGCCCTTGACACAACATACCAAATAGGTCTAACAGACATATACAGAATATTCTACCCAATAACAATAGCATACACATTCTTTTTGTGAACACATAGGACATTTTCCAGGATAGACAATATGTTAGGCCACAAATTAAGTCTCAACAGATTTGAAAGATACATATTGCACAAAGTGTCTTCTGTGACTGCAATAGGATAAAATTAGAAATCAGTAACAGAAGGAAAACTGGAAAATTCCCAAAATGGTGGAAGTTGAACAGGTATATCAAAGGAGAAATTAGAAAAAACTTAGAGACAAATGAAGATGAAGCAGAACATACCAAAACGTATGGGATGCAGTGAACGTGCTGCTAAGAAGGAAGTTTAAGGCTTTAAAGGCTTACATTAAGAAAGATCTTAAATCAACAACCTACCTTTACAACTTAAGAAACTAGAGAAAGAAAAACAAACTAAACCCAAAGCTAGCAGAAGGAAGGAAATGATAAAACTTACAGCAGAGATAAAGGGAATAGAGAATAGAAAAACAATGAGAAAGAAAATCAGTGAAACTGAAAGTTGGTTCTTAAACCATCAAAATGAACAAACCTTTAGCTAGATTGACTAAGAAAAAAGGAATATTCAAGTTACTAAAATAAAAACTGAAAGACATTAATGATTCTACAGAAAATAAAAACAATTATAAAAGAATACTATGAATAATTGTACACAAAACTAGATGAACGAATTCCTAGAAACCCAAAACCTGCCAAGACTAAGTGATGTCAAAGTCCAAATAGACCTATAACTAGTAAGGGGATTAAATCAGTAATCAGAAGGCTCCTGACATAATCCCTGCACCCAATGGCTTCATTTGTGAGTTTTACCAAACATTTAGAAAAGAGCTAATACCAGGACGCCTGGGTGGCTCAATCAGTTAAGCAGCTGACTTCAGCTCAGGTCATGATCTGGTGGTTTGTGGGTTCAAGCCGTGCATCAGGCTCTCTGCTGTCAGCACAGAGCCCGCTTTGGATCCCCGGTCTCCCTCTCCTTCTCTCACCACGTGTGCACTTTCTCTCTCTCTCTCTCTCAAAATAAATAAGTGTATAGAAAAAAAAGAACCAATAGCAGTTATTCTCAATCTTTCCCAGAAAGTTGAAGAGGAGGGAGCACGTGCTTACTCATTCTATGAGGTTGAGTTAGTCATTATTTTGATAGCGAGCAAAGACACTAAAGAAAACTACAAATCAGTATCCTTTATGAAACTGATAAAAATTCCTCAACAGAATACTAGCAGACCAAAGTC
The DNA here is from genome assembly GCF_007474595.2 of Lynx canadensis. Classification (NCBI taxonomy): domain Eukaryota; kingdom Metazoa; phylum Chordata; class Mammalia; order Carnivora; family Felidae; genus Lynx; species Lynx canadensis. The sequence continues at coordinate 452,192 of NC_044311.2, read as the reverse complement.
AGCAGCACATTCAGAGGATTATACACCATGACCAAGTGGGATTTTATTCTTGGAATTGCAAGGATAGTTCAACATACAAAATCAAAGTAATACACCACATTAACAGAATGAAAGAGAAAAACCACATATTCCTTTCAATTGATGCAGAAAAAGCATGTGGTAAAATTCAACATTCTTTCATGATAAAAACACTCCAAAAAACTGGGAATAAGAGGAGACTGATGTAAAAGCTGTATAAGTTTCTCCCACTATCTGAAAGTAAAGTGTTCTTAGGAAACCTTTCATAAGCCAAAGTGACATAAAGTGGAGAAGCAGTTACCATTTTGTAGAAGTGAAAATCCTCTTTAAGTTTCTCTGTTAGTGAAAATAGGTACAGGCATACCTCAGAGATGTTGTGAGTTCTGTTCCAGACCACTGCAATAAAATGAATATAGAAAAAATAAGTCAGATGAATTTTTTGTTTCCTGGTAAATATAACATTTATATATTATAGTCTGTTAAGTGTGTAATAGGAAAAAACAATGTGCATATGAACCTTAGTTAAACTTTATTGCTAAAAAATTCTAACCATCATCTAAGCCCTCCATTAGTCCTAAACACTGATCACAGGTCACCACAACAGACGTAATAATGAAAAAGTTTGAAATATTTCAAGAATTACCAAAAGGTGACACACAGACATGAAATGAGCAAGTGCTATCGGAAAAATTGTGCCAATAGGTTTACTTGATGTAGGTTCCCACAAATCTTTAATTTGTAAAAAAATGCAGTGTCTGCAAAGTACAGTAAAGCAAAGTACAATAAAACAAGGTAGGCACACTAAGCTAGGACTTTCATAAAAGTAAAGCAGATAAAGCAAACTTACAGAGAATGAGGGAAACCTGTATATAAAAAACCTATTGCAAATATCATGCTCAATGGTGAAAGACTGAAAACTCTTTCCCTTAAGATCAGGAACAAAGGCAAGGATACCTACTTTCATCACTTCTGTTCAGCATAGTCTAGCCAGAGTAATTAGGCAAGGCAAGGAAATGAAATGCATCCGTTTTGGAAAGGAAGAAGTAAAATTATCTCTGCTTGCAAGTGATACGATCTTATATGTAGAAGTACTAAAAATTTGACACCAAAAAAAAAAAAACCCTATAAGAACTAAAATATGAATTCAGCAAAGTAGGATATAGAATCAACATGCAAAAATCAGTTGCATTTTTGAGCAATCTGAAAAGGAAACTATAAAAACATTTCAATTACAACAGCATCAAAAATAATAAAATATTTAGGAGTTAACCAAGGAAGTGAAAGCCTTGTCTAATGAAATCTACAAAGCATTGCTGAAATTAAAGAAGGCCTAAACTAGTGGAAACACATTCCATGTTCACAGACTGGAAGACTTAATATTGTTAAAATTCAGCGCAGTCCCTATCAAAATCCCAATGACGTTTGTCTGCAGAAATAGAAAAACCTATATATTATAAGGAATACCAAAACAATTTTTTTATTTTCATTTTTTTCAAGTTTTTTTAAAAATTTATTATTTAAATTCAAGTTAGTTAACATAGTATTGATTTACTGGTGTAGTATTCGTTTCCAGAGTAGAACCCAGTGATTCATCACTTATATACAGCACCCAGAGCTCAATCCAACAAGTGCCCTCGTTAATACCCATTACCTACTTAGCCCATCACCCCACACAGCTCGCCTCCAGCAACCCTCAGATTGTTCTTTCTATTTAGGAGTCTCTTATGGTTTACCTCCCTCTCTGTTTTTATCTTATTTTTCTTTCCCTTCCCTTATGTTCATCTGTTTTGTTTCCTAAACTCCGCATATCGAAGAGCAATCTTGAAAAAGAAAAAAACTTGAGGAATCAAACTTCTGACTTGAAAGCTTCCTACAAAGCTATAGTAATCAAAAACTGTGGTACTGGCATAAAGACATAAAACCAATGGAATAGAATAGAAAGCCCAAACATAAACCCTCATGGATATGGTCAAATGATTTTAGACAGTGGTGCCAATACTACTTCATGGGGAAAGGATAGTTTTTTTCAACAAATGGTGCTGGGAATGCTGGCTATCCAACATGCAAAAGAATAAAATTAAACCCTTACCTAACACTATATACAAAAATTAATTCAAAATGGATCAAAGACCTTAATGTACAAAATGTACAAAAATAAAGCTCTTGGAAGTCTTAAGGGCAAAGGCTCCACAGTATTGGTTTCACAGTAATTTCTCAGGTATGACACCAAAAACACAGACAACAAAAGAAAAATAAACAAATTGGACTTTATGAAAATTTTAAAAATTTGTGCATTAACATACAGTATCTAAAGTAAAACAGCAACCCACAGAATGGGAGAAGATATTGGCAAATCATATATCTAACAATGGATTAGTATCTAGAATATATAGAGAACTCCTAAAACTCAACAGCAAAAAAAAGCAACCTGATTGAAAAATAGGTAAAGTACTTCAATATACGTTTTTCCCAAGAAGATGTACAAATGGCCAATAAGCACATAAAAAGATGCTTAACGTCATTAGGAAAGGGCACATAAAACTACATGTGACACCACCTCACACCCATTAGGATGGTTACTATCAAATAAAATGTTAGGATATATAGAAATTGGAAATCTTGTGCACCGTTGGTGAGAATGTAAAATAGTACACACACTATAGAAAATAGTATGGCAGTTCTTCAGAAACTTAAAAATAGAATTACCATATGACCCAGGAATTCTTCTAGGTATATACGCAAAAGAACTAACAGCAGGGTCTCAAAAGATACTTGTACAGTCATGTTCATAACAGCATTATTTATAATAGCTAAAATGTAAAGAAACCCAAGTATTCATGACAGATTAATAGATTAGGAAAATGTGGTATATACATACAGAATATTATTCAGCCTTAAAAAGAGGAAATTCTAACACATGCTACAACATGGATGGATGAACCTTGAGGTCATTATGCTAGGCGAAGTCAGTCCATCACAAAGAGACAAATACTGTGTGATTCTATTTATGTGACGTAGTTCGAGTAGTCAAAATCATAGAGACAGAAAGTGAGTGGTGGTTGTGGGGGGCTAGGAGGAGGTGAAAAGGGAGAATTATCGCTTAATGAGTGTAGAGTTTCAGTTTTATAAGATGAAAAAATTTCATGGAGATGGATGAACATTTTGAATGTATTTAATACCACTGAACGGTACACTTCAAAATAATGAAGATGGTGGGGCGCCTGGGTTGGTTGGGGCTCAGTTGGTTAAGCGTCTGACTTTGGCTCAGGTCATGATCTCATGGTTTGTGAGTTCAAGCCCTGCATTGGGCCCTGTGCTGACAGCTCGAAGCCTGGAGCCTGCTTCTGATTCTGTGTCTCCCTTTCTCTCTCTGCCCCTCCACTGCTCACACTCTGAGTCTTTCTCTCTGTCTCAAAAATAAATAAACATTAAAAAATAATGAAGATGGTAAATTTTATATTATGTGTATTTTATCACAATGAAAAATTGGGGGGGGGCAAGCAATGTAGCAGGTTGTGTCAAAAGCCATCACAATTTTTAAACTTTTGTCATCCAACAGTTTAACCAGGAGAGATTATTTTAAAAAGAGAAGTTATATTAATATTTTAAAATTTAAAAGTAGTTCATGACAAAAGAAGGAGGGCTTCGTGTCATTTAGTGGACTACTTAAACATTAACAAATTTTTTCCAACTATCTTTTTTTTTTAGTTTATTTATTTTGAGAGAGAGTGCCCATGTTCCCAAGGGCGGTGGGGCGGATGGGGATGGTGTTGGTGAGGAGAGAGAGCAGAGGAGAGAGAGAAAATGCCAAGAATTATCAATTGCCTCTCCATAGCTCGGAGCCTGACACAGAGCTCGATCCAACAAACTGTGAAATCATAACCTGAGCAGAAATCACGAATCGGACGCTTAACTGAGCCACCCAGGCACCCCTCTTTTTTTAAACATGCAGTTCCAGTTTTATTAATAAATGATAATAGCAAGCACTCTGAATTTCCCATGTTACCTGCTAAGAAGGCAACTATGCAGATACTGCAAAATGAATATCAGGAAGAACTCATCTGTATGTGCCCAGGAAAAACAGTTGTATATAAAGACGCTTTAAGAAAACCTGAATGTTGGGGCACCTGGGTGGCTCAGTCAGTTAAACATCTGATTTTGGCTTAGGTCATGATCTCATGGTTCCTGGGTTGGAGCCCCACGGCAGTCTCTGTGCTCATGGCTCAGAGCCTGGAGCTACTTCAGATTCTGTCTCCCTCTCTCTCTGCCCCTCCCCCTCCCCCCCCCCCCCCCTCTCTCTCTCTCTCTCTCTCTCTCTCTCTCTCTCTCTCTCAAAAATAAACATTAAGAAAAAAATTTTTTTTTAAAAAGAAAACCTGAATGTTATTATATTGTATTAAGGTTGTTAAAGGTTATTGTAACTTCAACAATTATTTTTTCTTATTATGCTATTGAACTTTATCAGTAGTTATTGACTTTCCCAAGCATCACCAAGTGATCCAGATAGTAATAAGTATTTTGGGCAGAAATAATTACACAAAAGTAAAGCCCAAAGTAATTTTTATTAAGGCAGTTTCAGCTAAGGTGTATAGATTTTGACCTATGAAATTTTGAAATTGGGAAAAAATAATGAATGAATGATCCCTAAAATTAATGGGGAAAATTTGTAATGGTTAAGTGTTGTATAGAAAATAGATTAAGGAATTGACATTAAGAAGTTACTTTGTCAAAGGAAATTAATCTGTACTTTTTAGTAGAGTGTTCATAATCATAAACTGGAATAAAAAAACTATCCTTAGGATTAACATGTTGGTGGGGTTAAAATGACATTCTTGTGTGTGTCAGAATAGTCTACATCCACCCCCAATTACACAGTTTCTCGTACATGACTAGGCCAGGCCTGAAGACTCCCCGAGAGCATGGCTCCCTCAGAGTTCATATTGAGACCATGGTATATGAGGTAACTTCGACGTATTTCGTGTGGTTAGCACATTGAGTTAGCTCCCGGTCTAGTGCCTAATATGCCTCGTTGATTTCAAATGTTGTGTGGTTATTAACTTCTGCTTTAATTTACTTTCATCAAATATTTCTGATGTGGAAATGTACCTTTCAAGAAAATAAATTTATACTACTTGATTTTTAAATATAGAAAATTTGCCTAATTTAGGAAAGATAAATATCTTAAAATCAGCACATGACTTTTATGTTTTGTTTGTTTGTTTTAGTAAACATGTTTATGGAGTACTACAGAAAGTTTCCTCCAGGTATACACTTTGATTTACAAGTGCTAAATGACCTTCTAAATTCTTTACTCAAACATTGTTTATTGAAAGAAGTATTTCAGGTAGTGAACCTCAGCATAATGGTTAAAATGCTGGTAAGTAACCTAAAAATATATACTTTCTAACTCATATGTGAACTTCTCTGTTATGTTTCTTGTTTGTATAATTTAGCAGTTAAATTTCTGTGTTGTCGAATACTTCCTAGAGGACACTTGTGTTTTTCAGCATAAACGAATTTGAGAAACTTAAGGTGTACAGAAAGAAGACATGAAAATGAGTGTAATTTTTTTTGTTTTATCCAGCCTGCTCTGAAAATATTACTAAAAATATTTGAGCATGTGGCAACTATGAAATTAAGGAATGCTGTACCTGCTTTAATTGATATATTTTGTAAGGTATGCTTTATCTCTTTTATTCTCTGATAGTGACTAACCAAGAAAATAATTCTTTCCACTAACACTCTTAAAGCACATTTTATCCACATTACTGATGCCAAAGAATTCTGTTTTTCAGAAATGTTCTTTTTCTCTTGAAATAGGATTTATAAACAGACTCCAGTGACTGATAGGCCTTCCCCTTAAATAAATCATTCCAAGCACTCCAGGTGACTTCTTTTTAAGTTGTGAAGTCATCTTTATACCTCAAAAATGATTAAAGAAAACTCTCTTCATCAAAAAGATTTGAGGTCATTTATAACAAAAATAAATATGCAAATCAATATATAAATAGAAAATCATGACCGAAACAAAGGAAGTAGATAGGGAAAAACATGGAGGTTAGGAATTAATTTTATATTTGACACTAAACAAAAAGAAAAATAATTTTCATGGCTTCCTAAAAATATGTTAAAATTTGTACTTTTGGATGCTTACTGGTATTTAGCACTGCATGGCCATCCATTTCAGAATAGGCTAACAGCAAGAAAGCCTGCATTTTCTTTAAGGAGCAGCATTGGAACCACTCTAGCAGATGTATGGATATTTCAGTGAATGCCTCTAGTTCCACTTTACAAAACTTGACAGAATTACCCGCCTAGAAATTTTTTGAACCAGAAATTACTGATTACCACTAATAGTTGTAGAAAAGCTCGGTTTGATACTTCTCAGGAAGTTTACAATCTGGGATAAGGTATAAACACCAGTGCTATGCTAAAGATGAAATGAGTACAAAACAAGATGTACGGACGATAAATTCATTGAGATAACTTGAAAAACAGAAAGAATATTCAAGTTTTGAATTAAAGAATTATTTTCATTTTCACTTTAAATTCTTAAAGTAGGGTGTCTAATTTTGGTTCTCAAATATTGGAAGAAAATATGCTTCAGACTTTTTAAGTGAATTTTAATTCTGCTTGTCTGCTTATTTCATTTTGTCCACCAGTCTCCTAATTGTTACATACTGGTTTTTAACTTTTTCATATTTGTATAAAAATGATTCCTTTTCTTTTTTTTTTTTTTTTTTTTTTTTTTGTCTTCTACAGTTTGTTGAAGTTGGGATGGTGTTTGACCCAGAACACTTTAACTATATCATCAAGCTCTTATACCAACTACAGGCTTCCCAACAAGAAATAACTGCAGTTCTGGAAATGAAATCCAGGTGAGAAAAGTCATTATAATTAAGGTTAAATTTTATATTTATATATATATTTTTTCTATATATTTATATATTTAAATATATATACTTATGGACTTACAAAGGATGAAAGGAAAGCACTTACTTACCACTGTTCAAACACCTGGGTACTTACCCACCATAAGCCCTTCTCCCATCTCTTGGCTCTGTCCTAGTCACATTGTCATTAGTCGGGCTGCCTCTAGACAGCCCTTCTGACCAGCCTCACCAAATCTTTGTCAGTACCTCATTCATCTCCATGCCTGCACATCAAGTGTAAAAGGAATCTCTTATCCTTTGTTTCAGAACTTACTTAATTACACTTACTGCACTCTCTTTTATGTATATAAATTGCGTTAATTCTTTATTTTCTTTCACTTCTTTTCATGTTAGCTATAATAAAATACTTTAAGCCCCTTCTTCATCTGTCTCTCACTTGTTCAGTTTCTCTATGTGGCTCATAGGACTCCCAAGACTTTTTTATTTGGAAACCTATGATAATTATGAGCAGTATCATAATATACCTGTATTGAGAAAAAGGAAAGCCTTGACTTTTACAGAAATTTTAAGTAAACCGTTATATACATAGAGAAAGTATTACATATTGTGTTTAAAAGAACCATGACTTTTGAATGAAATCATAGTTGATAGAATACAAATGGTATTAACTACCAAAGTCCTTGAGAATGCCTAGAAAGTTCCTTCATACAGCTTCCACAGCTGTTGTCATCTCCTTTCTCATTTTATAATACAGAGCTTTTGACTTCTTGGTTCATAGTGTCCGTAGGCCAAAAGAAGTACATTAGTAGTCACATTTATTATGTAGTTAGATGCAAACAAGTTAATAGTAGTAATTTTATGATATCTGACAGAAGGTTCTTAAAAATTTTAAATAACCTGTGAGGCTCCTATGCATTTGCTATAGTGCCCTGGATGTCATGGTACACAGATAGGGAATTGCAGTGATTCTACTAAGTAATAGGACGTCCCTTGAAGCACCAGCATTGAAGATACATTTGACTTCTTCAAGTTCTGGGAGTTGTTTCATTTCTTTAACTAATGATAATTGCAATTTATGTTGTCTATAAAAATTATAATACTCTTCAGGCTACATAAAGTGTTGGGACTACTTAGGAAATAAATTTTTGTGAGAAGAATGTCTAGCATAGAGTTCTGGGATTAAATCCATTTATAATAACTAGAGTACATCGATGTTTTCTTCAGAACATTAAGTCATTCCTCTTCTGATCCACATGCTAACAAGTTGGCTTTTTGGACAGTGGCAGCTATGACAGAGAGCTGAAATGGCTAGCAGATGTTAGTCTTCTGCCAGATTGAGTAGCATCTGGCACAAGGGAAGTGTGCGCGTCCATGTTCAAAAGGAGCAGCAGTACCCTGGTACCCAGAACAGCTATTCAACTCAACCCTTCAGGCGCTGATTGGGAAAAGGATCTCTTGATATAGGAAGACTCCAGAACAAACCAGCCTTAGTTTTCAAATTTTCAAATTGACACAATCCCACAAATATTTTTGTAGTTTATTTTACAACCCCTAATTTTGAAAATTGTATCCTTAAATACTCTACTACTTCGTATGCTCCCACTTCAAAAGAATTATCTGGTATTTTTAAGAGGAATTAACATTGGTGACCTATTTGATGAAGGACAGACTAGGAAAATAACTTGGTAGTTAAAAGGTACAGTTTATGGTTGGGGATGTGGATGCAGCCTCAATGCAGAAGGAAAAAAAAATTAATATTATTTTATATTTGTATTTTCCTGACACCTGTTGAAATAATTACCCTTTTCTGGCCTAGGGAAATGAGTTTCAATAGACACTCATACTTTGATTTTATTATAGTTTTTAATTAGGTAGTTTATAGTTCATTTGGAAGGTTTTCACTTTCAGTAGATAAGGCTGCTAGAAAAAAATTCTAACATTTACTTTCAGGATATCAGTGAGAATGTAGGTGTGTCTATAATCTAGGACATTTAACATACATTTAATGAGTAAATTTTTTTATTTTGAAATAATTTTAGACTTATAGAAATGTTGCAAAAATTAGTATAGAGACTTCCCATGAACCCTTCATCTAGCTTCCCTTCATGTTAATATCCTACATAGTAATGGTGCAGTTATCAAAACCAGGAAATCACTACTGTAAAACCCAATTAACTACACGTCTCAGTGCATCCTCATAGGACGTACATGGTGCCAATACATTTTAGATAAGTTAACCTTGATAACTTAGTAAAAACAGTGTTAACTGCCAGGTTTCTACATGTAAAGATACTCTTTGCCCCTTTGTAATTAATATTTGGGGGAAGAGTCTTTAACATTATACATTATCTGGTTCTTCCTCAAACCTTTACACATTAATTTTAGGATTCATCAGGGGATCTTTCCTGGAGGTTACTACTGTGGTATTTGCCCCATGGTGATTTTGTATTTTCCCTATTTCTTCTACATTTTTTTAATTGGAATTTTGAGTAAAGGAGAGTTGCCCCTTCTTCATTTATTTCTTCATTTATTTATATCAGTATGAGCTCATGTATATTTATTTTATTTTAGGGGTTATATATGATCTAATACTATTATTATTTTGTTGCTCAAATTATTCCAGATTTGACTTTTGGGAAGTGCTTCAGGGTAGTTCCTGTATCCTTCCATCACATTCTGTTCATTTTTCTACCATTTTCTTATTTTTTGGAGCCATAAAGTTGCTTTAAGTGTCATCTTCTGTTTTTCCTCCTGCAACATTGGCGACAACCAAGGAGCTTCTCCAAGGAGCTTTGGTTCCTTTTATGGGAGAGTGGTATTCGAAGACCAAGATCTGATCATTGCTACAGGAGCATAACTGCAGCCAGGCCTTCTGAGTGGACAGGGCTAGGAAATATATGCATGTAAATGTGTATACAAAATATGTAAATAAAAATACACATAGGAAATATATGTGTGCCTATATATATACAGACATATACATATATACACAAAAAACATACTTTTCTCTTTGTATGTATATTTAAAAAACATGAGTTCATACTGACAGCTTGATTCTAATCCAACACCACAGGTTTATTTTAGCCTTCCCTTTTTCTTATTTATAAATTCTTTCTGACAGTGAGAAACCTAACTTTCATTATGAATAATATGTTTAGTCATTTATCCATCCTATCCACATAAAGTGGTGTCAGAACTGCTAACCCATACCCCTGTGGAAAAAAAAAAATTTATTTAGAGTATGGTATTAGTATAAAGTTATTTTTTTTCTTTAGTCTTATAGTATTCAGCCAAAAAAATTATTTCCTCCGTTACTTAGGTTAGTTCTTTTTTTCCTCACTCCTTTCAGTGCGGTTATTCATTTGTAGAACATTGAGGTTATTCATTACTGTTTGTTTTATATTTTGAGTTCTTCCAAATCCTGGTTTTAATTATTTAAGGAGGTATATGAAACATTACTGTTTGTTCTAAGAGTCAAAGCTGTACTAAAATGTATGCAGTGAAAAGTGTTGGTTCTCCTTACCCCTAATGCCCTATTTCCATTCCTTCTTTTTACCTGTTTTCCACCTACTCAAGGTAGCCAGTATTTTAGTTTCTGGTTTGTCCTCCTTACAATGTGTAGATATATATATATTTTGTTATGTTTAATTCTTTCTTACATAAAGTGTATCATACAATAAATGCTCTCTTCAACTTTGCTTTTTTCACTAAAACAGTATATCCTGGAAATCAATTTAAATTAGTATAGGGAAATTTGTCATCCTTTTTTAGAACTGCACCGTACTTCGTTGTGTGGATATTCATACAATGCTGCAGTGAATAACCCTGAATATATGTATTTTTGTATTGTTGGAGGTATATTTTTATGGTATATTTCTAGAATTGGGATTGCTTGTTCAAAAGATAAGTGCACTACTGTACAAAGTACTCAAAAAGGTATGGATAACCAAAATGAAATTCTAAGAATATTCAAGTAACCCCAAAGGAAGATAAAGGGAAACAGAACATATAATAAAATGGCAGACTTAAGCTTTTTAGCTTATCAATACTCACATTAAATGTAAATGTTCTTTTTTTTGAGAGAGAGAGAGAGAGAGAGAGAGAGAGAGAGAGAGAAAACATGTGCATGTATTTGTGCATGTGCACACATGAGCAGGGAAGGGGAGCGTGGGAGAGAATGAAAGAAGGGGCACGTGGGAGAGAGTGAGAGAATCTCAAGCAGGCTCCTCGCTCAGCACCAAGCCCAGTGTCAGGCTTGATCCCACAACCCTGGGATCAGGACCTGAGCTGAAATCAAGAGTCAGATGCTCAGCCGACTGAACCACCCAGCTGCCCCTAAATGTAAATATTCTAATTATAACAATTAAATGACAGCAGTTGGCAGAGTAGATATAAAAGCACGATCCAACTATATACTATCTATAAGAAATTCACTTCCAATATGAAGATATAGGTAGGTTGAAAGTTAAAGCATGGAAAACAATATACCATACAAATGGTAATTTTGAAGAAAGAATGTGAATGGCTGTATTGATTACGGGTAAGATACACTTCAGAGCAAAGAAAATTACCAGAGACAAAGAAGAACACTGCATAATAACAAAATCATCAGTACACCAAGAATGCTTAGCAATCTGAAATGTGTATGCAGCAGACAACAGAGCTTCAAAATATGTGAAACAAAACTGATAGAGCTGAATGGATAAAATAGACAAATCTATAATTTTAGTTGGAGACTCTATAATACCAAATTACCAAAGAAGATAGTAAGGAAGGAACAAAGGAACTACAAAATAGCCAGAAAACAATTTAACAAAATGCCGGTAGTGAGTCTTGCCTATCAATTATTACTTGAAATGTGACTGGATTAAATTCTCCAAATGAAAGGCAGTGTCTAAATGGATTAAAAACAAGATCCAGCTATATGCCACCTTCTAGAGACTTACTTCAGCTATAAAGATACATATACGCTGAAAGTGAAGGGATGGAAAAAAAAAAAGCTGTTCCATGCACATGGAAACCAAGAGGGCAGGATATACTTTTTCTGAGAAATACTAGACTTTTAAGTAGGAAGAGACAAAGTCATTATATAAGGAAAGGAGTCAGTTCATCAAAGGGTATAACAATTGTATGAGGCACCTGGGTGGCTCAGTCAGTTGAGTGTCCGACTCTTGATTTTGGCTCAGGTCATGATCCTGGGATCATGGGATTAAGCCCCGAATCAGGCTCAGCACTGAGTGTGGAGCCTACTTAACATTCTTTCTCTCTCCCTCTGCCCCTCTCCCTGGCTTGTGCGCTTTCTCTCTCTCCCAAAATAAAAAGATAGATAGGGAATATAACAATTGTAAATACATATATATATATATATATATATATATACACACACACACACCCAACATCAGAGCAGCCTAATATCTAAAGCAAATATTAACAGATCTAGTGGGAGAAATAGACACCAGTATAATAAAAGTAGAGGATGTCAGTACTTATTTCAACAATGGGTATATCATCCAGCAGAAAATCAGTAAACAAACATGTGACATGAACTACACTTTAGACTAAATGGACCTAACAGATATATACAAAACAATTCCATCCAACAGGAGCAGAACAGACATTCTTCTTAAGCACATTCAGACCATTCTCAGGATAGATCATATGTTAGTTCACAAAACAAGTAAACAAAATTTAAGAGGATTGAGTCAGGTATCTTTCCTGATTACAATGATATGAAACTAGAAGTCAATAACAGGAAGAAAACTGGAAAACCCACAGATATGTGGAAATTAAACAGATACTCCTAAACAACCAGTTAATCAAGGAATAAATCAAAAGGGAAGTAAAAAAAACCTTAAACAAATGAGAATGGAAATGCAACATACCAAAATCTATGGGATACAGCAAAAGCAGTTCTAACAGAGACCTTTATAGTGATAAATGGCTACACTAAGAAAAAAGAAGGATCTGAAACCTAACTGAATATGTACCTCAAGGAAGTAGAAAAAGAAGAACAAACTAAGGTCAGGGTTAATGGAAGGAAATAAAGATCAGAGCAGAAATAAGTAGAAACTAGAAAAGCAATAGAAAAACAAAACCAAGGGTTTGTTTTCAAAAAGATAAAATTGACAAACCTTTAGCTACACTAAGAAAAAAGGAGAGATGGAGCAAATAAATCAGAAATGAAAGAGGAGACATAACTGGCAGCACAGAAATACAAAGGCTATTAAAAGACTAAGAACGGTTACACACCAACTGATTGGACAATCTAGAAGAATTGGATAAATTCCTAGAAACCTACAACTTGCCAAGTCTGAAACATGAAGAAATAGAAAAATTGAACAGACAGTTTTGAGTAAGGAGATTAAAAATCTTTCCATAAAGAAAAACCCAGGACTAGATGGCTTCACTGATGAATTTTACCAGTTAAGGAAGAGTTAATACCAATCCTGCTCAAACTCTTCCAAGAAATTGAAGATGAGGGGACACTTCCAAACTCATTTACAAGTCCAGTATTACCCTGATACCAAAGTCAGACAAAGGTACCACAAAAACTGAAAATCACAGGACATTTTTCTTGATGAACATAGATATAAAATTCTCAACAAAATATTACCAAACCAAATTCAACTGTGCATCATACACCAAGATAAAGTGGGATTTGTCCCTGGGATACAGTAATGGTTCAACATGTGTAAATCAATAAATATGATCTGTCCCATTAATAGAATGAAGGATGGATATCAAATGATTCAGTAGATGCAGATAAAGCATTTGACCAAATTTAACATCCTTTTGTGATAAAAACTCTCAACAAATTATGTATAGGGAAAATGGTACCTCAGTATAACAATGACCATATATGACAAGGCCGCAGCTGACATACTGCACAGTAAAAAGCTGAAAGATTTTTCTCTAAGATCAGGAACAAAGAAAAGATGTCTACTGTAACCACTTATGTTCAGCACAGTGTGGAAGTCCTAGGTGGAGTAATTAGGCAAGAAAAAGAAATCAGGGGTGCCTGGGTGGCTCAGTTAGTTAAGTGTCCGACTTGAGCTCAGGTCGTGATCTCATGGTTCACAAGTTCAAGCCCAATGTCAGGCTCTGTTCTGACAGCTCAGAGCCTGGAACCTGCTTCAGAATTTGTGCCTTCCTCTCTCTCTCTGCCCCTCCCCCACTCACACTCTGTCTCTCTCAAAAGTAAATAAACATTAAAAAAAATTTTTGATGGGATCTCATCAAAATAAAAAGCTTCTGCACAGTGAAGGAAACAGTCACCAAAACTAAAAGGCAACTGACAGAATGGGAGAAGATATTTCCAAATGACATATCAGATAAAGGGCTAGTATCCAAAATCTATAAAGAATTTAATCAAACTCAACACCCCCCCCCAAAAAAAAATCCAGTGAAGAAATGGGCAAAAGACTTGAACAGACACTTCTCCAAAGAAAACATCAAGATGCCCAACCGACATGTGAAAAAATGCTCAACATCACTCATCATCAGGGAAATACAAGTCAAAACCACAATGAGATACCACCTCACACCTGTCAGAATGGCTAACGTTAACAACTCAGGCAACAACAGATGTTGGCGAGGATGCGGAGAAAGAGGATCTCTTTTGCATTGTAGGTGGCAATGCAACCTGGTGCAGCCACTCTGGAAAACAGTATGGAGGTTCCTCAAAAAACTAAACATAGAACTCCCTATGACCCAGCAATTGCACTACTAGGCATTTATCCACGGGATATAGGTGTGCTATTTCGAAGGGACACATACACCCCCATGTTTATAGCAGCACTATCAACAATAGCCAAAGTATGGAAAGAACCCAAATGTCCATCGATGGATGAATGGATAAAGAAGATGTGGTATATATATATACAATGGAGTGTTACTCGGCAGTCAAAAAGAATGAAATCTTGCCATTTGCAACTACGTGGATGGAACTGGAGGGTATTATGCTAAGTGAAATTAGTCAGTCAGAGAAAGACAAAAATCATACGACCTCACTCATAGGAGGACTTTAAGAGACAAAACCGATGAACATAAGGGAAGGGAAACAAAAATAATATAAAAACAGGGAGGGGGACAAAACAGAAGAGACTCATAAATATGGAGAACAAACTGAGGGTTACTAGAGGGGTTGTGGGAGGGGGGATGGGCTAAATGGGTGAGGGGCACTCCTTATCATTGTTGCTAACAATCATATGCTAACTAATTTGGATGTAAATTTTAAAAAATAAAAAAATTTTTTAAAAATTTTTTAAAGAAAAAGACATTCAAATTAGAAAGAAAGAATTAGAATTGTCTCTGTTTGCAGATTACATGATCCTACATACAGAAAACCTTAAAGACACCACCAAAAATCGTTAGAACTAATTAAGTAAAGTTGCAGGATGTCATATCCACATACAAAAATCAGTTGCGTATTGAAAAAGCATTTGACAAAATGCAACATCCATTCATGATAAAAACCCTCAACAAAATAGTGTTAGAGGGAACATACCTCACCATAATAAGGGCCATATATGAAAAACCCACAACTAATATCATCCTCAATGGGGGAAAACTGAGAGTTTTCCTTTTGCAGTCAGGAACAAGACAGGAATGTCCATTCTGACCACTGTTATTTAACATAGTATTGGAAGTCCTAGCCACAGCAAGTAGACAGCAAATTGGCAAGGAAGAGGTAAAACTTCCACTATTATATGCAGATGACATGATACTCTATACAGAAAACCCAAAAGACTCTACCCAAAAAATTGCTAGAACTAATACATGAATTCAGCAGTCTTAGAATATAAATTCGTTGTACAGAAATCCATTGCATTTCTATATACTAACAATAAAGCAGCAGAAAAAGAAATAAAGGGATGGATCCCATTTACAATTGCACCAAAAACCATAAGATACCTAGAAATAAACCTAACCAAAGAGGTGAAATTTCTGTACTCTGAAAACTATAGAACACTAATGAAAGAAATTGAGGAGGGCACAAGAAATGGAAAGATGTTATTTTGATGTATCTTCTCAGAGCTAGAACAAACAATCCTAAAATTTGTATGGAACCACAAAATATCCCAAGCAGTCAAAGCAACCTGGAAAAAACAAAGCAAAGCTGGAGGCATCACAATTCTGGACTTCAAGTTATAGTACAAAGCTGTAGTGATCAAAACAGTATGGTACTGGCACAAAAATAAACACATATTTCAATGGAGCAGAATACAAAAGTCAGAAATGAACCCACAACTATGTGGTCAGTTTTCAACAATCCAATTGGGAAAAAACAGTCTCTTTTACAAATAGTATTGGGAAAACTAGACAGCAACATGCAAAAGAATGAAACTGGACCTCTTTCTTACACCATACACAAAAATAAATTCAAATGGATCAAAGACCTAAATGTGAGACATTAAAATCCTAGTAACCTCTTTGACCTTGGCCATAGCAACTTCTTACTAGATACATCTCCTGAGGCAAGGGAAACAAAAGCAAAAATAAACTATTGGGAATTCATCAAAATAAACTTCTACACAGCAAGGGAAACAATCAACAAAACTAAAAGGCATCCTACAGAATGGGAGAGGATATTTGCAAATGGCATATCTAATAAAGGGTTAGTATCTAAAATAAATGAAGAACTTATAAAACTGAATATCCAAAAAATGAATAATCCAGTTAACAAATGGGCAAAAGACATAATTAGGCATTTTTCCAAAGAAGACATATAGATGGCCAACAGACACATGAAAATATGTTCATCGTCACCATCTAGGAAATGCAAAGCAAAACTGCAATGAGATGTCACTTCACACCCGTCAGAATGGCTGAAATCAACACACACAAAAAAACAAAACACACGTTTTGTGTGTTTAAACATATTCACATATTAAAATATGTTCATTATCACTTACCATCCAGGAAATGCAAAGCAAAACTACCAATTCTCACACCTGTCAGAATGACTAAAATCAATAACCCAAAAACAACAGGTGTTGGCAAGAATGTCAGGAAAGGGGAACCCTCTTGCACTGTTGGTAGGAATGCAAACTGGTGCATCCACTCTGGAAAACAGTATGAAGTTTCCTCGAAAAGTTAAAAATAGAACTACCCTACGATCCAGCAGTTGCACCACTAGTATTTACCAAAAGAATATAAAAATACTAATTCAAAGGGATACATGCACCCTGATGTTTATAGCAGCATTATCTACGATTGCCAAGTTATGGAAGCAGCTCAAATGTCCATCAACTGATGAGTGGATAAAGAAGTTGTGGTGTGTGTAAAACCTTGGCTTGTGAGGAACTTGTTCTGTGAGTGTTCCACAAGATGAGCAAACATTTCTAACAAATTTTAACTTGATAAACGAGTGATGTCTTGCAATATGAGTAGTATGCAATGCTGAATGTCACATGATCACAACTTAGCCCTTGGTTCTTCTCTGTCTCGCTGCAGATTGTGTGTGATCATCTCTCATACTCGGATGCTCGGTCTCAGGCCACAGTGTTTGGCAGAAATCAGTGATTTTTCAGAACGCTGGAAGGTGCCCACAGCTGGTACTACTAGTGTGTTTTTTGTCACTTCAAAGCACCTATGGACAGTCATTTGCTTTTGCATACAAGAGTATGCTTAGGAATGCTTTGCTTCATTCTGGGTCAGGCTGCCTGCAGATATAGACCCTTTCCTCTGCTGTCTTACTGCCTGTTACATTAAATACAGTATATGACAAGAGTTTATTAATACTGTACTGTAGTCAACATGTGTGAGCATATACAATGGCCCCCATGCAGAAAAAGGTTGAAAAGGAAGGCAGTAAGAAGATAATTACAATGGAAGTAAAAAAGGAGAAGTACAGATGAGGTATGCAGGTGGCCAAAATTGCAAGATTTTAGAAGAAGTCTATGTCTATATCTCGTTTGCAGAGGAGGAGGAGATAAAGGTATCCCTCATTTCAGATGAGATTAGGGAAATGGGTAAAATGTGAGAAACAGTGCAAGATTTTGGAGAAAAGCACCACCTGATGAAGGCTTTAGCAGTGCAAGCGATGAATCTGTTTAACGACAATGCAATGTCACATTTCCGCAGAATCCTCAAAAGGAGGCGAAAGCAAGTGTGCTTGGAAAGGTTCCTTGTTAAAGTTGCATGAAAAGAAAAAGATTCCACAGAACCAATAGATGGCAGCAATTCCGTTAGAAAGTCATTCTATACAATAACCCTCCTCTCTCTTGTCTCCCTCACACCAGCCACAAAGGTTTACAAAGGGAAGTACAGATTAATTTGTTTATTTTTCTTTATATTTTGTATTTTCTTTTTAATTTTATATTATAGTACAGTATTGTAATCATTTTTATATGAATATTTTTGGGTTGTGGAATGAATCATCTGAGCTTCCATTATTTCTTGTGGGGAAATTGACTTTCATATACAAGTGCTTTGCATTACAAGCATGTTTCTGGAACAAATTATGCTCGCAAACCAAGATTTTACTGCATGGGTGTGTGTGTGTGCGTGTGTGTATATGCATGCAATGGAATATTATTCAGCCATAAAAAAAAGAATGAAATCTCACCATTGCAACAATGTGGATGGAACTAGAGAGTATAATCCTAAGTGAAATAAGTCAGAGAAAGACAAATACCATATGATTTCACTCATATGTGGAATTTAAGAAACAAAACAAATGACTGTAGGGAAAAGAAGAGAGTGGCAAACCAAGAAACAGACACTTTGTATAGAGAACAAACTAATGGCTACCAGAGGGGAGATAGGCAGGGGGATGGGTTAAATAGGTATGGTGATTAAGGAGGGAATTTGTGATAAGCACCCAGTGTTGTGCAGAAGTGTTGTATCACTAAATTATACACCTGAAACTAACATTATACTGTGTGTTAACTAACCGGAATTTAAATAAAAACTTAAAATAAAAATTTAAAAATTAAAACACAAAGTTGCATCTCTATATACTAATAGCGAAGTATTCAGAAAAATCAAGAAAACAATCCCCTTTACAATAACCTCTTAACAAATAAATTTACTGAGGAGGTGAAAGATTTATACATTGAAAACCATGAAACTGATAAAAGTAATCAAAACAAAAAAAATAAAAAGATATTCTGTGTTCATGGATCGGAAGAATTAATACTGTGAAAATGTCCATGCTACCCAAAACTAACTATAGGTTCAATTCAATTCCGATCAAAATTCTAATAACATTTTTTTTACAGAAATAGAAAAAACAATTTTAAAATTCATACGGAGCTACAACATACCCTGAATGGCTAAAGCAATCTTGAGCAAAAAGAACAAAGTAGGGTATGGTGTATATATACAGAATATGTATTATTCAGCCTTTAAAAAGAAGGATATCCTACCATCTGTGACAACACGGATTAACATGGAGTACATTATGCTAAGTGAAATAAGGCAGTCACAGAAAGACAGATCTGCATGATCTCACTTGTATGTGGAATCTGAAGAAGTCTAACTCAGCAACAAATTAGAATAGTGGTTACCAGGAGATGGGGATGGGAGCAGATGAGATGTTGGTCAAAGGGTACAAACTTGTAGCTGTAAAATTAGTAAGTTCTGGAGACCTATTTTACAACATAATGACTATGGTTAATCATAACGTATTGTGTACTTGGAATTTGCTGAGAGATGTATTGTGTACTTGGAATTTGCTGAGAGTAGATCTCGTGTTCTCACCCCCCCCCCATACACACACACTAGATGAGGTGATAGATACATTAACTATCTCAATGGTGACAATTATTTCACAATGTATATACATTTAGTAAAACATGTTGTATATCTTATATACAATTTTTATTTGTCAACATGCCTTGGTTTAACTGGGGGAAAAGTGTCAATAACAGTGCTAGCTAGCAAGGGTTTAGGAAAAGTGTCTCTTATATGTTTTGGTGGGAATGTAAAATTATATAGCCATTACGGAAAATAGTTGAGCAGTTTCCTTAAAAACTGAACATATAAAAATCAAGTATAGCATTGAACTATTGGGCATTTATTGTAATGAAATGAAAACTTGTACTCAAAAATTTGTGTACAAACATTCATAGCAGCTTTAATTGTAATAGCCAAAACCTAGGGGGAAAACAGATGTTCTTCAACAAGTGAATGAACAGTTCAGTTGTGGTACATCCATACCAAGGAATACTACTTAGCAATAGAAATCAACAAACTATTGAAACATGAAACAAATTGTTCTCAAAGAAATCATACTGAATTTAAAAAGCCAATCTCAAAGGCCACATGCTACGTGGTTCCATTTATATAACATTCTCAAAATGACAAAGCTGTAGATTTGGAGAACCAAGTATGGTTGACAGGGGATGGGGATAGGGGTTGGGGGGTGAGTATAAATGGGTAACATGAGGAAGTTCCTTTGTGGTGATGGAACAGTTCTATATCTGTATTGTGGTGATGGTAACATGAATCTATATATGGGATAAAATTGCATAGAACTACACACCCACAGATGAATGCATGTAAAAAGTGGTGAAAACTAAATAATATCTGTAGCCTAATTAACAGTATTGTAACAATGTCAGTTTCCTAGTTTTTATGTTGTTCTGCAATTATGTAAGAAATCATCATTGGAAGAAGCTGGATGAAGAGTACCAGGACTAGGTACTATTTTGAAAATTTCTGTGAGTCTATAATTATTTCAGTATAAGTTTTTTAAGGGTAAGTACATATGTTAGATACAGCCCAGAGGGCTCTACCAATTTGTATACGTGGTATGTATATATACATTATGTTTGTATAGATATGTTGTATTCACGGTGTATATGTTTGTATATGTGGTGTGTGTATATACGTATTTTGGTATATGTGCATATATGTACCTGTGGTGTGTGTGTGTATACATATATGTACACACACACATATATATCCATATATCCAGAAACTTCAGAGACTATTCAGCACAGCTTTGCTAACATAGTGTGTCATACTTTTTTCTAGTCTGTTAGGTAACAAATGGTATTTCAGTGTTCTGATTTGCTTTTCTTTTACCATAAATGAGTTTAAAACTTTTCTTTTCATGTATTTGAGGGCTGTTTTTATACTTTTTGTTGTGAATTGTCTGCTCATGTCCATTTTTCTATTGGATTCTGGTTCTTTGTTCCTTAATATTTTTTTCTAGTTTGTCAGTTGTCTTTTGAATTTGTTTATGGTTTTTACCATGCAAAAACTTTTATTTTTATTCAACCTACATTATCAATCTTTTTTTTATTGCCTCAGTTTTGAGTCATAGTTATTTTTTATTGCATCTGAATTTTGAGTCATAATTTACCTAAACCAAGGTTTTAGAGAAATTCACCCATGTTTCCTTATTTATATGGTTTCATTTCTATAGTTAGGTTCTTAATCTATTTGGAGTTTATTCTTATGTGTAGTGTAAGATACAGGTCTAATTTTTTTTTCCATTGGTTGTCCCAGTTTTCCCAGCACCATTTATTTAACTTGAGTGATTTGAAATGCTACCTTTATCAAATACTAAATCTCATATGTGTTTGGGTCTGTGTCTGGACTTTGTATTCTATTCCACTGGACTGTTTGTTTATTTGTGCACCAGTTCCACAGTATTTTAATTATAGAGGCTTTAGTAATATGTTTTAACATTTTGTGGGGATAATCCCCCGTGAAGTTTTTCTTTTCCATGTCTCTCTTGCTCTTCGTGCATGTATGTTTTATTGCCTGTAAGTAGTTTGTCTTACCTAACTGCTTTGGCTCCTACCTCTAGTACAGTATTGAATAATAATGGATAGGGCCACCTGGGTGGCTCAGTCGGTTAAGTGTCCGACTTCAGTTCAGGTCATGATCTCATGGTTCATGAGTTCGAGCCCCGCTTCGGGGCTCTGATATCTCAGAGCCTGGAGCCTGCTTCAGATTCTGTGTCTCCCTCTCTCTCTTTCCTCTCCCCTGCTACCACTCTGTCTCTCTCTTAAAAATGAATAAACATTAAAAATTTTTTTAAATGAATAATAATGAGTAATAATGGATATGGTGGACATCTTTTCATTGTTCCTGATCATAGTGGAAATATCTCTAGAATTTTCTCATTAAATACAATAGTAGCTTTAGGACTAAGATATATGTATTTAATCACTCTAAGAAAGTGTCTCTCAGTCCCTATATTCATAAGTGAATTGATGTTGAATTTTATCAGTCTTTTTTAATATCTATGGAAATAATCATGATTTTTCCCTTAGATTTATTAATATGGTATATGATATTGATGGATTTTCTAATACTGAAGTTGCCTTACATTTGCAAAATAAATACCACTCTGTCATGGTGTATCATTTTCTTAAGATGGTCTTGGATTCTGTTTGTCAATATTTTTAATTTTGTGGTAAAATACACATAATATTTACCATCTTAACCATTTTTAGGTGTACATTTCAGCAGCGTTAAATACATTCACATTTTTGTGCAGCCATCACAACCATCATCTGCGTAACTCTTTTCAATTTTGTAAAACCGGTTTGCTTGTTAATATTTTATCTAGCTTTTTTCATCACCATTATAAGTGATACTGTTCTGTACTTTTCTTTCTTCCGCCTTTATCTAGTTTAAGTATCAATGTTATTTATACTTGATTCATGAAAGGAATTAGGAATTCCATTAAAAAAATTTTTTTTAATCTTTATTTATTTTTGAGAGAGAGACAGAGTGTGAGCACAGGAGGAGCAGAGAGAGAGGGAGACATAGAACCTGAAGCAGGCTCCAGGCCCTGAGCTGTCAGCACAGAGCCGGATGCGGGGCTCGAACTCACGAACCATGAGATCATGACCTGAGCCGAAGCCTGACGCTCAACCGACTGAGCCACCCAGGCGCCCCAAGGAATTCCATTTTAATGCTTATAGAGCATTATAAGTTAATTTGTAGAGCATTGAGACTAATTATCAAAACTAACCCCATAATTTGATGTACAGTAATGGCACCCTCTTCTTCCTTTTTTCTTCTTTTTCTCTTTCCAGTTGCCAAAGGATGTTTCTTCTTCATTTTTGTCGTTTTTTTCTTTCCCAGAAGCTATGCATTTTATAAATTGTGTTCTTTTTTTTTTTTTTTTCAAAAAAATTTTAAGTTGATTTATTTATTTTGAGAGAGAGCACGAGCAGGGTGTGGGCAGAGAGAGTAAGAGAGAATTCCAAGCAGGTTCCACACTGTCAGCACAGAGCCCAGTTCAGCTCATACTCACAAACTGTGAGGTCACAAACCTGAGCAGAGATCAAGAGTCTAACACCTTAACTGACTGAGCCACCCAGGCATCCCTAGATTGTGTTCTTCAAATCATACAAACTTTTAAGTTCCTTCTGCGTGATTTGGGTTATAATCTACCCAGTTTTTGTTTTGTTCTATGGGTTTTTTAAAAATCATTTTCAAATTTAGTATGGACTTAGTCTGTTGTATTTTTTTAATCAGTGTTAGGTTCCATCTGTTCAATTTTCCCCCACAGGGTTTTTGGTTTTGGTTTTTTGGTTTTTTTGTTTGGTTGGTTGGGGTTTTTTTGCATTGTTTTTGTTCTGGTCTGTTTCTGCTTATCACAAATCCTTGTGGATCAGCAAGGATGAAGTGGGAGCAGGAGAGAACAAGTGCTGGTTTTAATGTTTTTCTTCTCTTTTTATTCACAATTATTTTGAAGCTTTGGCATTTTCTGTCTTAGTTACTTTACAGGCTGAAGGTATGGTTTCATGTAGAATTTCCCTTTTCATTCCTGTTGCCTATGGTTTGGGGAAGAAATAATGTGAGGTGGGTATCTATGCATTTGCCATTTTCTTCAGCTCTAAAGAATTTTTATAGATACTGCATTCCTTTTTTTCCACTCTCTGAGGTATATACTTTGGAACAAGTGAATTAGGGACAATAGTGACTTTGGGGGGTGTGAACATAATTAATGCTTTTCTATTGTTAAAGGTTACGGATGAGGCAATTTAAACAGAACTGGAAATGTGATTTAGATTCAGCCTTGAATGAAATACAGGTATGACATTTACTTTTTTAAATAAATAGCTGTGATCTCTGAAAACCAGTAATAACAAAGGACCTTGAATAGTAAAAGTTTTAGGAAAAATTTTTAAAATGTGACTGTTATACAAAGAAAGTGCTCAAGAAAAAAGTTTAATTTTTTTAATACTTTGAAATACAAATGTAACTTCTGGAGTTATGGACTATTCTAAAAATAATTCTGGAAATAATTGGCTCATTTCCAAAGTTAACTTCTATCAAGGTATAATAATCTAAGGCTTAATTAACCTTCAATTCTTATCACTGGACAGACTCAGTGCATAAGAAAGTTGGCTTTCTTGTCACAGTCCATGGATGGCTGCGATATGTGAGATGATAGTGGAAAGCCAAGGCCAGTGTGCCTTTTCCAGGCGTTTGGAGGATAAGAAATGGAGAACTTTCAGGACGATTTTACTGTTTGGTTTAAGATGATTTTTATATTCATGTAGTAATTGTTGGTCTAGTCTTAATTAGTATTTATATCCTTGAAACAATCTGTTGGTATGGAAAACTATTTCTTTGTTTATAATAGAAAATAATGAGAAGAGGTTAAGTTTACTGAAATTTACTTTGTATTCCCAAAATGATATTTGGGCCCCAAATCATAAATGGGGCCAAATAATAGTAAAATGCAATCTGTAAAAGTAGCAAAATAATGTATTTCTCTGGAGACAGCTCAAATCATATTGCTAATTATCTCTTTTCCATAAAATCTATCCTACTGTCTAGTTCAGGTTTGAGGGTGACATCCTTAAGTACATTAGGAACAAGACCATTAAAACAAATGGACATTGCCATCTGGAACTTATAGAGACTGTGCTGTAGTCAGAAACACAAATTGTATGATAGAAAGTTTTTTAATGGTATAACACTGCTGGTAAGTTTATAAGACCTATGGAGATTGTCTTATTAATTTCTGTATATCTAATGTCAGCATGTGCCTATTCCATAATATGTTTGCATAATGACAGCTTTCTTTCTCTTTTTTTGTTTTGTTTTGTTTCTAATAATTCTGATAGCATTGTAAAGAAAAAGGTGACTGGACCAAATTGGGAAATTTATACATTAACATAAAAATGAGCTGTGGAAACTTTGCAGATTTCCAGAGATTTTGTGCTTGTATTGCTGAAACACTAACACAAAACTGTAAAGAAGAGAGACCAGGCATTCCATTTTGTGAATTTGCTGAAACAGGTAAAATGTCACTATTTGGGTCTGAGTATTATGTGTGTTAGCGTGGTGCAGTGTTTTTAACAGGAATGTAAAGCTCTTAATATTTTCCACGTTGGGGATAAGTTAATATTGCAGATTTCAGATTTCTCTTTATAAATATTTCCATCTTTTTATTATTAAGTTAGATTATAATGATATAAGGTCAAGAATTGGTGTTTTAATATCTCATGCTTCATGTTTTATTTTTCTTTTCATTCAGATTGGTAAAACTATTCCTAGCAAATTATACTGGAGCACCTGAATTTTTGAATCATTTAAGTTGTTACTATCTTCACTACAAGTCAACAAAATTCATGTTTTTGAGACTTTTTTGAGCTCTTCGCTGCTATTTATATATTTTTTAAATGTTTATTTGCTTATTTTGAGAGAGAGAGAGAGAGTGAACATAAGCAGAAAGAGAGTCCCAAGCAGGCTCCCCACCATCAGCGCAGAACCTGACACAGGACTCAATCCCACAAACCGTGAGATCATGGCCTGAGCTGAAATCAAGAGTCAGACACTCAACTGACTGAGCCACCCAGGTGCCCCTTCACTGCTGTATATTCTTTATCAGGGGTCAGCACATGTTTTCTGCAAAGGGCCAGGTAGTAAATGTTTTAGGCTTTACACATTCACATTTAATCTGTGTTACATAGTTTTCTTTTCCTTTCAAACAACCCTTTAAAAATAGGGAAACATGGGAGGCTCCTGGGTGGCTCAGTCGGTTGAGTGACCGACTTCAGCTCAGGTCAAGATCTCACAGTTCGTGAGTTTGAACCTTGTGTTGGGCTCTGTGCTGACAGCTCAGGGCCTGGAGCCTGCTTTGGATTCTGTGTCTCCCTCTCTCTCTGCTCCTCCCCTGCTCACACTCTGTCTCTCTCTCAAAAATAAATAAATATTAAAAAAAAATTTTTTTTTAAATAGGGAAACATGGGGCACCCAGGTGGCTCTGTCAGTTAGTTAAGCATCCGACTTCAGCTCAGGTCATGATCTCATGGTTCGTGGGTTCGAGCCCTGCATCAGGCTCTGTGCTGACAGCTCAGAGCCTGGATTCTGCTTCTGATTCTGTGTGTGTGTGTCTCTCTCTCCCAAAAATAAATAAAAACATTAAAAAAATTCTTTTTAATAGGGAAACCATTTTTAGCTCTCAGGCTATACAAAAACAGACCACACACCAGATTTGGCATGTAGGCTGTGGTTTGCCGACACCTGATCTTTGGTCTAGTATCAATAATTTCATGTTAATTTGCCTTTTCTGTCATTTTAAATGACTTTTCCACCTTTTCCCATATGCCTACTTTGTGTTCCAGTTAGCAAAGATCCACAAAATAGTGAAGTAGATAAAACTTTGCTGGGAAGAATTGGAATCAGTGCTATGTACTTCTATCACAAGCTGTTGCAGTGGGCCAAGGTATGTCATTAAATTTTGTTTGGGCTTGGTACAGAAAGTGTTAATTTTAAATTTTTTAACAGAATATAGTTAAAACTACAAATTAGAAATTTGCTAATAATGTTACAAGTGGCAAAATGAGTCCCAGACTAGTAAGTGAATTATTAGGTGGTATATTAAGCAAACGTGGAAAGGAAGTATCAGGAGACCAGCTACCCTGAAGTATCTCACTATAGGGAGCACTTGGGAAGCTGTGCTAAATACCATTTTGCAAGAGTTCAAGACCTTTTTTTTAAGATGAATCTGGTAAACTCACAACAGAACTTCTTAAAAATCATCTCCTAGAATGCTCTAGAACACTATATCCCATATATCTTGATATCTGCTTTGGGATATCTGCATAGAAGTGGTCTAGTTATTCTGGACTATACTGAACTACCATTCTTTAGATTTCCCTGAGGTGGCAGGTGGTTATAGATTCATTAAAGTGAAATAAAGTAAAGGACAGGAAAATCTAAAACAAGAAGTAAGTGCTGAGGGATGAATGGAGCAGTTGAGAGTGTGGTCAATACTGAATCAACTATTACAATATATCTTTTTGTTACTACTTCTTATATTTCATATAATTGAAGGTGAATTGAATAAGTTATAATTGAGTATGTTCAATAACATTTAAGCACAGGGTCACTCCTACATATACAGATTCATGGATATTAAAAATTTTAATGCTTATCTGTTTCTGAAAGAGAGAGACAGGGCGTGAGCGGAGGAGGGGCAGAGAGAGAGGGAGACACAGAATCCAAAGTAGGCTTCAGGCACCGAGCTGTCAGCGCAGAGCTGGATGCAGGACTCAAACTCATGAACCACAAGATCATGACCTGAGCCAACATGGACACTTAACCTACTGAGTCACCCAGGCACCCCCATGGATTTGTTTTATTTAAAAAACAACAACAGTGGCACCTGGATGGCTCAGTCAGTTGGGCGTCTGACTTTAGCTTAGGTCATGATCTCACATTTCGTGAGTTTGAGCCCCGTGTCAGGCTCTGTGCTGACAGCTCAGAGCCTGGAGCCTGCTTCAGATTCTGTGTCTCCCTCTCTCTTTCTACCCTCCTCCACTCATGCTCTGTCTGTCTCTGTCTCAAAAATAACTAAACATTAAAAAAATTTTTTTTAAAAACAGCAACAGAATCCTTATATATAAGGTCTTCAGTCTCCAAGCTCTTCATGAGGTTTAGCACCTACTGTGATGTGTGATCCCATACCGACTGATGTGTGATTAGTATGTGATCCCATACTGGGATGGGCAGAATGTACCTTGTCCCTGGTCTCACAGTCTAGTTTAAGGTTCATCATAGCATTAATTTCTTAGATATTTAATGCTTGAGAAATTGAGGACTACATGATAAAATCTTTTTGAAAAAGATAGATTTTGCTACAATTTTAAGGCATATTTTAATTTTATTTGGTTAATACTATCTCTTAAGAGGTTGGTGAGTTTGTACCTGAATTTTGATTTAAAATTTTCACTGTCTTGTTTGAAACAAATATTTTATTTATTTTACTTAGTATGAATTTTTTTAGTGGAAACCTATTCCTTTTGAACACAAAATTATTAAAATTAAGTTAAAGCTTTCCCTTTAAAAATGCACTCATTTATATAGGCAACTTAAAAATACTTTGACATCACAATATGAATCTGACTCAGCTAGTACAGAATATAATATAAAACAAGGGTCCATCTAAGAGCCAGATCTGGCCCTCACCTGTTTTTTTACATCTCAAGAGGTAAGAGTGTTTTTTACATTTTTAAACAGTTAGAAAAGAAAAACAGCAACAACTAAAAAGAATGTGCAACTGACTAAATGTGACCTGCAGAGCCTAAGTATTTACTATCTGGCTGTCTATAGAAAAAGTTTGCTGACTCTTGATATAAAATAATAATATATGTCTCATTTCTGATGTCCACACTAGAGCTAATCTTTTATGTAGACTATGTGAATAGTCTATTGAATAAAAAAGACAGTTTCCAGTCAGTAGTTTTATTCTTTTTTTTCCCCCACTGTCATTCTTCCTATAAATTTGATAAGACATTATCTCGATTTTCATTGTCTCTCCCTCTTGACTCTTAGGGTGATCAACAGAAGAAGTGCAGAAACTTGTAATCAGTAGTTTTCCACATTAGGGCAAGAACTCCTTTTTCCAAAAGAAATCTTTAGGGGAAGCACAAGTATAAAAACACTTGAAAAAAGGAGTCAGCAGTGTGAGGATTAATAGTGAGGCAAAGCCCTGCTTCCTCCCCTTCCCTGTCTGTCTTTGTGGCTAAGCAGGAGGGGACTGAAAACAGGGATTTTAGAGCAGTTTGAAAACCATCAGTATAGAAGGATGATTAATATCGGATAATTGGTTTGTATATAATTACTCATTTTGTACCTCTGTGATACTCTACATGAATGATATTCAATGAGTGTTCTTTACTTTTACTCTAGGGAAGGAAGGTCTTAGATAAACTATATGAATTGAAAATACATTTTACAACTTTAAAAGGACTTACAGGGCCTGAGAAGTTAGCACCAAGATGTCAAATTGTGAATATTGCAGCAGAAATTTTTCTAAAAAGTGGAAGCCTAGATGGTGCCATTTGGGTATTGAGGGGTAAGTTCTGATATATGTAAGCATAATATAATTTGTTGTTACAAATTCTTGTCTATGTAATTACCTTAAATTGATGTTGAATTGTGAATGGCAGTTTGACCTAATAAACCCTAGTGATCATGTGCATAGGAAAGGTGGTTGATGTGTTAAATGGAAGGAGAAAGTTAACCTCACTTTAAAGAAAAAATCATATGACCCTTTGTTGAAAAGCTAGTTCTTACTTCAGCCCAGGCACCATACTAATAAATGCTTTACATCAATTATCTCAGTTAATTTTCATAGAAACTCTACAAGTTTGGAATTAGTATAACCCCCTTTTTTTGTTAGTTAAAAAATGTCAGAGACATTAAGCCACTTGCCCAAAATGATACAACAAGTAAGAAGTGGAGACTGGATTCAAACCCAGACAGTCCAGCTTCGGAGCCCAGGCTTCAGCTACCACTGGGGCAGGTAAATCCCTATTGATAATCTGCATGAACTCTTAACCTTTGTACATACAGGCAAACATGACTTCAAGCCAGGACAAGCAAGGTTACTTCCCTAGTAAGTCAGTCCATCTAGCAGAAATCACAATGAAATTAAGCCAGGAGAAGCAATTAAGATTGGTTTGCTATGAGGTAAATGGAAACTTAGAGATCACACTGGTAACACAAGATGCTACATGATGGTACCTTTGGCTGCTTAAACCATCAGGCAGATTTCATTTGATAAAATGGGATAACAGTGAAGAAACCTCAAGAATCTCTGGGTTTATGGGGCACCTGGGTGGTTCAGTCAGTTAAGCATCTGAACAACTCAGGTCATGATCTCACGGTCCATGGATTCGAGTCCTGCATCGGGATCTGTGCTGACTGACACCTCAGAGCCTGGAGCCTGCTTCGGATTCTGTGTCTCCCTCTCTCTCTGCCCCTTCCCCGCTCATGCTCGCTCTCTCTCTCAAAAATAAATAAACATTAAAGAAATTAAAAATCTCTGGGTTTAGGTGGAAAGATAGAACATATGCACAGGTAGAGCAAATAGATAATCTTTACACTAACACACAAGCACATATACATGCGCATACATATGAATATATAATTTATGTATTATATACGTGGAATAATTGCATACATATATGTAATGCCTTGTATTTGTTCAGGGCTGAGAGTTTATGGAATACAGAGGTTCTGAGTGGACTTCAGGATCAAAAGCTTGTTGGAAAGGGTTTTCTCCAACTTAACAAATATAGCCAGTGAAGTTTGCTAAGTGGGGAAGGGTAACCAAAATACAAAAATAGAAATTAGCAAGATGTAAGCCAGAGCTCACAAGCTTTGTTGGAAAGGAGAGATGTGGTGAGAATGGAAAGGTTAAAATGGTTGATAAAAATGAGCGTGAGTCACCTTATGATAGGAAATTTCAGCCTAAAAATTCTGGAAAAACCAATCTTTCTCAAACTAGAGCATGAAGGAGGGTTTGTGTGAAGGGTGTAAAATGAACTGTGGAGATTTAAAATGTTTACAATTTTAATGTTCTCTTTAAAAATTCTGTAAGTTATAACACAGGATTTCCTTTTGCAGGGATAATTTCAACTGAAAGTCATTTTCATAAATAAAAATTTACTTCTTCAAAAGAAAGACCCACAGAAGTATACTAAGTTCTCCCCAGAATTATTTTATTGTTAAAAGCATTCTGCAGTAAACAGGCCTTTCTCAAGAAAGGAAATACAAAGGACTCTATCTCACTTGTAATACATGAGTGCAATACTCATAATAAAAATATACATTAAAATTACAAAATACCTGTCAGAGTAGCAAAATAAGAGTTTAGTGATATACTTTTCATGAAAGTATAGAGAAACAGGCATTCACATACATTGTCTTTAGGGGCTTTTTGGCAAAATATCTGTTAAAATCTAATAGTGCATATTTTCTTTTATGTTTCATCTCTATTTCTAGGAATTTCTCCTGCAAACACAAGTATGTACTGTAAGTTGTCTACAATCTTTTTTTTGAGAGAGAGAGATAGATTGAGAGAGTGTGCATGAGCAGGGAGAGAGGGATGAAGGAGAGAGTGACAGAGAGAGAGAGAGAGAGAGAGAGAGAGAGAGAGAGAGAGAGGATCTCAAGCAGGCTGCATGCTCAGCATGGAGCCCAACTTGGGGCTCGATCCCATGACCCTGGGATCATGACCCACACTAAAGGCAAGAGTCAGATGTTCAACCAAGTAAGCTACCCAGGAACCCCTAGAATATATTTTTTAACCATCACAGTGCTAACAAAGGATTCCACATAACTTAAATGTTTCATTAAGAAAGTACAAGTTGATTAACTGTGTGATAGCCATATGATGGAGTAGAATAAAGCAGATCTACAGATAATCATTTGGAATGTTCTCCAGGATCTGTTGCCAGATGAAAAAAGGAATGTGCAGAACTGTGTCCACAGTAACGTAAATAAGATGGACACACACGTATTTCCTTTTATATCCTTAAAATATTTTTAGAAGGATGCACAAGAAACAAAGAATGGTGTTTGCTTCTGGAAAGAAGAGTTTAGTGCTTGGAGGACATGGATAGGAGGCAGATTAACTTTTTCCATATGCTTTTTCTATATTTTCTCCTTTTATTTTTCTTTTTTAATTATTTTTTTCCAAATTTTTATTGAAATAGTATTTAGATAACATACAGTGTAATGTTGGTTTCAGGAGTAGAAGTTAGTGATTCATCACCTACGTATACCACCCAGTGCTCATCACAACAAGTGCCCTCCTATTAATGCCCATCATCCATTTAGCCCATCACCCATCCACCTCCCTTCATCAACCATCAGTTTGTCCTCTATTGTTGATAGTCTTTGGGGTGCCTGGCTGGCTTAGTTGGTTAAGTGTCTTGACTTCGGCTCAGGTCATGAT
The DNA here is from genome assembly GCF_007474595.2 of Lynx canadensis. Lineage (NCBI taxonomy): Eukaryota > Metazoa > Chordata > Mammalia > Carnivora > Felidae > Lynx > Lynx canadensis. The sequence continues at coordinate 420,104 of NC_044311.2, read as the reverse complement.
CTCATGGTTTATGGGTTCCAGCCCTGCTTTTGCTGTCAGCACAGAGGATGCTTCAGATTCTCTGTCCCACCCCCTTCCCCTGCTCACATTCTTTCTCCCTCTCTCTCTCAAAAATGAACATTAAAAAAAATATTTAAGTCTATTATGGTTTGTTTCCCTCTCTCTTTTTCCCCCTTCCCCTATGTTCATCTGTTTTGCTTCCTAAATTATACATATCTGTGAAATAATAAGGTATTTGTCTTTCTCTGACTTATTTTGCTTAGCATAATACACTCTACCTCCATCCACATCATTGCAAATGGCAAGATGTCATTCTTTGTGATGGTTGCATAATATTCCATTGTATATCTGTACCACATCTTTATCCACTCATCAGTGGACAGACACTTGGACTCTTTCCATAGTTTGGCTATTGTTGATAATGCTGCTATAAACATCAGTGTACATGTACCCCTTCGAATCTGTATTTTTGTAACCTTTGGGTAAATACCTACTAGTGAATTGCTAGTTCATAGGGTAGTTCTATTTTTAAATTTTTGAGGAATCTCCATACAGTTCTCCAGAGTGGCTACACCAGTTTGCATTTCCACCAACAGTGCAAGAGGGTTCCCTTTCTAGACATCCGTGCCAACATGTGTTGTCTCTTGTGTTGTAAATCTTAGCCATTCCGATAGGTGTGAGGTGGTATCTCACTGTAGTTTTGATTTGTATTTCCCTGATGATGAGTGATGTTGAGCATTTTTTCATGTGTCTGTTAGCTATCTGGATGTCTTCTTTGGAAAAATGTCTATAAATGTCTCCTGCCCATTTCTTAACTGGAATGTTTATTTTGGGGGTATTGAGTTTGATAAGTTCTTAATAGATTTTGGATATTATCTTTCTCAGATATGTCATTTGCAAATATCTTCTCCCATTCTGTAGGTTGCCTTTTAGTTTTGTTGATTGTTTTCCTTTGCTATGCAGAAGTTTTTTATTTTGATGAGGTCCGAATAGTTCATTTTTGCTTTTGTTTCCCTTGCCTCTGAAGACATGTCTAGTAAGAAGTTGCTATGACTGAGGCCAGGGAGGTTGCTCGCTGTGTTCTCTAGGATTTTGATGGTTTCCTGTCTCACATTTAAGTGTTTCATCCATCTTGAATTTCTTTTTGTGTATGGTATAAGAAAGTAGTCCAGTTTCATTCTTCTGCATGTTGCTGTCCAGTTTTCCCAGTACCATTTGCTGATGAGATTGTCTTTTTTTCCATTGGATATACTCTTCTGCTTTGTCAAAGATTGGTTGACCACATACTTGTGGGTCTAATTCTGGGTTTTCTGTTCTGTTCCATTGATCTGTGCCTGTTTTTGTGTCAGTACCATACTGTATTGATAACTGCAGCTTTGTAATACAGCTTGAAGTCCAGAATTGTGATGCCTCCCACTTTCCTTTTTCTTTTTTTTTTTTTTTTTAATGTTTATTTATTTTTGAGAGAGAGAGCATGAGCAGGGGAGGAGCAGAGAGACGGGAGACACAGAATCTGAAGGAGGCTCCAGGCTCTGAGCTGTCAGCACAGAGCCTGACACAGGGCTTGAACTCATGAACCATGAGAGCATGACCTGGGCCAAAGTTGGGCGCTTAACCTGACTGAGCCACCCAGGCGCCCTTCCTTTTCTTTTTCAGGATTGCTTTGTCTATTGGAGGTTTTTCGTGGTTCCATACCAATTTTAGGGTTGTTTGCTCTAGTTCTGTGAAAAATGCTGGTGGTATTTTGATAGGGATTGCATTAAATGTGTAGACAACTTTGGGTAGTATCGACATTATAACAATGTTTTTTCTTTCAATCCACAAGCATGGAATGTTTTTCCATTTCTTTGTGTCCTCTTTAATTTCTTTTTTTTTTTTTTTATTTTTTTAACCTTGATTTTTTATTTTTTAAAATTTACATCCAAATTAGTTAGTATATAGTGAAGCAATGATTTCAGTAGATTCCTTAATGCCCCTTACCCATTTAGCCCATCCCCCCTCCCACAACCCCTCTAGTAACCCTCAGTTTGTTCTCCATATTTATGAGTCTCTTTTGTTTTGTCCCCCTCCATGTTTTTGTATTATTTTTGTTTCCCTTCCCTTATGTTCATCGGTTTTGTCTCTTAAAGTCCTCATATGAGTGAAGTCATATGATTTTTGTCTTTCTCTGACTAATTTCGCTTAGCGTAATACCCTCCAGTTCCATCCACGTAGTTGCAAATGGCAAGATTTCATTCTTTTTGATTGTTGAGTAATACTCCATTGTATATATATACCACATTTTCTTTATCCATTCATCCATCGATGGACATTTGGGCTCTTTCCATACTTTGGCTATTGTTGATAGTGTGGCTATAAACATAGGGGTGTGTCCTCTTTAATTTCTTTCATAAGTGTTCTATAGTTTTCAGAGTACCGATTTTTTACCTCTTTTGTTAGGTTTATTCCAAGGCATCTATGGTTTTTGGTGCAATTTTAAATGGGATTGCAAATTCCTTGATTTATTTTTCTTCTGCTTCTTTTGGTGTGTAGAAATGGCAACAGATTTCTGAACATTGATTTTATTATCCTGCAACTTTGTTGAATTTATATATTAGTTCTGGCAATTTTTGGTGAAGTCTTTTAGGTTTTCTATATAGAATATCATGTCATCTGCAAAGAGCAAAGGTTTGACTTCTTCATTGCCGATTTGGATGCTTTTCATTTCTTTTTGTTGTCTGATTGCTGAGGCTAAGACTTCCAATACTATGGTAAGTAACAGTGGTGAGAGTAGACATTGCTGTCTTTTTCCTGGCTATACAGGAAAAGCTCTCAGTTTTTCTCCACTGAGGATAATATTGGCTGGGGGTCTTTTGTATATGGCCTTTATGATGTTGAGGTATGTTCCATGTATACCTTCTTTGTTGAGCATTTTTGTCAAGAGTGGAGGCTATGTTTTGTCAAATGCTTTTTTTTTTTTTTAATCTATTGAGAGGATATATGGTTCTTTTCTTTTATTGTGGTGTATCACATTGATTTGCAAATATTGAACCAGCCCTACAGCCCAGGAATAAGTCCCACTTAATTATGGTAAATAATTCTTTTAATGTATTGTTGGATTTGATTTGTTAGTATCTTGTTGAGAATTTTTGCATCCATGTTCATCAGGGATATTGGCCTGTAAGTCTCCTTTATAGTGGGGTCTTTGTCTGGTTTTGGATTCAAGGTGATGCTGTCCTCATAGAATGAATTTGGAAGTTTTCCTTTCATTTCTGTTTTTTGGAAGTTTGAGAAGAATAGGTATTAACTCTTAAATGTCTGGTACAATTTCCCTGGGAAGCCATCTGGCGCAGGACTTTTATTTGTTGGGAGATTTTTGATTACTGATTCCGTTTCTTTGCTGGTTTGGGTTTGTTCAGATTTTCTGTTTCTTCCTGTTTCAGTTTTGGTTGTTTGTGTGTTTCTAAGAATTTGACCATTTCTTCCACATTGACCAGTTTGTTGGCATATAATTTGTAATATTCTCATAATTTTATATTTCTGTGATGTTGGTTGTGATCGCTCCTCTTTCATTTGTGACTTTATTTGTTTATTTTATTTTTGATAAGTCTGACTAGGGGTTTATCAATTTTATTAATTCTTTCTGAGAACCAGCTCTTAGTTTCATTGATCTGTTCTACTGGGTTTTTTTGTTTGTTTCTATTTTATTTATTTCTGCTCAAATCATTATTACTTCCTCTATTCTGCTGGATTTAGGCTTTATTTGCTGTTCCTTTTCTACCCTCTTTAGGTGTAATTTAAGTTGTTTATTTGAGGCATGTCTTACTTCTTGAGGTAGGCCTGTATTACGGTATACTTCCCTCTTAGGACCACCTTTGCCATATCCCAAAGGTTTTGGACTATCATGTTTTCATTTTCATTTGCTTCCATGTATTTTTTTAAATTTCTTCTTCAATTTCCTGGTTATCCCATTTATCCTTTAGTAGAAGTTTAGTCTCCAATAATTTGCAGTCTTTCCAAATTTTTTCTTATGGCTGACTTCAGGTTTCATAACGCTGTGGTCTGAAAATACGCATGGTATGATCTCAGTTTTTTGTACTTGTTGAGAGCTGATTTGTGATCCAGTATGTGATCTAATCTGTAGAATGTTCCATGGTCACTCGAGAAGAATGTGTATACTCCAGCTTTAGGATGAAAAGTTCTGAATATATCTGTTAAGTCTATCTGGTCCAGTGTGTCATTCAAGGCTATTGTTTCTTTGTTGATCTGCTTAGATGATCTATCCATTGTTGTAAGTGGCATGTTAAAGTCCTTTACTATTATTGTATTATTATCACTGGGTTTCTTTATGTTTGTTATTAATTGATTTATATATTTGGGCGCATAAATGTTTACAATTGTTAGATCTTCTTGATAGGTAGGTCCCTTAATTATGGTATAATGCCCTTCTTCATCTCACATTACAGTCTTTGGTTTAAAATCTGGTTTGTCTAAGTATGGCTACTCTGGCTTTGTTTTGGCATCTGTTAGCATGATAAATCATTATCCATCCTCTCACTTTCAGTCTGTAGGTGTCTTTAGGTCTAAAGTGATCCTCTTAGGGGCACCTGGGTGGCTCAGTAGGTTGAGCGTCCCACTTCAGCTCAGGTCATGATCTCTCGGTTCTTGAGTTCAAGCCCCGCATTGGGCTCTGTGCTGACATCTCAGAGCCTGGAGCCTGCTTTGGATTCTGTGTCTCCTTCTCTCTCTGCCCCTCCCCTGCTCATGCTCTGTCTCTCAAAAATGAATAAATAAACAAAAAAAGAAGTTTAAAAAAATAAAATAAAATAAAGTGATCCTCTTGTAGGCACCACGTAGATGGGTCTTGTTTGTTTATCCATTCTGATACCCTGTGTCCTTTGATTTGAGCTTTTAGTCCATTATATTTAGACCTATTATTGATAGATGTCAATTTGGTGACATTGTGTTATCTATAAAGTTGGTGTTTCTGGTGATGTTCTCTCTTCCTTTCTAGTCTTTATGCTTTTGCTCTTTTTTTCCCACTTCAAAGAGTCCCCTTTAATATTTCTTGCAGGGCTGGGTTAGTGGTCATGAACTCCTTTAGTTTTTGTTTGGGAAACTGTCTTTCCTGTATCTGCGTGACAGCCTTGCTGCGTAAAGTATTCTTGGCTGCATACTTTTCCCATTTAGCACATTGAGTATATCGTGCCATTCTCTTCTGGCCTGCCAAGTTTCTGGACAGATCTGCTGCAAACCAATCTGTCTTGCTTTGCAGGTTAAGGATTTTTTTTTTACCCTTGCTTCTTTCAGGATTCCTTCTTTATATGAGCATTTTGTAAATTCCACTATGAGGGGTCTTGGTGATGACTGGCTTTTGTTGAATTTAATGGGAATTCTCTGTGGTTCTAATGGATTTGGATCTGTGTTCTTCCTTAGATTAGGGAGGTTTTCAGCTATAATTTGCTCGTATAAACTTTCTGCTCCTTTCTCTTTCTCTTTTTCTTCTGGGACTCCTATGATAGGAATGTTGTTGTGCTTTAAGGAGTCACTGAGTTCCCTAAGTCTACATCCATGATCCGGTACCTTTCTTTCCTTCTTTTTTTCAGCTCCAGTATTTCCCATAATTTTATCTTCTGTATCACTCATTTGTTCTTCTGCTTCCTTGTTGTCATTACACCCGGTCGGTTTTGCATCTTAGTTATAATATTTTTTATTTTGACTGGACTAGTTTTTAGGTTATTTTATCTGTGCAGTAAGGGATTCTCTAGTGTTTTCTGTGCTTTTCTCAAGCCCAGCTAGTATCCTTATAATTATTATTTTAAATTCTGATTTGGACATCTTACTTATATTTGTATTGATTAAATCCCTGGCCATGATTTCGTCCTGTTCTTTCTTTTGGTGTGAATTCATCCATCTTGTCATTTGTCTGAGTCACTGGGTGTGTGTGTGTGGGGGGGGGGGGGGGTTGTTAGGAAAGCTTGTCGTATTCCTGCTCCTGAGAGTAATGGCTATATTAAGAAGAAGTTCAAAAGAAAGAAAGAAAGGAAGGAAGCTAGATCCTAGGTGTATTTTGGTCTGCTTATTAAAAGAAACTAGATCAAAAAAAAAAAAAAAAAAAAAGGCAGCTGGATCCTATCTCCCCTAGAGCTGAAGCTTTGTAGCACTCTATGATCAGTAGACTTAGTGCATAAGAGGGGTTTGTGCTGGTCCCATGATGGTGGGGCCTGCAGTGATGATTCTCAGGTGGACTTGCCCCTGTGGAGGTGCACAGCAGGGCCTTGGTGTAAGCTGCTCTTGCCTACACTGGGTGGCACTGTTTTGCTCACTGAAGGACCTCAGTGCCGGTGTGGGGGAGGGAGGGTAATGGCTTAGCCCCGCTCTCTCCTCCTTCCCCAGAGCAGGAAGCTCACACCCACCACTCTTTAGGAAGCTGGCACAGAAGAGCAGATATTCACCCCTTTTGTGTCCCCAGCTTCTGTCAGATTCCTGCCTTCACCCTGCCAGTGTCCGAGCTGTCTACCTGCCAGGTGACACTGTATTCCTGTGTTTTATCTCAGGCACACAGGTGGGTTTCAAAACTCCAAATTTCAGAGATCCAAGCTGCTCAGACCCGTGCTGACCCTCTGGGGGAAGCTTTCACTGTACTATTGCATTTGCTGGTTTGTTATAGAAAAATGGTCACGATACAGCTCAGCAGTTTGGAGTTTCTGTAAAGCACAGCACAAAATTGGCACCAAGATTTGCTTCCCCTGCTTGTGTCTTTGTTCCTATGCTTGAGAACAGGGCAACCCATGGGTGCTGCCAGTTGTTTTGTCCCCGCAGAGGCTGTGCGGCCACTGCCAAATGTACTCCTAGCAGGGGAACTGTTTCTTCCCATGTGACCCAGGGAATCCTGAGATCTTGCTGGCCTCTCCCAGGTCTTCATAGTCTTTCCCCACCGGGGCCACAAGGCACAACCATGGTGCAGACCTTCAAAGCTTCAGACTGTGCTCCACTGCTCTCCTTTTCCTAGTCAGTGGTCTTGGGGAAAGAGTTTTCTTGTGCAGTCCCCTGCGTGTGCTCGTCGCTCCGCACTGCCCCCGCCCCCTCTTTCTCTTTCTTATATTCTCTCATCTCTCCATCATCAGGACTCCCTCCCCTTCATAGCACCTGCAGTTCTTTGCTTTCCCAAATCAACTCTCCGTAGCTCCTATCTTCCACGATGTGGCCTTTTGTAGCCATTTTCTCCCTCTAGTTGTGCAGTTTTGCTCTCTCAGTCCTCAGATCGATTTCTTGGGTGCTCAGAATGATTGGATATTTATCTGGCTGTGTTCAAGGGACAAGGGAAGTTTAGGGTCCCCCTGCTCCTCTACCATCTTATTTCTCTATATTTTTTCCTTTTGAAAACCTGTGCACTTACTACCTACTACACTTTTTATAGAAGGGTTATACATTACTTGTGTTGGAGAAATGCAGAATATTTTACTCATTTTAGTTAGTGGCAGACTTTATGATGAGAAATCTATTGTTTTGGCTTTTCAGTTTGACATTTAAAACTCTCAGCACTAGTAGCTTGTATCTTGGCAAATGAACAATAAATTCCTGCCTTCTCCCCTTACCAAAAAAAAAAAAAAAAAAAAAAAAAAAAAAAAAAAAAGCCTTTAAACCATAATTTATAATCATGGCTTAGAGGCTGAAAAATAAGTGTCCTAACTCCCTGGAATATACATTTTGTAAAAAGTTATGCCATTTATTGAGAAGCTGCCTTTGAACTTTAAAATAAATTTTATTGCCTCAACATAAGTAACACATGTTCATTAGCAACCAGTAGGAAAAGGTAGATAAGAAAAACTGATGATAAAAATTCCTTATTCAGTCCACCCAGAAATGACTGTTAACCACTTTAACGTTACTACACAGACTCCTTTTGTACCTTGCATTGTTTTGTTCAGGGAACAGTCTTTCTTTCTTTTTTTTTTTTTTTTTTTTAACGTTTATTTATTTTTGAGACAGAGAGAGATAGAGCATGAACGGGGGAGGGTCAGAGAGAGAGAGGGAGACACAGAATCCGAAACAGGCTCCAGGCTCTGAGCCGTCAGCACAGAGCCCGAAGTGGGGCTCGAAATCACGGACCACGAGATCATGACCTGAGCTGAAGTCAGACGCTTAACCGACTGAGCCACCGAGGCGCCCCTAGGGAACAGTCTTTCTGTGGACATCTTCTGTGTAAAGGAATGTTCTTCTATAACGTCACTTAATGGGATGCTTAGTTTTCCATCTTACGAAAAAATATATATAAGTGTATAAATGTAGATACGTAAATATATCCATAGACCCACATTTCTTCATCTAGCTTGTTTCCAGATGTCCATCATAAATAATAATCCATGCTAAACATTCCTGCTAATATTACATCCTTAGGATAAATTCTGACAATTGCTGGGTTAAAGGATAAGGCAGTTTAAAGCTTTTTGGTAAATGTTGGTAGATTTGCCCTTATTCCCATTCAGATTTGCATCAAGTTATCTTGAGTTTATTAGAAACCCTCCCTTTGTAAGAAAATCCTAGAGAACTATTACATAGGTATCTCTTCTATAAACACATTGTCCTTTTAGGGGTCATAGGTGCATATAAACAGTCCAAGAGTTAGTGCCGAATATTATGGTTTTTAGTTGTCAGACAGACTGGTACTTTCCAGTCTATGCAATCCCTAATCTGGCCATTCAATACTTTCCATTCCAGGTCTTATCTCTGCAAGTGGAATATAAAAGTACCCTACACCTTTAGAAAGTTTGTAGTAATTAGTCTTACCAGCATGTGAAGATGCATGTTATGAAACACCCTCACCAATACTATTTTTTGAATACTATTTTTCTTTTCTCTTTGCTAGTTTGACAGAGAAAAGGTGATATTTGTTGCTTTACTTTGCATTTAATTGCTTATTAGAAAATTTAACTCTTTCCCCTTTTTACCATTTTTACTTATTCTTTTGTGGATTATTCATGTTCTTGGTCTGTTTTCTTTTTTTTTTTAATTTTTTTTCTTTTTACATTTATTTATTTTTTGATAGAGAGAGACAGAGCACAGTGGGGGAGGGTCAGAGAGAGGGAGACACAGAATCCAAAGCAGGCTCCAGGCTCTGAGCTGTCAGCACAGAGCCCGATGCGGGGCTCGAACTCACAAACTGCGAGATCATGACCTGAGCCGAAGTCAGACATTTAACTGACTGAGCCACCCAGGCGCCCCTCTTGGTCTGTTTTCAAATTTTAATATATCTCTTCATTATTGATTTAATAATAATGTAATTATTTGCTATATACCAAGCATTGTGCTAAGTGTGTTACTTGTGTCATCTCATTTAATCAACACTAACCCTATTAAGTAGATGATGGTATCCCAAGATGAAGGCGCTGAGGCACAGAGAAGATCACACAGCAATTCCAATCTAGGTCTGATTGCAGAGTCCATATATTAAAACCTTATACCACTGTTATTTCCCTAATCTTTCATTTAAATGGACTTTGTAAAATTGCAACCAGGGAGGAAGCACAAACCACAGAAACAGACCTGGATCTGACCTAATCAGCCACCTGAGCAAAGTGGTGATTCTGATCTTGTTTTTATAAATCTGAGACAGTAGTTCTCAAAGTTGGCCATCAGAACACCCTGAAAGATTGTTAAAACACAGATTGCTTGGTCCATTCCCAGATTTTCTGATTCATTAAATCTGGGATGGGTCCTGGGAATTTGCATTTCTTACAAGTTCTCAGAGGTTACTGATGATGATGGTAGTCTGGGACCTCACTTTGAAGACCACTACCCTATAGCTCTCTTGTGTGGGCATTTCTCACACCTCCCCTGTATCCCTAAACCACACTTCCTCAAGTCACTCCCCTAGTTTGTTAACCAGTGCTACAAGCATTACCATTTTTATTATGTATTATTTATGGATTTTCTACATTTAACTCTCTTTGTACCTTCCTAGGGAGGAAATGGCTGGAGATGTTTTTGTTTTAGATTTTTTTTTCTAGTTTTGTTGAGATATAATTGACATATAGCACTGTGTAAGTTTAAGGAGTATAGCATAATGACATATATGTTGTGAATTGTGATTGGCACAATATAGTTAACATCCATCATCTCCTATAGATAGAAAAAAAAAAGAAAAATACATTTTTTCCCTTGTGATGAGAACTCTTAGGATCTACTCTCAACAACTTTCCTGGATGTTATACAGCAATGTTAACTATAGTCACCGTGTTATGGTACATTACATCTCCAGTATTCCTTACAACTGGAAGTTTGTGCCTTTTGACCACCTTCATCCATTTCCCCACCCTCACCCCCACCTCTGGTAACCACAAATCCAATCTCTTTTTCTATGATTCTAAGATTTCACATACCAGTGAGATCATGCAGTGTTTCTCTTTCTGTATTTCACTTACTTCACTTTGCCTAATGCTCTCAAGGTCCATCTATATTGTTTTAGGCTAGACTTGTTTAAAGCATAGATGTGTGTGTGTTTTTTTGTTTATTTAGGAAAGTGTTACCCTTTGTTATATAGGAAATATAGCATAAAGTTTAGCTTGAACACCTAGACCAGTGACTGCCACTGCAGTACTAATATAAGCATATAAACAATGTTAATATTTAAAAACTGCATCATCTTTATTTTCAATCAGTGGATAGCTCTGTTCAGAACAGTGTTATGTTAGGCCAGGCCATGTTTAATCTCTGTTTTCATACAGCAGTTTCATTTATAACTACTTATGTAGGCATAGCCATTATTTAGGTCATTAACACTTCTTTCCCAGGTAATTTTCACCAAATGTGAACACTGGTCATTTTCAGTGATGGGATATTCAATTTTTGTTAATTTCTTCTTTATACTTCTCTGTTTTAATTTTTTGTAGTGATTGTGTGTGTGTGTGTATACATACACACACATATATATATTATATATATATATAATGTTTATTTTTGAGAGAGAGACAGAATGCAAGCAGGGGAGGGGAAGAGAGAAAGGGATACACAGGATGCCAAGTAGGCTCCAGGCTCTGAGCTGTCAATGCAGAGTCCAACAGGGAGCTCAAACTTCCAGACTGCAAGATCATGACCTGAGCCTAAGTCTGACGCTTAACCAACTGAGCCACACAGGCACCTCTGTGATGGTTTATATTTTTTAAATAAACATTATTTTAGGGGCACCTGGGTGGCTCAGTTGGTTAAGCGTCCGACTCTTGGTTTCAGCTCGGATCATGATCTCATGATCTCACACTTCGTGAGTTTCAGCCCCACATCGGGCTTTGCGCTGACCATGCAGAGCCTGCTTGGGATTCATTCTCTCTGCCCTTCCTTCACTCTCTCTCTCTGTCTCTCTCAGAAATAAGTAAATAAACTTTAAAAAATAATTTTTTAAATAAACATTATTTTAGAAGTAAATCAACCAGCTTGGCCTCATCCTGAACAGTATTTCTGAAATTGCCTGTTTAATGTGGATTTTATACTTGATGCACTCTTTTATTGTTACAGTTTTTATAGTACACAATCAAATAGGTTATTAACATTATAATGTGATCTAAAAATCAGTTCAGGTACTTATCATCAATGATGTATGTATCACACTTAGAAAATATTATACTGTAAATTATGTCCCTTTGTATTATGATAGTTTTACATATTAAAGATATTAGTCCTTCATCTGTTGGATATTTGCACATATTTTTCTCAGCTTTTCATTTTCCTTTAACTTTATGATTTTTTTTGCATTTTTGTTTTTCTTCTGTTGTCCACCTGACATTTTTTCTACCTAACGTAAACTGTTTTTATTTTTTTAGTGTTCTCTTTTTAGTATAGCTTTTTATTTTTTTAATATTTTTTTTTTTAGTATACCTGACACCAATGTTACATTAGTTTCAAGTGTACGACATAGTGACATAGTGACTCAGCATCTCTATACATTATGCTTATGTTCACCACAGCTATACGTCTGTCACCATACAACACTATTACAATACCGTTGACTATATTCCCTTTGCTATACCTTTTATTCCCATGACTTTTTGTTTTGTATCATGGTTTAGGCACTCCTTAGCTATCTCAAAATTATATATTTACCCATGTTCTTCAAATTTTTTCATTCATTACTAGTTTTAAATTTTGATATGAAATGGGAACAAAATTGTATTTATTTCCCCAAAATGTCCCAACTCACCCTTTACTCACTTATTTAAAATGCCACTTTTATCATTTATTAGAATCTTGTATCTGCTTAGGTGTGTTTCTATACTTGTCTTCTCTCCCAGGGATCTGTTTCTATGGTAGCACCAAACTCTTTTTAGTTAATGTAGCTTTAGAATATCTGTAATATCTATTTAGGCAACACCACTTTTACTCCTCTTTTCCAAATTATTGTTCACATTCTCAAGTGCTTATTCTTTTAGATGAATTTCAGCTATTGAATTTTTCATATAGTTCTGTAAGGAAATTTGATTGGGATTATGTTAAATGTATATATTAAAAGGAGAAAGGTATCTTTAGATATTCTTTATGGTATATGTAGCATTCACTATGGTAGTCAAGGATAGTTATTTGATAGTCTCACTGACTAGCCTGGAAATTCATTCACTGCAGACCATCTTCATATTAATAGTCTTCATATTCTCAGTGCCTTGTATTCAAAATCTTGCATGAGTCAAATGACTAAATATGCATATGTTGGAAGGTGAGTGGATAAAGAATGGCTATTATAGAAAATTTGCTTGCATTTTGACTCAGACTTTTTAGACAAATGGAAAATATTCCCAACCATCGAAGAGTGAAAAACATGAGGGGTAATGCAATAAGGACTTCTATCACCATAAAACTAGTATTAAAGTACACTAGTAAACTGGTTTTTGTTTTTGAAAATTTAATTCTCATAAGAGGTCTTATAAAATTTCTCAAAAGTGTTTATGCTGATAGAGTTGTGAATGGGGTGGATTAGTTAAAAGTCTAAATGACTACCCAATTACCAGTTTCAGTTAACTTTAGTACATAAAATGACCAGCTTATTCAGAGTTTTTAATATAGCTACACAATTTGGTAAGATTTCAAAATGAAGCTCCTAAAATACCATCTATTCTTTCAAAAACTGTGACCATTATTCTACCTTAACAATAAAAAATGAGTACTAAAGAACAGTGCAATTGTTGTGAGAAAGGTCCACATAGTCTACTTTTTGTAAGTGTGACATATCTACCAGATAGATCATTAACAAAAAACAATTGAACTTATTTGATAAAAATAAAATTCAGTTTATAAGGAATGGTGATTTAGCGGTTTTACTTTGGGGAATTATGAGGGAAAATGGGAATTATGCTTAACCAATGATTTATGCAGTCTTTCAAAAGATAACAAGTTCATTTAAATTTCTCTATAAAGTAAAGTTTAAGCAGATTTGGAAGTAAATTAATGGAAATATCTGTTTAAATGAGCTAAGATTCATAAAGCACCAATATTTGTAAAACATTGCCTAACACATAGCATAAGGCAATTCAGTCAGTCAATCAGTGTGTCAGATGGGCTCTACTAATTTAAAAACTAGCTCCTGTTTTAAAGTTATACTGGGTAATTAAGCCTTTATTTTGGCATTTGTGTACATGAATTACCAAATCTCCCTTCAATACTTTTTGTATTCACCGTGCTGGGAAGGCCCCCAAAGAAAAAGAAAACATGACTCCTATACTTAGTACAGTTAAAAAACAGGGAAATATGATTTAAGTGTTATAACAACGTTTCGTTTATGTATCTGGTGTATGATGATTGAGAGAATTAGGCAAATGATAAAATATTGACATTTCTAATATTTTAGTACCTCAGTGTTCTGTATGATAGTCTCCTATTGTTTTTCTCAATGTGCAAATCAAGGCAGAAATTAAGGAACTTCAGCATTATAGGTAATATTCTCTTTTTTTTAAGCTGTGTGAAGCGTGCATAAAAGTTTGTTATTTTGCTTTTATAACTTACATTATATATTGTGCACATATCAACTATCTTGTAATAAAAATTATGTAAGAAATTGGGGGGGGAAGCTGTTCCCCAAAATGCCAAAAACTAATTAATTTATGTATTCTTTATTATAAAATTGTTAAACTTGTCCACACAAATATTTTACATTATAACAAATAATTTACTACAAAAGAAACATTTTTGTCATGTAAAAATAAACATTAACCTTAGAGTTAAAAACTGAGTTAGTACACTTAGAAAAATGAAAAATTAAAAAATAAGTATAACAAAGTACTCATTCGTTTGTATCCCCTTAGGATAGTGACCATTACTATACAAGTTGTTTCTAATAAATTTGAGTTACTGTTATCGTTTCTGAATACACATAAATTTTGATACTTAACAAAACATATTTGAAAACATTAGTTGTAATTATACTCTTAAGTGTAATTTACATAGTATAAAGTATTAGTACTTTTTTCTTTTTGGAAGAATCAGAATGGATCATCAATACACCACTGTGGCCTTGTGATAGACTGGATGTACTCAATCGACATAATCTGCTCTGTACAATTGCACATGAAATCTTAGCCAAGAGCCTTTATAGACAGACATTTGAAGTTTTGCAAAATCTACCAGGTTTTCAAAATTCTCAAGGTATGTTTTTTTAAAAGCCTCAATTCTAATGTCCATCTGGTGTTTAAATAAGAAACCATTCTCCACCTGTTTTGGTTGAGTTTTATATTCCAGCATATATTTTTAATGAAATTATTTTCTGTAAAATGTGTTCTCTGCAAATTCAATATGTTTTTCTTTTTTCTTTCTCTTTTTTGTTGTTTTTTTGTTTTTGTTTTTGTTTTTGTTTTTTCAAAAGCAGAGATGCTTACCTTCGGGTTGTCAGCCATTCCCTCCCTCAACTGTTTTCATCAGTCCCCTTTCCCTCTCTGTCAGGTCAGCAGCAAACAATAATGCCCCAGCAAGTTTTGTGTCGTAAAAGAATTCATTGCATTAGAATAATGAAGAATACTTTTTCTTTTATTACTTAACATTAAATACAGAGCTTAGTTTCCATTACCTTGGAACATAGGAAAATATGAAATAAATGGAAGAAATGACAAGTTCACAGAAAGAGAATATTAATGTGGACAATAGTAGGTAGTCGAATCCTGACACTCAAGTTTTATGTAGACCAGAGGGGGTCCATGTTAAGGGAAACATGAGCAAAAGCTTTGGATCAAAATGAACCTGAGTAATGCTTTCAGAGTGGCAAGTTGCCACTTCATGAGAATGTTAACCTGAATGCCTCCCACAGTGCTTTATCAGTGTACATGTTCTAGGAAAGTTCCATTGGTGGAGATGTTTAGGAAGAGACTAAAAGGTAAGGAGATTAACTTCTTGCTTAGGCCTGGATCACTAAAGGATGCTACAGATGAAGTGATAAAGACCAAAATCTAGGTCATAGATTGAACTGACAATACAGGGAATAAAAGATTTCACAGTCTCCAAGGTGACTTCACTTTCTTCTAAGTGAGGAATTGAAAGAAGGATAAATACCTAATAAAGGATTTGTTTTTAATTTGAGAGAGAATATTAGAGGTGGTGGTTTATTTTTAGTCATGAGAAATTAAGTCTGAGGTCTGAACTGTAGACAGTGCAAACAGAACTGTGCAAGTCATTCATTTGGGAGAGCAGATGCAGTCGCAGGTGGAATCACAGACAGCGGTGTTAATGTAGCCTCTGCGATAGTTGTCAAGCTTCCTTTTTTTTTTTAAGCATAATTTATTGTCACCTTCGCTAACATACATGTATACAGTGTGCTCTTGGCATCAGGAGTAGATTCTCGTGATTCATCACTTACACACAACATCCAGTGCTCATCCCAACAAGTTACCTCCTCAGTGCCCATCATCCATTGTCCCCTGCCCCCACCTCCCCATCCACCCTCAGTTTGTTCTCTGTATTTGAGAGTCTCTTATGGTTTGCCTCCCTCTCTATTTGTAACTTTTTTTTTCTCTACTGTTCCCCCATGGTCTTAAGTGTCTCAAATTCCACATAGGAGTGAAAACAGGTATCTGTCTCTGCCTGACTTACTTCACTTAGCATAATACCCTCTGGTTTCACCCACATTGTTACAAGGTTCCTTTCTTCTTCTTTGTTCCAAAGTAAATGAAGGAGGTTTCTTTTGTTGAATGCTTGTTTCTTAGAGAATATATGATTGCATTTTAGCGACTGTGACTCCCATAGTGGGTAGGAAAATCCCAACAGGAGCAAAGGGAAAAGAAAAGCAGTGAGAGAGGGAAGATTGAGAGACTAAGATAGATTGATTTCATTATATCCTTTTTGTTTTCCAGAAACTGTGGAGGTCTCACAGTACAGCCTTCTTTTTAATAAACTTCTAGATGCCTGTATAGAAAGCAACAGTCTTGGTATGTCATCCTCCGTGGCAGACTTCATGATTTCAAAGAACATCCCTATTGAGCTCTCCTTTCTTAGAAGATTAATTACTTCTTTGGGAAGGAGTTGTTTATGGCTCAAAGCCAGAACCCACTACAAAAGTAAGTTGCATTTTAAAAATTTATATTTGAAATCTTGGTTTTGACTTCGATTTTCTAACCAAGAATCCTTGCATAGTGTCTATGACTAGGCATTTAAATATGTAAAAGGAGCAGTTGATACACAGTCAAAGATAATGGTGTACACAGATTTGTTCTCTCTTTTGAAACGTGTTCTTTCTCGTTTCTAATTACTATATCTTTATTTCTTTGCACATTAGTATGCCCACTTGAGGGTGCACAAAGGAAATAAATAAAAGAATTTCAACCAGTTGACATAGCTTATAAATATATAGGAGTAAAACAATAGGAATATTTATATATTTTATTCATCCCTGCTATATCCCTGATCTTTATAATTCATAAGTTAGAATATTTTATAGCAGGCCACATAAGAAGTACAGAGGCTGCCATTACAATGAACACGACACATAGGTTTTTCACGTGGTTCCTAGTAAAAGAACTTTATTAATCTATTTACAGTTGTTTCTCTCTAACCAATAAGCCTGGAAAACTAATGCTTTCTCTAGTCCCAGCCACCTCATAGGTATTTGAATTGGAAGTAATTTCATGTAGAGTCGAGATCCAGAAAACACTTCTGCCTTCCTGCAGTAGTTTGTCCTAAATTTACGTTTCTATCACTGCCACGTATCTGACAAACATTTGAGTGCCTACTGCATGTCACCGCTGTGCCAGATTTGCCAAACATCCCAGCCACCCCTGCCAGCCCAGAAACCTCTCTGAACTTGGGAGTGTTTTTCACACTACCAGCTGTTTAGCAGGTGGTAACTTTTCCCCAATGAAATAGGAAAGAAAACATTAGCATACATTACAGGTGGTAAGATGAAGTATTATTTGATAAAATTTTCATTTTAGTTACATATATCCATATATGTGTACCAGGTCAATATGTAAAATGTACCTCTTATTGTAGGTTACAATCAAAAGAAGTTTTAAAAGCAGAATTTTTTTAGGGGCACCTGGGTGGCTCAGTGAGTTAAGCGCCTGACTCTTGATTCAGCTTGGGTCATGATCTTACGTTTTGAGGGACCAAGCCCCACATTGGTCTCTGTGCTGACAGCATGGAGCCTGCTTGGGATTCTCTCTCTCTCTCTCTCTCTCTGTCTCTCTCTCTGTCTCTCTCTCTCTCTCTCTGCCCTCCCCCCTCTCAAAATAAATAAATAAAATTAAAAACAATTTTTTAAAATGATCAGAAATTCAGAGGAAACGTAGATTTGTTTATTCATAAACACCTCATTTCAACTTATGTTTCAACTCCTTACACTATTTCCCTGCAGATTACTAGAAATCACACACACAAAGTATATATATACTAGTTTTTGCTGTAGCTTCTTTATTTTAGTTTTTAGAATCAGTGGGGTTATTTATTTTCAAAATAATTGTGCGATTTGGGGATCATGCCATAGAAGGTGTTTCTCTGCCATAGGAACAAAACATAAACTTGGAAACACTTAGATGAGATTTCTATGAATCTCTGTTTCTTAGTTGGAAATAAAATTCTGTTTTAAAGCAGCTAAACTTAATCATTTGTAAAAATTTTTATTAACAATTTTATTGAGATATAATTCAAATTCAGTTCACCCATTTACAGTGGTCTTAAGGTATTCATAGTTCGTGCAATCACACTGAGTGTGGAGCCTGCTTGGGATTCTCTCTCTCTCTCTCTCTCTCTCTCTCTCTCTCTCTCTCTCTCTCCCTCTCTCCCCCCCCCTCCCTCCCCCCCACCCCCGTGTCTGTCTCCCCAACTCATGCTCTCTCTGTCTCAAATTAAAAATGATAATAATAATTTAAATACATCTATGCCTAATTTCATATGCAGTGAACTACTGGGACTTATGCAGGTTAGGTATAAGGCTAAGAGTATTTTTGGTATTTTTAATGTGCCTGAGTTACAAAATGAAAAGAGTAATGTATATTCACCAATCAGTCTTCAAAAACATCTTATTACCTGACAATGCTGACATTTCAGATATCATTGGAACTCTCTAGGTTTATCTTCACACATAGTTAACACTCTAGAAAAGCGTTATAATTGGTCCAGTAGTGCTGGATTTTAGGCTGATGGCTTTTTCAAGACTGTGGTGCCAATGCCTTTGTTTTGCTTTTTTAAAAAATATTTTGTGTAGCTTTACTGAAATAATTTCACATACCATAAATTTCAGCCATTTAGGCAATGCATTAGTGTTTATTATAATCACAGAATTGTGTAGCCAACACCACAATCTAATTTTAGAACATCTTCAGCACCTCCAAAAAGGAAACATATTAGCATTCCCTGGATGCCTCCTGCTGACCAGACAACAACTAATTGACTCTATTTCTGTAGATTTGCATATTTGGGGCATTTCACATAAATGAAATCCTTCAATATGTAGTTTTTTATGACTAGCTTCATGTAATTAGTGTAATATTTTCAAGGCTCATCCTGTTATAGCGTGTATCAATACTTCATTCCTTTTTATTGCTGAATAATATTCCATTGTGTGGAATTATCCATCCATCCTTTGATGGACATTTGAGTTGTTTCTAGTTTTTAGTTATTATGAATAACACTGCTGTATTCACATACAAGTTTTTGTGTGGACATATATTTTTATTTCTCTTGGGATCAAAGTGGCTGGCTCATATAAATCTGTTTTTAGCATTTTAGGAAACTGCCAAATCTGCTTTTCCAAAGATGCAGTATCATTTTGTATTTATATACCCACTACCCAAATTTGAGATTTCCAGTTTCCTCACATCCTCACCAACACTCGTTACACTGTGTTTTTTATTTTAGACTTCCTGTGGATATAAAGTGGTATCTCATTGTGGTTTTGATTTGCATGATCCTAGTGACTTTTTCAAGTACTTATTAGCCATTTGTGTATTTTCTCTGGATAAATGTCTGTTAAATCCTTTACCCATTTTTTTCTTTGCACATTTTTTAATTTTTTTTATTATTGAGTTGTAAGAATACATGCACATAATATACATATATATACATATATGTACATATACACACACACAACACACACAACACACACACACACACACACACACACACACACACACACACTCTGGATGCAAGTCCCATGTCAGATACATGAATTTCAAATATATTTTTTTTCCAGTCTGTCAGTTGTCTTTCACTTTCTTAATGGCTTGGCTCTGCTTTTATTTTCAAACTAATCATAAAGAAACTGTCCAAGGACAGTAAAATTGCCTTCCTGATGCTCCTGATTTGTTCTTCCTAGTCCTAAAAATACTGATTTTCTCTCAGCCAAAAAGTTAGGAAGGGGAGATGTTAGTGTGTCTTTCCAGTATGTTTCCCTCCCCTAAAACTGAATAGGAATATTTTTCTTTTCATACTTGCTTTTAGAGGAAAAATGATGTTGGTAAATTTCTACTCAGTTTGTTATTTTTTGTTTTCCTCTTCCGGTCAGCAAAGTAAAACAAGAATGTATGTAAATTATACCTATCAATAGTCAGAAAGTTAATGAGTCAGTAGTATGTTAATCCTGCAAGCGACCTAGGGAGTGGAACTACCTAGTAGTTAGGAATCCGAGATCTGGAGTCAGAGGCTGGGGTGATTGCCAGAGCCCTTCACCTAATGTAGGAGTCAGTATACCTGATTTCAAAGGTAGTGCTGTCAGTTAAAATGAGGGAAAACTTATGTGTTTATGTTTAACACAGGTACCTGGCACATAGTAGGCCCCCAAAGATTAGCAGTCATCATCCACATTAGATTTCTTGAAGAAACTTACTTTTTTTTTTTTTTTTAAGTATTTACTCATTTTTGAGACAGAGACACACAGAGAGAGAGAGAGAGAGAGACCTCCAGTGTGACTGGGGAAGGGGCACAGAGAGAGGGAGACCCAGAATCCGAAGCAGGATCCAGGCCCTGAGCTGTCAGCACAGAGCCTGGTGCGGGCTCAAAAGCCCGAACCTTGAGATCATGACTTGAGCCAAAGTTGGACGCTTAATCAACTGAGCCACCCAGGTGCCCCTAAAGAAACTTATCTTAACACAACATTTTAAACAAATTTTACATGTATGATTTAAATTGTAAATTGTAAATTTACATTGTATGATTTAAATTGGTTTCAGTGAAATTTGACAGTATAATATTGTTTATATACAGTTTGGATACCCCAAGACTTCAGGGGTTTTCCGTATAGATCATTTGTAATAAGCACCTAAACAGTTTAAAAGTTAAATCTCTTTTCTTGAAAAGTAAAATTTTTAGAACATTACTTGGTGAGTATAGCTACAACACATTGACCATCTACAGGAAAGATACATATTTTAAGATATGTATTTTAGTTTCATATCTAAATAGTGCTTAGCTCAATGCCAGACATAGAGTAGGAACAGTACATGTGTTTTTTCCATTTTTATTTTATTAATTTATTTATTTTAATTTAAATTTTAGTTAACATACAATGCAGTATTGGTTTCAGGAGTAGAATTTAGTGATTCGTCACTTACATACAACACCCAGTGCTCATCTCAACAAGTGCTTTCCTTAATGCCCATCACCCACTCACCTCCCTCCATTATCCTTCAGTTTGTTCTTTTATTGTTAAGAGTCTCTTGTGGTTAGAACAGTAAATGTTTATTATGCAAACTATAACAGCAGTATAAATAAGTGCTAAAAAATAGTATAATATATATGACAAAATCTTCAAATTATAATTTCTTTTTTTCTACATTTTGGATTCATAATTCAAGATAGGCAATAATTACAAATCTGTGTAGCTGCTATTAGACCAGATCCCATTAAAATAAAACCCAAGTCGCTATTCTGGTTTTTTAGTTATTCTATAATTATGTTGTATTGATTGACGATGACTTGAAATAAATGGTCACTTACCACGATGAGGCTCAAAAGTCATTTTTAGGAGAGTTTTTTAAATATATATTTTTACTTCATATTTAATGTTTCAAAAGTATTTTACAAAGAATAATTTCCCATGTATTAGGATAAGCTCACCACCATATAATTTGTATAATAAACCTACTAATGTGAAGAATCATTCTATGATGTAAGTAATTATCACCTGTGGATATTTTGGAAATCTAGTTTTTCACTTGTTGGGGTTTAATAAAGTTTGATCTGTTATTTGATTTCCAGGTGCTCTTTCATTGGGTTGCTATCCACCATTGGAGGGAAATTTATACCGAAAACTTCTACTGATTCCTTCTTATTTATCTGAGATTGAAATGCTTTTAGCTATTGAAATCTTCCTGGTATCTAATGCTAGTAGTATTCAGAGTCCTGGAACTTCTACACAGATGCTGCAGATAGTTTTGAAAAGGTTGGTTGATATAACTTCTAATTGCATGCTAAAAGCAGATCATTACACCTGCCCTAGGATGTAAATGTTTATCTCTACTTTATATTTTGTAATATATATTTTATATATTTTTATGCATAAATATTTTCATATATACACAAACACATTTCTATACATATGTGTGTGTGTGTGTATACACATACATATTCATATATATGTATATACTTGTGTTTGTATGCATTTACAAATTTTGGTAACATTTAAATTGAGCAAGGATTTGACCTGAGACTTAAAATGAACAAGCTGATAGCATTTAATAAACACGTTAACAACTCCAAAGATGCTGTTCAAAGAGATGGGCCTTCTTTAGGTATGCATCTTTCTTGTGCACTGATGGTTTTGAGATAGATATCTAAGTTATTTACCTTTTTGGTCAACACAGAAGATCTAAGAACCAGGTCTAAAAGGAAAATATGTGATAGTTTTTTGGTTCAGTCAAGAATTTGGTTCAGTCAAGAATTCTGTTGAGGGGCGCTTGGGTGGCTCAGTCAGTTAAGCATCTGACTTTGGCTCAGGTCATGATCTCACAGTCCGTGAGTTCGAGCCCTGCATCAGGTTCTACACTGACAGCTCGGAGCCTGAAGTCTGCTTCAGATTCTGTGTCTCCCTCTCTCTCTGCCCCTCCCCAACTCACACTCTGTCTCTCTCTCTCTGTCTCTCAAATATAAAATTAAAAAAAAATTTTTTTAAGAATTCTGTTGAAAATAAAGCCATCAGCCTAGTGTCTATATTTAAAATGTTACAAATGCATACAATTTAGCTGTTGGACCAGACTAGTATCTCTTTAAATAATTTTTTCAAAGTCCCAGAATTTAGACTTACACCACTCCCAATTTCTTGTTAACCTATCCAGGAAACTAATAAAGATCTCATGGAACTCCTGTTTTGAGGGTTTCTTGACAAGAATTTTGCTTCAGTTTAATGGTATCATAAACCACATCATCAGATTGGATATTCTATCTATCTATCTATCTATCTATCTATCTATCTATCTATCTATCACTGTGTATAAATTATCCCAAAATGTAGTGGCTTAAAACAGCAAATATTATGTTAGTTTTTGTGGGTCAGGAATTTTGGAGTAGCTTAGCAGTATGGTTATGGTTCAGAGTCTCTGAGGTAGTTGGTCAGGAGGTAAAGTCACCTACCTGATGGCTTGACTGGGACTGGAGGATCTGTTTCTTAGATGGCTCACTCACGTGCCTGTTGCCAGGAATCCTCAGTTGCTTGCCGCATGGGTCCTTCCATACATTACTTGAGTGTCTTTATGACACTCTGAGTGAGTGATCCAAGAGAAAAAAGACAAGGAGGAAGCTACAGTGCCTTTCATGAGCTATATCAAGAACTGGGAAGGCTCTGAATTTTACCCTAATTGCAGGCTGACAGTGTCCTGGATCCTAGCATAAGACGTAAGACTCTTGCTTGCATATGATTATATGCATATCTGTGTCTCTGGTTTTGCTCCCAAGTCCCACAGAGGGGCCCTGGTGGATACCTACACAGGTACCGGGCCCTCTTACAGAAGAGGAATCTTGAACTTTGGGGAACCTAAGTCTCTTACTATAAATGATAAGCATGCCTGCCCTGTTGCTCTGCAGGGAAACACCATCACTATCTTGTAAGGCTGTAAGCAAACCTATCGTTTGCTCCAGAGGGAGGACCTATCTGTCTTTCAAGGTTGTTCACTATATAAACATGCCTGAAATTCAGAACAAGAGGTAGTTACTGTCTCTGTCCTCAAAACTTCCAGAAATTCAGGGACCGAGGAAGAATTGTCATCTGATAACCTAGTGTCCAGAGTTACACAGTCATTTCTGCTTTGTTCCATATGTGATAAGCAAGTCATTTGTTTAAGGTCTTATTTTTTAAATAATCGCTACACCCGGTGTGGGGCTCCAACTCACAACCCCAGCTGAGCCAGGTAGGCACCCTTATCCTATATGTGATAAACGAGTCATTTAATCTAGCCCATACTTAAAGGGAGGAGAATTATGAAATAATTTATTTTAGGTCGACAATTTTTTAAAAACTCACTAAATTAGCTTTATTGATATAGGTCTTTTCTGAGGGCCTCCTTGTTTACTACTATGCACTATAAGTGGCATGAGGAATCTTGGCTCCCCATCTTCCTAATGAGGGTTTGGTTTTCTCAGGACTCCCCACACATATGCAGCCTTTTTATTCATTGTTGAACTTGGTTGCTATTTGTGACCTCAGTGCAAATTAGTGACATGCCTAGATCTTTAATTTTGTCCTAACCAATACTATTTCTCTTATTATCGTCATCATCATACTGAGCCTTGCCTTGCTATACTAACCTCTCTCTGAGAGAATCTATGCATCTTTAGACTTTCAGAAACTGCACATAGTTGGGATATGCCCGGTCTACCAGATCCCAGGCACCAGTTTCTAAGCCAGAATGTAGTAGAAGGTGCCTGACCAATCTTTCCTCTCTGTGACAAGTTTCTGTTCTAAGTTGAAGTCCTCACTCCCACCACTCTGCACCATACTAAGGTATTGATGTGGGTAGGCTCACTCTTGGACCTTGCTGTTGGGTCCTACAGGTGCCAAGAGCAGGATACAGTGAACATAAAGAACAACTGATGCCTAATGTAACAGCCACATCTCTATTTTAAATACTTCCCACTCCAGGGACGCTTGGGTGGTTCAGTTGCTTAAGCTTCTGACTTCAGCTCAGGTCATGATCTCTCAGTTCATGAGTTCAAGCCCAGCATAGGGCTCTGTGCTGACAGAGCCTAAAGCCTGCTTTGGATTCTGTGACTTCCTCTGTCTCTGCTCTCCCCACCCTCAAAAATAAGTAAACATTAAAAAATGTATGTACTTCCCATTCCCTATCCCTTATGATAAACAGCCATAAGGTATGAATTTTATGAAAGTTGGAGACTGGTAAAAGAGTTATTAGAAAAGTAAGTCTGAGCACTTAGTGAAGAATCTTAAATCAAGACTAAATAAAATAACTGGAAATTTAGTAAAGGTACACAGCAACAGTTCCAAATGTTAGCTACCTATTACGTATATGCTTATAATTAAAAATAGCTAATATCAAGGTAAAACATATGACCATTAGTAACTCCAAACTTGATTAAACTCAATGTTTTTGTACATATTACAATAAATAGTTACGCAATTATCAATTTTCAAAATACAAAGAGGTTATTATCTGTGTTCTAGATTAGTGTTTTTCAAACTGTGGGTTGTAGCCTATTTGGTTGGTGAAATCAGTTCAGGGGATTGCAACATTATTACAAAACTAAAAGAGAGTAGAAAATAGAGTACATTGTCATAAGGGTAAGTCTTGTTTTGTGAAACTCTTACTTCCATTTTGATGTGGAGGGTATACACCGGGTCACAATATAAAGTGTGTTTCTTGCTGTGTGTTATGTTCAAACAAGTTTGAAAGGCACTGTTAGAAGAATATAGTAAAAAGATTCTTATAGCTTAGTACCAGGAAATGCAAAGTACTGTCTTTTGGAGAAACGATAGAACTCCTTTTTAACAGTTTCTGACTTCGGGAGGTGTTCACTTTGTAGATGTGAAGAAGACAAATCTCGGAGTAAGGATGATTATCAAGCTGCAGTGGAAAGACTAATTATGGCTGCTCGTATATCGGACCCAAAGCTCTTCATTAAGCACATGACCGTCAATGTTAATAAGGAACAGGTTTATAGTTTGGAACATTGTTCTGCCCTGAAATGGTTGAAAGATAATATGAAGTGGGCTGGAAAGGTTTGGCTTTTCAATAACCATTAGTTAATAAAGGCTTTTTTTTTTTTTAAGTTCAAGTAATCATTGTTGAAAATAAAAGGCAATAAAAGTAAAGACAATTTTCACTATATTCAGCTTTTGCCCTTTATTGGTTTATAGTAAGTTAATAGTTTCCAAACAGTGCCAGAGACCAGCTCCAGCAACCAGGGGTTCCCGAAGGAAGAACAGTGTCGGTGAAAATAAAACTAAAATAAAAAACTGGAAAATAAAAAACTAAAACTGAAATAAAAATGGACACAGACAACAGCAGTGTGTTGAACTGACCAATTTATTGTACCAAGCGTGGCATTATATATGCTAGTGATTTCCTTGTAGCATACGTCATCTATGTTTTTCTAACATTACCTAATTTTGAAAATGTTTCTATGTATCATCACCCAATAAGGAATAACATGATTGTTTTCTCATAACGTTCCCTCCTGCCCTTTAATTTCTTTCATTGTTTTTATTATGTATCTACGTTTATCTATAATCTATAAAGTATTTGCTTTGCTGTTTTCATGAAAGGTCATTTATCTCTCAACACCTCAAGTGGAACAGTTAGAGGGACACGACCTGTTAGTTGTTTCCCTGAAGCGTTCGTGGTTTTGAAGAACAAAAGTGTTCGCCTGGGTCCGAGGTGCCAGGAAGAGGGCCAAGAGGGCCTTAGAAACCCACGCCTTATACATTCTCAGAGAGACAATGCACCTAGGAACCAATGAACCATTCTGTACTTTAACCGACTAGGTTCAGTCATCATCTGGAATGCCTCCTGGGGGCCAAGTGGGCCTAGGGATTAGAGTGACCTGTGTCCATAGATACACTCCTTAGTTGCCAGAGTGGGGCTTTCAAATCCATATGTCTCTCCTATACAGGCCCTCTTTGCTGGCAAAGGTACGAGGCTATCCTTCCTATAAGTAGAGGAGTCTCCATGGGGAATGGCAAGGGCTAAATGTAAGGCCGCACAGTTTCTTGCGGAACCTTATTTTCTTTCCTACTGGTTCTTTTCCCAGAGGGCCTGTCAAGGGCAATTCCCCAACTGACAATACCCCAGGTAGTTTTAAGGCCAAATTACCTAAAAGCGGGAGTACAAGAAGCTTCCCTGTCGGCGGCCGCCCTGCAGTCACCAATCCATCCACAGCTCGGGCCCTGCCACTCAGGCTGGGATAGCTCGGCTTCCAGCAAAACACAAAAAAATTTGAAGTATGCAAATGGTTTACCCACACAGAAAAATGACTTTTCAAATTACTTTACTTCTCTTTAACTTAGGTAAACCTAAATGTAGTAAATCCCTATTTATTCTGAAATCCAAACAATGATAAATCACAAACTGAATATAGTGCAGCATTTAATGAGAGGGGGATATAAAAGGGAAGTACATGAGGAAGTCACTGGAGTTTAAAGATAAAGCTTTTGGGTATGAAATAATGTATACACAGTCCAGTCTCTAAATCCTATTCTACATCTGTAATCTAGAATCATAAATACTATTGAAAGATGATTCAAACACTAAAATTCCAGAGCACCTTCTAAGTTATACCAAAAAATTTTAAATTACCCTCTGAGTAACTTTATTGTATCTTAGAATACTACCTGTATTTTGGAAATCTGTAATTTGTTACATTAGGTATGGCTAAAGAAAATAGTATTTTAAACAAGTATACCACAATCTAGATACCCTAACAAGTACTATTCCTAACCACCTTAAGAAGTTAAAACTCCTTTTCTGAAGTCCTCCTCAGGATCTGTAGTACAGTCATTGTCCAAGGTGATCATTCTCAATCCTTGATTTGATACTTTAAACCATAATTTAAAATCATTTAGAGAAAAAGTCTGAATAAGGTGAATAATAAATTGTGACTAGGAGAACTGAAAGTATTTCTTAAAGTTCTCAAAATATGATAATAGCATCACTGGAATAAGTGCACCCTCCCAAGACTAAAAACAGTTAAATCCTAGCACTTAGCAAAATGCCTATTAATGTGGAGAACAAAGGGGGAAAAAATTAAACTTCCTTATCACTTACAGCGTAGTGACAAGTACTTGAGGAAGACAGTAACCTTCCTCAAGGAGCTTAGCGGTCTCAGTGTTAGTACTTTGCTAAAGGCAAAAGGCAACCTTAGCTTGACAGTAACCTGACCCTTTGGATCAAAGATCCTTTGGAAAATCCCTTTGGAAACTCTCTACCCATCCCCACCCCCACCTCCCAAGATACAGGTTAGCAATTACCCTCCAAGCATAGGGCGCACTGGTACACATCTGAAGGGTCTCATGACTAAGGTTTTATAGACCACTGTAAATGACCTTTTCCTAACAACAGCTTGCCTCTCAAGGTGCTGGAAAACTTGCTTCCAAATTCCTTAGAGAGTTACACTATACCTGACCCCCTCCCAACCTGAAAGAAAGTCTATTATCAGCCATTCCTCACAACTGCAGTGCAGCTCTTTCTGCCCAGGGGCCTGTGCTTCAATACAACCACTTTTTTGCGCTGGAGAGGTCTCAGTCCTTTCTTGACCATTTGCTCCTGGACCCCAACATTTCACATCACCTTTTACCATATGATAGGATATGAAATGAACACCATCATGAACAGGATAGTGGAAATGAGGCAGGAGATGTCAAGAAAAATGCCCACTTGTCTAGTATGAAAAAACCAGGTGACTATAACTACCATTACTTAATTGCGGCACCTAGGAAATAGATTAGGTTTGGAGATTACTACCGTTAGTTTAAGGTGCCTTTGGGGACAAGTGGAGAATGTTAAGTGGCCGCTTATAAATTAGTCTTTCCTATAAATGGAAACTGAAATGCAAAGAGCAACACTGTTTAGATGCTTGTGGCTAGGATGCATTTGAAAGGATTAAAATGGCAAAGGGCATAAATTAAACTTTTTAAAAATTTTTTATTTTAATAAAAAAAGGTTTTTGTTTTTTTTTTTAATTTTGAGAGAGACAGAGACAGCGTGAGTGGGGAAAGGGCAGAAGGAGAGGGAGAGAGAATCCCAAGCAGGCTCTGGGCTGCCTGCACAGAGTCCGATTCGGGGCTTTAACTCAGAAAACCACCAGATCATGACCTGAGCCGAAATCGAGAGTGGGAGGCTTAACTGAGCCAAGCAGGCACCCTGTAAATTAAGCTTTTAAGAAAAAATGGGATTGGGGCGCCTGGGTGGCTCAGTCACCGACTGAAGTCAACCGACTTCAGCTCAGGTCATGATCTCACGGTTTGTGGGTTGGAGCCCCATGTTGGGCTCTGCGCTGACAGCTCGGAGCCTGGAGCCTGCTTCGGCTTCTGTGCCTCCCTCTCTCTTTGCTCCTCCCCCATTAATGCTCTGTCTCTCTCAAAAACAAATAAAAAACATTTAAAAGAATTTTTTAAAAAATGGGATTGAATGGAATAGATTACAAGTGGCCAGATCCTTTCTAAGGACAAATCAAGAGCCCTTACGGTCCTAGGGTTGCAAAAAATGGAGGCGCTCCTTTTTGCTTCTGTCAACAGTGCCAAAGAAAGGGAAAAGAGCGTTTGTTGCATTTGCCTAATTTCATTTGTTGCTGTTTCTAGGGATAATCAAAGCCAAAAGAGCAAAATAAAGCTAAAACCCTAGATGCATAGTTTAAAGAGGCGGCGGTGACGGGAGGGCAAGGGGGCGCTTCAAGTCTGAAAAAGGTCAGATATCGAAGGGACCGAAGTCAGAAAATGCAAGCTGGAGAAAAGAAATGTTTAAAAATTAGCTATGTTTCTATATGGAATGCCAAAGGGCACACTTTAATAAGACCTTTAAAACCTGGAACTCTCCACTGAGAGCCGACCTAAGGCATCAGCTCCGAAAGCGCCGAGCGCGTTTCACAGGGCCAGCCTCCCCCCGCCCCCCCACGCTCCCAGGCCGCCCCGGTGGGGGACGCGGGGCGGGAGGGCGGAGGGCGGCCCGGCGCATGCGCCCCCCCCCCCCCCCGCCAGTCCCCGCTCCGGGTTCCAGCGCGTGCTCGGTCGCCCTCCGCTCCCCGTCCAGCCTGCCCTGCTCCGGTCAGGCCCCGTCACCTGCCACCCAGTCATTTTCTGACTCCCTCCGGCCTAGTCCATCAGGTCTTGGAGTGCTCATTCGCGTCTCCCAGTGCTTTCCGGGGAGGGCGGAGTTCCTTCCCGGCCGGGCGGTAAGAAGGCGGAGGGGCAAGGGTCTCAAGAGGTCCGGGGGCCCCAGGCCGGTGACCTGGGCAGTGCTACCAGCGCGGGGCTGGGGACCGCTCGGGGTTTCCCCTGCGTCCGGCTGCGCGCAGGCGCTCAGGGAAGGAAGGCCGGGCACGCGTCGGCCAATGGGAGCGCGAGCTCGGCGCGGGCCAGACGCCGGACTCGCCTCGAGCGACCCGTCGCGGCTGGCGCCGGAGCGACGCGCGCAGGGGTGCGCGCCCGGCTGCGGTTTCAGGGACGGGGGCTTGGCGAGCACTGCTGGTAGGAATTTGTCAGCCTCTCCCCCAGTGGGGCGAGTGGAGGTGGGAGCGCCGGGCCCCGCGGCGCGCTCCCGTTGCCAGGGCTGGCCCTCCGCTGCGCATGCGCCCCCCGCCCCCGCACCGCCCTGCGGGAGCGACCGCCCTTCGCCCTGGTACCGGGTGGTGGGTGGAGCAGGTCTGAGGAATCGTTTGCGCTGGGCGCTGGTCCGAGCTGTAAGGAGCAGGAGGGTGCGCAAGTGGTACCTTCGGCCGCTCGGCACTGAACGGGCGCGTTCAGAACGGGCGTCTGGGCGGGCAGCGTGCACAGTCACCTTAGGTCGACGCGCTTTTGAACTGAGGCGTTGCCAGGGCCCGGGGTACCTGCACCGCACCTGTCTTAACTTGTTTTGAAATGAGAAGCCAAAGAAGATATATATCCCCGAAGCCCTTTACCTTATAGGAAACTGTTGTGATTCAAACCTCATAGCCAGAGACTTAGGAAGGAAACTAAAGAGTCTACATGCTTTGCTCTTGCTGTAATTTATTAATTTATTTAATGGGACTTGCTGCTTTTGCTTTTCCTTTACCTTTTTCGCTTTCCTGAGTAGTCAACCGAAAAGCAATGAAAAATTGCTTTTATTCCTCCTTGACAGAGCAAATTGCTTTTAAACCCTTGCAAAATAGTAAGATAAGTCACAGTTTAAATGAGAGAAGCCTGGGGATATTAAACTTTGTTAAAATAAGTTACTTTCAAATAAAAATTATGCCAAATGGCCAAAAGTCAATCTTAGGGCCTTTATTTAACAATCATTGTTACTGTTTCTGTATCAGAGGTAAGCAGAACAGTTTTGTTTTGTTTTTTTAAACAACCCATAATGTGGCTTTTCCACCAATTTCGATTATCTCTTCCTACCACATTTGACCTGAAACTGCATAGATTTAATGCCTCGGTTCGCACAGTTTAGGTTAAGGTCAGAGAAGTTTTCATTTTACGAAATAAAAGCTAACATCACTATTAAACGGATGACAGAGGCCATTTTCGATGGACTGTAAATAAATTGTGACCTTCCTCATCTTCCACCTCCGTCCAGAGTTCACCATCTCCTTGGAAAAGACCTTCCAACTCCCCTCTCCCATTCTACCTATTGTACCAGAGAGTGTCCCATAATACTCTGTGCGCGGCTGTATTATTTCATTTACTATATTGTTTTATAATTATCTTTGTCTATTTTTCCACTCTCTCCCTCTTTCCTGCGCTAAAATTTTGGACAAGTGGATTGTCTTAATGTGTTTTTTGTTTTGTTTTTTATTCCCAGTACTTGGCATACAGCCTGGCACATACGAACATGGTAAATGCCTGTAGAGGAATTAGGTGAATTAGGGACCCAGAGTGCCTCTGAAGTCTGAAAAATTAGTTATTTTGTAGCATGCCTGAGGCCTTTTCCAAATGGAAGAATTGTAGGCAACGGAAGAATTTATCTGGAGACAAAACCCTGCGGTTGACCTGGGTGTCCCAGGCTTTCAGACCATTTCTCACTAGCAAATGAGTGCACCCAACTCCACTCTGAAGCAGATTTTCAATCTGCTAAAAATCATTTGACTTTCTGGGTAACTAAGGCCCAAGAACCACAGATCTAAATCTTCTTGTCGTTAGCAATCACATTTCTCATAGTAAATTAAAAAGTTGACATTGCAGTTATCAAATCAGGCCTCTTATGATTTTGTTTTCCCTAGGCCTGTTTATCTCTGACTAAAGTGATGTAATTGGGTTCTTGTCTTGCAGAGATGAGAACTGATCTAAGATCTGTGCCACGTGAAAAAACAAGCAGCCATGCCTGCCAACCGGCTGGGTTTTAACCTTGTTTCTGATGAGGTTTTAGGATGATGGTGGGGTTCGTGGGGATGCAGAGCCGATGGACAAGAAAGAATTCTTGAAGACATCTTTGGTGCAAAAGTGATTTTATTAAAGCACGGGGACAGGACCCCAGGGCAAAACGAGCTGCGTTGGGGTTGGGAAGAATGACTGGTTATACGCTACGGGCTTGGGGAAGGTAAAGTCCTGCAAGTTTCCAAGGAGACTTTCATATGCTAAAGACTCACAGGATCCTGGAGGCCTAGGTATTGTCCAGCTAAGGTGGTTTTTCCCTCTAGCAAAGCATTAACATTAAGACCCTGGGGAGTTCCTGGAGAAAAGTTTGACTGCCAGCCTCAAATATTTGTCAAGTGGGCTGCAGGTTATAAGGAAATTCAGTTTTTTCTGCCATTTCCTTCTTGCCTTTGTTCCCCCCCATCACTATGGAGGGAGGGTGATGTTGGGGCTCCAGGAAACAGTCTGTAGGTTTCTGGAGATTAGGCTATTGATAAGATTGCCTTTTCTTGTAATTTACTAAGATTTGTTAAGTGAGGGAGACCCATGTCCTGTATGAATGCAATCTCTATCATTTAACCATTTGTTTTCTGTCCTTGGGCAGCCAGGAGTGCCTGAGAAATGCCACACATATCCCACCTGGGGGTGGGGCGTGGTAATGCTCACTTATACTTTGCCCTCAGCCTGCCTTATGCTCCCTCATCATTTCCAGTTAGAACTGCTTTGTTTTTTTTTTCTTCTTAAGGAGTGGGTAAATCATACAGAAAACAAAGAACTAGTTAAAACAAAACTTAAAATTATTTGACTTTTCCCCTACAGCTATCTAGAGATCTTTCCCTAAGGTTGTGTTAAAGAAGTATTTTTAATGAATTAAAGCTTAAAAGTTTCCTGACAGACACCTGGGTCCTATAAAATGATGACATTAGGGTTCCCTAAACATCAGAATCCTAAAGGCATGTTAAAACAGACTGCTGGGCCCCACCCAGTTTCTGATTCTGCAGGTCTAGGGTGGGGCCTGATAATTTGCATTTATAACAAATTCCCAAAGATGTTCTTCCAGCTTTGAGAACCACTGCCCTAAAGGTTGTTTGCTGTTTCTTCTCTTAATTTTTTTTAACGTTTATTTATTTTTGAGACAGAGAGAGACAGAGCATGAACGGGGGAGGGGCAGAGAGAGGGAGACACAGAATCCGAAACAGGCTCCAGGCTCTGAGCCGTCAGCACAGAGCTGACGCGGGGCTCGAACTCACGGACTTCGAGATCATGACCTGAGCCGAAGTCGGCCGCTTAGCCGACTGAGCCACCCAGGCGCCCCTTTCTTTTCTCTAATCCCTGCCCTTCCAGAGCTGATTGCTGATCCCACCCATCACGATCAAATTGTCAGCCTACTCTTCAAGGAGAGCTTATGGAAACACTTAAAAACACTCCTAGGACTTCCAGGGGAAACCACACATTTCCTGTCCTGTCTGGTTCAACAGAACCAGAACACACATTTTTAATTTTTTCCAATGATTTAAATAGGAAACAATCATTTTAGGGTAATAATTAGGTTGAGGGTATATCGGAATTAAGTGGACATTTTATGTATATAGGCATTTTCCTATAGAAATACGAGTTGGCCACCATTGATGGGGGCAGGGGAAGATTTTTGGCCAAAGGAAAAGAAGTCCCTCCATCTCCCAGTTGAGAAAACCACTTTATTCACTAAAAAGGCAGTTCCCACAGCACAATATAATTTTATTATACACACTTAAGTTCTCTCTTTTTTTTTTTTAAGAGAAATACTCCTGTGAAAACTTGTTTTGTATTACTTAGCAAATGCTAACTTTATTTGTCTTTGAATAACAAAAATAAATAGCCATACTTATTTGTTCTGATAGATTCAGTTTTTTCCCTATAGTTTGTGAACTTATTCATTTGTGATTTTTGACTTGTGTCTAGCCTTGCATTGTATTTTTTAAGACTTTCACATATCCTTATCCTTATTTTCCAATCACAGAATTTGTTTTTGGATAAAATGTTGTATTTAACTACATGTTCTATCTATATGTAAGCCCTTAGGCGGGGAAAAAGGAATTCTGCAGAATTTTATGAGCCCCAAATTATCTAATAATAATAGATGTCATATAAATTTTCTATTTGCCAGATGTTGCTAATCCTTTATGTATTTTATTTAAGATTCACAAAATCCTAACACAAGTAGCCCCTACTTTTATACATAACACACTCATTAAAACATGTACAAAAGTTTGATGTGGGATTCCATATCCAGAGAACTAAAAAATAATTACAATATTCTAGATTACATTTCACCTTTTTTTTTTTTTAATTTTTTTTTTCAACGTTTATTTATTTTTGGGACAGAGAGAGACAGAGCATGAACGGGGGAGGGGCAGAGAGAGAGGGAGACACAGAATCGGAAACAGGCTCCAGGCTCCAGGCTCCGAGCCATCAGCCCAGAGCCCGACGCGGGGCTCGAACTCACGGACCGCGAGATCGTGACCTGGCTGAAGTCGGACGCTTAACCGACTGCGCCACCCAGGCGCCCCTACATTTCACCTTTTAGAAACAGTCTGTAATGAGTATTTCCAGCATTTTATATGTGTCTGTCAACATTTTTTCTTAAATACACAGTGAAGATAGCTTTAGGGAGCATGAGATAAAGGACAAATGATGATACCTGTATTTATTGTTTCATTTGTATTCAATTTGTTAGTCTTTATTGCTAGCACTAGAAATGTAATTCTTTTGGGGCACCTGGTGGCTCAGTCGGTTAAGTGTCTGACCAGCTCAGGTCATGATCTCATAGCTGATGGGTTGAAGCCCCACGTCAGGCTCTGTGCTGACATCTCGGAGCCTGGAGCCTGCTTCAGATTCTGTGTCTCCCTCTTTCTGTACCCCTCCTCTCTCTGTCTCTCTCTCTCAAAAATAAACAAAAATTAAAAAAAAAAAAAGGAAATGTAATCCTTTTGATAAAGACAAAATTTAATAAAATGCTTACGGAATTAACATTTCTACAGTAAAGTTTCTGACTAAACCACTCCTGTCTAGCAGACAGTGTTAGCTTAAAGTATTCTCTCAGTTAATGAAAATTTTTAAATTTTAAATTAAAGGGCAATTTGGGGTGACAGTGCCTATTATACAGGTGTTTCTGCTGTAAGGATATGTACGCATTCCTGGAAATCCTGACATTCTGTAGGATAATACATTAAAATAACAGGGGTTATGAAGAAAAAATATATACCACTCAAAATGAGACATGTGGAAGTCTCCAGCTTTTTCATCTGCACCAGCAGCTTTCCAGATTGCTTGATGTAGTGAAAAACGCAGGGATACTTGAAGCCACTAAACATAAGCTTAAATCAAAGGAAGGAACTCCTGGGGGATTTTCAGGTTTTGTAAGGTCTTTACATACAGCTGAAGCCACTGTAATTGTAGAAAGACCACTTCTGGTTGCTCTAAACCACTTACATGCTGGGAAAAAACTTCACAAGGTGTAACATATTTCCCTTATTCACCAATTGCACATAAGCTAGTTCACATTAAAGAAACTTTTTTTGTAGCAGAACAGACAGTTCTTGTGTTACGGAACCAGGCAGGAAGGCTGGCAGAAAAACCAAGCGGCACTCGGCGATCTTGGTGGATCAGAGACTTATTTAACACCGGCAGGATCAGAGGAGACTGTTTCTTCAAAGACCTGAGTGCCGAACGCAAGTGGGGAGGCTAATTTGTAGTTGTCCGCTTCCATATCTGTGGGGGTTTTGTGCGCACAGCAAACAAAGGAAGAAGAACCTGGAGGAGGGGGTCTATAAGCTAGAGACCAGAGTCTGTTTTAGCCCTGTTGGCCATCTTTGGCGTACTTTATTCACTTCTCCAACATGCCCCCCTTTAATGCCTTTTAAAAAAAATGTTTAGTAGGCATCACCTTTCAGTTTTACAGGTTGGTACTCTCGGAAGGCTAAGATACGTGTGCAGTAGTTTGGCGAGCAAACAGTGTTTTCAGTAAAACCATGGCATTCAGTATACAGGGGCCAATGGGTACAAGTTATGGAGAGGAGGGCCCCCGCCAGGGCAGGAAGCCAGGATGCCCGATCCATGAGATCCTATCCTTTCCATTGATTGATATTTTCCTGTTGTCTAACGTTAAATTCTTTCCTTGAGTTCCTTAACCTTAATTATAACTATTCCTGACTGGTTTACAAAATAGCAACATTCCTCCCTCAGAAAGATGCAAGTCCCTCCTTTTTCTTAAGTGAGGAGGTTGAGGGCTTGCCTATTTTGGAGGGTCACTGCTGCCAGAGAGTTTATTTGGCTTTGTAAGGTTACCAGAGAATCTGCCACCTGTTTGTTCCACATCTTCATTTAGCTCTTGCCATGGTCTATGGTAGAGTCCTACGGATGAACCTATGCCCCCTATTCCAGTTCCTATTCCTGTCGCAATTCCTGCTCCTATCAGAACAGGTAGCAAGACTGCCGTTTGGCCTGGGACTTGGGGCTAAAGGCTGTTAGGAACTGATCTTCAGTGTATATGGATAGCTCTGGGGTTAGGAAGATGGAATAACATATCTGAGTCCAGTTGGCCTTTAAGCATCGGTAGGCCGAATTAGAACACAGATAGAACACCCCAAAGGCTGAACATAGGGTTGTGTTCCTCCTTAAGGTTATATTTATTCTGCATAGAGAGGTACCATTCATACCTTCAGCAACTGTACAGATTAGATTGTTGGCATTTGTGAGACGGACCCCAGCGGCCAGGGGTCCAATTAAGACAGAGGTGTTGGTTTTGAGATTTTCAGGAGCTTCCCAGGTCAAAGGGATAGGAGTGGCTAAGTAAGCCTTCCAGCTGAGGGGCAAGCACATCCAGCAGGTTTGGGTGTGAATATCTATTTTATGGAGGACTTGTAGAGTAGTGTTGGCCCAACGCTGGAGTGGGGAAACGGTAAGCATCTGATTGAGGGCTGAAAGGTTCGCACCTTGGTAGGCTGCCGGGGGAGTGGTCGCCTTTATGGCTTGTATTACCCTATCCTGGGTATCCTTTATAACCTTTTGATGGGCCCTGTCCTGCACCCCTACCCCATCCGAGATTCCCCTATTGAGGAAAGTAAGTGTAGCAAGCTCGCTTCCCTCTCTGGAGGCCCTTGTTGTGACATGGGTTCCTGACATTTTGGGTTATCTCTGCAGTCCAATACTTAGTCATTGGGGCACCGGGTGACTGACAGAGAGTGGGTGTTTTTCCCTTGTAGCAATCTTGTGGAGGCAGGGGAAGGCACTGAATGCCCTTGACCCCCTTATTGTCATATGACAATCCTAGAGGCAAAGTGGGTAAGCAGCAGTTGTGAGGGTGAGAGAGGCTATCATAATATACAGGCAATACCTAATGGCCCTCCCATCCAGAGGAGGTATGTGAGACCCAGAATGCATCTTTTGTCCTGTGTCCCAGCTTGATGGTACAGTCTCTATCAGCCCAACAGTAAGAAGTAAGATCAGGGCTATGACACCAATAAGGGGCAAGGGCTGGCAGAGTTGCATCCAGACCCCTGGGCTAGGTTCATGCGTTGATTCCTCAAGCTTCTGCTGTACGCAGGCCAGCCAGCTTCTGGGGTGTGGCTGGAGCAGGGCTGGAGGTCTCAGGGGCAGTTTCCCTTTTGAGGGTCAGTTTAAATGGGTTGACTGGATCTGGATCACTTCGCCAGGTTGTGGGTTCTTCTGAGTTGGCCTTCTTAACTCTGGAGTGATGGACCCATGGGGTGACACCTGAAACTTGAAGGGCTGCAGGAGTTGTTAGAATAACAGTATGAGACCCAGTCCACTGTGGTTTAAGAGGTTCCCTCTTCCAATCTTTGACCCATACAGAGTCTCCTGGCTGAAAGGGGTGAATGGGGGTCCCTAAGGAAATTGGGGCCCTCTCTATGGAATATCTCTATAACTTGTTTAGGACTGCCCCCAAGGTCTGGAGCTGTTCTCTTGTTCCCTTGTCTCCAATCTGGTGTAGGTCTCCTGGGAGTTTTCCTAAACATGTGAGGGGGTCGCCCACATAATAACTCAAAAGGGGAGAATCCTAGTGCCCGAGGTGTGCATCGGGCATGCAGGAGGGCCAGCAGTAGTAAATCTGGCCTTGGGAGATTAGTCTCTTGGTGGAACTTAGCTAGGGTTTCCTTGAGGGCGCGATTCATCTGCTCTACTTTTCCCTGAGCTCTGGGGTCGTTAAGCAGTGTGCAGTTTCCAGGTAATGTTGAGGGACTTTGTCAGGGTTTGTATAATGTCTGCCACAAAAGGTCAATTATCACTGTGTATGGTTAAGGGTAGATCAAACCGAGGTGCAATCTCCTGTAGAAGAGTTTTGGCCACCTTGCGACTTCGTTCCGTTCTGGTCGGGAATGCTTCGACCCATCCCGAATATGTGCAGATTATTACAAGAAGGTACCTGAATCCTTTATTTGGTTGTATGTCGGTAAAGTCCACCTCAAAGTCTTCAAAAGGGGCGGCCCCCATCATTTGCGTGCCAGGCGGGGGCCATGGGGCAGACCAAGCATGGTTTTGGTACATGTTACACATTGTTCACTGATAGCTCAGCATAATGCCGGCACCTGGCTGATATAGTAGCTCTTTTTGAGGAGGGCCTCCAGTGCGGTTTTCCCTAGGTGCATGAGTTGGTGATATTCCTTCACTAGGTGTTTTCCCATAGACGACAGGACAAAGATGTGTCCACTTGGCATGACCCACCATCCCTCTTCGCTTAGTGTGCCCCCTTCTGTCGAAGCCCAACTTCTTTCATTGTTTGTGTACAGGGGCAGGGAGGCTTCCCTGTGGGGCACAAGAGTCATAGTGTAGGTAGGAGCTTGTCCTGGGTCACCACAGGCAGCCGCTCTGGCTGTTTTGTCGGCGAGGTGATTTCCTTGAGTTATAGGGTCGTCTCCTTTCTGATGTCCCTTACAGTGTAAGATAGCTACCTTGTCTGGTAGCCATACGGCCTCAAGAAGCTTTAGTATTTCTTCCTTGTTTTTGATAGTTTTCCCTGCAGCAGTAAGGAGACCTCTTTCTTTATAGATGGCCCTGTGTACACGCACAGTAGCAAAGGTATACTGGGAATCAGTGTAGATGTTAACTCATTTACCTTTGCTAAGGATGAGGGCTCAGATTAAGGCATACAGTTCAGCCCGTTGTGCCGACCATCCTTCCAGCAAAGCCTTGGCTTCCAGAACTTCGGTGGTTGTGGTTACTACATATCCTGTTCTTCGGCTGCCCTCTTGTAAATAGCTGCTCCCATCACTGAACAGGGTGATCTCCGGGCTTGTTACATAACCTGGTCTTGGAGGTCCGGGCAGTTGGCGTAGACTTCATTCACTACTTCGGAACAGACATGGTCAGGTTCTCCCTCCCCCATGGGAAGGAAGGTGGCCAGGTTTAGTGTTTTTACTGCTTCAAGAGCAGTAAAAGAGCGACCCTTGGGTTTTTGTAGAGAAGGCCTTGGTATTGTGTCAGCCGAGAATTGGAGAGGAGACGATATCCTTGGGTGCTCATGAGGGACATGACCGTGTGTGGGACCTTAACATTAAGCGTTTGTCCCAGCGTGACTTTGTCTGCATCCTTGATGAGCAGGACTGTGGCTGCCAGCACTCTGAGGCACGGTGGGCCATCCTGCAGCCACAGGATCAAGTTTTTTTGACAGGCCACTGGCCATTGCCAAGGCCCCATACTCTGAGTGAGCACTCCAAGGGCTATTTGTCCTTTTCATGTACGAAGAAGTTAAAGGGTCTTTCTATGTCAGGCAAACCCAGGGCTGGGGCTCATCCCAGAGCCACTTTATTTCTGTGAAAGCAGCTCTTGCCTTCTTAGTCCATGCAAGGGGCCCCCAGTCTGGCCCTCCCAACAGATCATAGAGGGGCCTCACTATGGCTGAGAATCCAGGAATCCAAATGCGACAGAACCCTGTGGCCCCTAAAAATTCATGCAAGCCTCATTTTGTTTGGGGCTGTGGCAGTGTGGTGATAACTTTCTTCCTTTCCGGTCCTAGTTCTCTTTTTCCTTTTGTGAGGAGGAAGCCTAAGTATCAGACCTGCTGCTGACAAACCTGTGCCTTTTTTCCGAGAGGCCTGGTACCCCGAGTAGGACAGGAGCTGCAGGAGGGCCTTGGTACCTTTCATACAGTCTTCTTGGGTGTCGCTGGCAAGGAGGATGTCACCTACGTATTGGAGGAGGACACACCCTGTGGTTTCCCTCAGAAAGTCGGCAAGGTCTGCAGCTAGTGCTTCCCCAAAAAGAGTGGGCGAGTTCTTGAAACCTTGGGGGAGTCGTGTCCAGGTCAGCTGCATCTGGCGCCCTGTAACGGGCTCAGTCCATTCAACGGCAAACAATGGTTGACTTTGAGGAGCCAGGCGGAGGCAGAAGAAAGCATCCTTTAGGTCGAGGCATGTAAACCATTTGGCTGACCCCAGAATGCGTCTGGAGAGAGTATATGGGTTCGGAACCACTGGGTGTAAGGAAACAGTCACTTTGTTAATGGACCTCAAATCCTGTACTGGTCAGTATCCTCCTCCTGGCTTCTTGACTGGCAAGAGCGGGGTATTCCAAGCCGATTGGCACTCAATTAGAATACCTGCTTCTCTGAGCTTGGTCAGGTGCTCTTGTATACCCATTCTAGCCTCGAGTGGAAGAGAGTACTGCCTTTGTCTCTGAGGTTGGGCTCCAGGGATCAACAACGGTGGGGCCCCAACTGCAAGCTAGTCCAGGTGGGTTATCTTCAGCCCATACAGAGGGGAATGTAAGCCTGAATTCTGAGGGGTTACAGGGTAGGGCCTGTGCACAGAATAGTCTCCATTCTTCTTCCCTTGGCAGGGTAATTGCCAAGACCAGGGTTTCCTCCTGCTTGGGTTTAATTGGAGGCTAGTGTGTCCATTGGGTTCAAAAGTTATCTGGGCCCCAAGTTTGGAGAGCATATCCCGGCCCAGGAGAGGAATCGGGCAGTCAGGTAAGTAGAGGAACTCATGCCGCACCTTGTGACCCCCAGGTTCACATTGTTGAACTTGACAGAAGGGCTGTTGCATCACCCGTGTCCCAGTAGCCCCAAGTATGGTTGCCGTCTTTTGGCTTAAGGGCGCCACCAGGGAATTAACAATGGAGTATTCAGCCCCAGTGTCAACAATGAAAGTTACTGTTTGGCCTCCTACCTTCATTCCGACCGTGGGCTCATGGGGGCCAAGAGAGAAAGAGCCCAGTCCCCCTCAGTCTGATTCTACCCCGGCCAGACCAATGAGGTTCTCGCCTTGAGTTCCTCCTGATATTGACTGGGTTTTGAGAGCCCCTTCCGATTCGGACATTCATTCTTCCGGTGTCCCTTCTCTTTGCAGTATGCACATTGGTCTTTTGCTGAGGGTGCTCTGGGCTTCCCCCCTTTTGGTGGTTGGGGTCTTCCTATCTTTGCAGTGTCCTTTTCTTTTAGTGCTGCTGCGAGAAGGGTGGCTTTCTTTTTTGGTCTTCTCTCCACTTCTCTCTCTCGGCTGTGACTTCTCTGTTCATAAAAACTTTATTGGCGACCTCTATCAGCTGAGTGATATTCGTTCCGGCAAAGCCCTCCAACTTCTGGAGTTTTCTTCTGATATCTGGGGCAGCCTGTGCCACAAAAGAGGTATTTACCATTTGTTGACTTTCTGGTGCCTCGGGGTCAAACAGGGTGTATACATGGTATGCTTCACATAATCTTTCATAGTAGTCTCTGGGAGACTCCCCAGGGTGCTGCGTGACTGATGATGTTTTAGTCATGTTCATAGGCCTTTTGGCTCCAGCTCAGATTCCCCAAAGGAGGGCTTCCTGGTATCATGGGATATGGGCTTGTCCTTCTGTGGTGAAATCCCATGTTGGGCGTTCTTCAGGCATGGCAGCTTGAGCCCAGACAGCAGGGTCATTGATCCCCAGAGGTGTGTGATCTTCTAGGTACTGTTATGTTTCTCTCATTCTTCTTCTTTTTTCTTCTGTATCAAACAGAGTATGGAGTAACTGTTGACAGTCTTCCCAACTCGGTCGGTGGGTCTGGAAGAGGGACTCCATCAAGTCGACCACTGCTTGTGGCATTTCAGAGTATGATGGAGTGTTGTGTTTCCAAATGAGGAGGTCAGTTATAGAGAAAGGTTGGTAATACATCATGGAATGGCTGGGCTGGACTGTTCCCTCCTCATTCTGTCTTTCAGGCTCTCTCATATCCCTTACAGGCATTTGGAGAGCGTTAGGTCTGGGTCTGGCATGCAATCTGGCTGCTGGCCTTTGTGGGGGAAAGTTCTCCAGGTCTGAGAGGGGCAGGGAGATGGGCCGTGGTGACAATGGCGGTGGCAACAGCAGCAGATGGGACAGACAGACAGACGGGGGTGGGGTTTAAAGCTCAGGGGCATCGGGGAGGGAGTTTAACGACTCATAAGGAGGTGGAAAGACAAGATCTTTCTCCATGTCTCCTTTAAATATTAGAGGAGCGGTGGGTTGCTTCTTTGGTTCCCTGGGTGAGTGTCCAGATAAAATGGCTAAAACATTACCTGGCTCTGCTTGCTAAGGATGAATCACACCCAAGGTAGGGGGTTTCGGGCAATTTCAAGCCAGGAGAAGATGTATGGAAATTGATCAGGGTGGCCTGGGTTCCCAGTGACTATTAGCCAAACCCACTGCACTGTTTGAGCATTTCATGTCCCTTCTAGGGGCCATCCTACATTGAATATAAGCCATTCTAGTTCCCAAAAGGTCCTTAACTTCCCAGGTGTCATTTTCACCCCATAATCACCAGAAAAATCCCTTTGTAAAATTTTTGGGCATGACCTCTAAAATCGTAAGCTTACTCTGTTTTGATCCCATTATTAATTTCTTTCTCATGTTCAGTGTCACAAGAGCAGACAAAAGGAGAGTATTTCCTCGGATGAGAGGACCAATCAGATACTCCTCTGGTCATGTTCCCGAGGGAAACTTTAGGTGAGGTTTGGCTG
Source organism: Lynx canadensis (assembly GCF_007474595.2). Classification (NCBI taxonomy): domain Eukaryota; kingdom Metazoa; phylum Chordata; class Mammalia; order Carnivora; family Felidae; genus Lynx; species Lynx canadensis. The sequence goes on along the minus strand of NC_044311.2, from coordinate 377,231 downwards.
GAGTGGACTCAGCTTTGTGACTTGATATCAGAATCTGATCCAATACTGCCCTAGACCTTATGCTCCCAAAGGACAAGGAGAGCCCACTCAGACTCCGTAGACTTTTGGGGACCTTAAGGGTGCCTGTCCGTGGAGCCACAAACTCGAAATCGGCAAGGCTGGCTGAGCCACACATTCTCTCTCACACACACACACACCAGAGTCTATTACATTCCCTGCCGCAAAATTTTCTACCTGTGAGACCACTAAGGCCTTTGGGGAAGGTGGCTTTAGGTGGCTACCTTATTAGGTGGCCTAGATTTGAAATCATTTTACTGCCATGGGCACCTTTTAAGGAAATTGCCTACTCACCAAAAAAGCAGGCAGAAAGCACCTAACTTTTAACCTGTAACAGTCCAACTTTTTTTTTTTAAGTTCTCCCTAAATCTAGAAGCCATGATGAGATGTTCAGATTTGTATTTAGGAACATTTTATTTTCTTTGGGGGAATCCGTTGTCCCATTTCTAAGTATTAATGTCCTTTATTAGTCATTGCTCAGTAGTAAATTTGCCATGTGATTACAGAGTGGACATTGAATATATAATTTTTCTGTACAACTGAAAACCAGTACTTTAGGTACAGAAACTTTTTTTTTGCCTTATTGTTTATGGAAATGCTTCTAAAACTTGCAACATAAATTCTCTGCACAAACAAAAAATTCTCTGTATAACATACTTTTTGTTCCATGTTTGAAAATCATTAAGGGAAGACAGTAAGATGGCGGCATAGGAGGACGCTGGGCTCACCATGTCCTGCTGATCGCTTAGATTCCACCCACATCTGCCTAATTTGCCCTGCTAACCACCAGAAGACTAGCAGAACGGACTCTCCGGAGCCAAGCTTAGACGTGAGGTGCACGGAAGAGGGTAGGAAAGGCGGAGAGGCAGTGCGCGCTACACGGACTGGTGGGAGAGAGCCAGGGCAGCAGAGGGGCAGCCCGCCCAGCAATGCAGAGCCCCCGAGTCTGGCTTGCAAAAGCAGAGGGGCCGCACGGAGTGTGCTCTGACAGCCAGTGGGACTTAACATCTGATATGTTATAAGTCAACAGCTCTGCTCAGAGAGCGGGAGGGAGAGTTGTTGAGCCCCAGAGGACAGAGCTCAGCTTGGCAGGGAACAAAGGTGCTGGGAAGCGCTATCTCCCTCGCCCATCCCCCAGCCAAAATCCCAAAGGGAACCAGTTCCCATCATGGAACTTGCTTGCACAGCACAAACACCCAACACTGTGCTTCTGTGGATCCATCCCTCCCACAGGTCTGCCTCCCTCCCGGTGCCGCAGGGCCCCTCCCAAAGCAGACCACCGAAGGCAAAGCGAGCTGAGCCTGCCCCTCCCGCCCCTGCGCACCTTGCGGATCCACCGGCTAATACGCCCTTGGCCAGATCCCATCAAAGCAGCACCACAAGCCTGGCAGGGTGCAAGCAGCCCAGACAGGAGCCACACCACTCCACAGTGAGTCCTGCCCCTGGGAGAGAGAAGGTACACACCAGTCTGACTGTGGCCCCAGTGGTAGGCTGGGGGCAGACATCAGGTCTCACTGTGGCCCCGCCCACCAACACAAGTTTCTCCAGACAGTACAGGGGAAGTGCCCTGTAGTTTGGAGCCACCAGGGAATACCCAAAATGATGAAATGGAAGAACTCTCCTCAAAAGAAACTCCAGGAAGTAGTGACAGCTAATGAATTGATCAAAAACGATTTAAGCAATATAATGGAACAAGAATTTAGAGTAATACTCACAGAATTAATCACTGGGTTTGAAAAAAAGTATAGAGGACAGTAGAGAATCTATTGCTACAGAGATCAAGAGACTAAGAAACAGTCATGAGGACCTAAAAAAGTGCAAAATAAAATGGAGGCGACCACAGCTCGGATTGAAGAGGCAGAGGAGAGAATAGGTGAAATAGAAGATAAAATTATGGAAGAAGAAGAAGCTGACAAAGAGAGATAAAAAAATCCAGGAGCATGAAGGGAGACTTAGAGAACTAAGTGACATAATTAAAAGAAATAATGCACGCATAATTGGGATTCCAGAGGAGGAAGAGAGAGGGAAAGGTGCTGAAGGTGTACTTGAAGAAATAATAGCTGAGAATGTCTCTGAACTGGGAAAGGAAAAAGGCATTGAAATCCAAGAAGCACAGAGAACTCCCTTCAGACGTAACTTGAATCGATCTTCTGCATGACATATCAGAGTGAAACTGGCAAAATACAAGGATAAAGAGAGAATTCTGAAAGCAGCTAGGGTAAACATGCTCTAACATATAAAGGGAGACCTATAAGACTTGTGACGGATCTGTCTACTGAAACTTGGCAGGCCAGAAAGGAATGGCAGGAAATCTTCAATGTGATGAACAGAAAAAATATGCAGCTGAGAATCCTTTATCCAGGAAGTCTGTCATTCAGAATAGAAGGAGAGATAAAGGTCTTCCCAAACAAACAAAAACCGAAGGAATTTATCACCACTAAACCAGCCCTACAAGAGATCCTAAGGGGAATCCTGTGAGATAAAGTACCAGAGACATCACTGCAAGCATGAAAGCTACGGACATCACAATGACTCTAAACTCATATCTTTCAATAATAACACTGAATGTAAATGGACTAAATGCGCCAACCAAAAGACATAGGGTATCAGAATGGACAAAAAAACAAGACCCATCTATTTGCTGTCTACAAGAGACTCATTTTAGACCTGAGGACACCTTCAGATTGAAAGTGAGGGGATGGAGAACTATCATGCTATTGGAAGTCAAAAGAAAGCTGGAGTAGCCATACTTATGTCAGACGAACTAGACTTTAAATTAAAGGCTGTAACAAGACATGAAGAAGATAATTATATAATAATTACAGGGTCTATCCATCAGGAAGAGCTAACAATTATAAATGTCTATGGGCTGAATATGGGAGCCCCCAAATATGTGAAACAATTAATCACAAACATAAGCAACCTTATTGATAAGAATGTGGTAATTGCAGGGGACTTTAACACTCCACTTACAGAAATGGATAGATCATCTAAACACAGGATCAATAAAGAAACAAGGGCCCTGAATGATACATTGGATCAGATGGACTTGACAGATATATTTAGAACTCTGCATCCCAAAGCAACAGAATATACTTTCTTCTCGAGTGCACATGGAACATTCTCCAAGATAGATGACATACTGGGTCACAAAACAGCCCTTCGTAAGTATACAAGATTTGAAATCATACCATGTATACTTTCAGACCACAATGCTACGAAGCTTGAAATCAACCACAGGAAAAAGTCTAGAAAACCTCCAAAAGCATGGAGATTAAAGAACACCCTACTAAAGAATGAATGGGTCAACCAGGCAATTAGAAAAGAAATTAAAAAATATATGGAAACAAATGAAAATGAAAATACAACAATCCAAACGCTTTGGAAATGCAGCGAAGGCAGTCCTGAGAGGAAAATACACTGCAATCCAGGCCTATCTCAAGAAACCAGAAAAATCCCAAATACAAAATCTAACAGCACACCTAAAGAAAATAGAAGCAGAACAGCAAAGACACCCCAAACCCAACAGAAGAAGAGAAATAATAAAGATCAGAGCAGAAATAAACAATATAGAATCTAAAAAAACAGTAGAGCAGACCAATGAAACCAAGAGTTGGTTTTTGAAAAAATAAACAAAATTGGTAAACCTCTAGCCAGGCTACTCAAAAAGAAAAGGGAGATGACCCATATAGAAAAATTCATGAATGAAAGTGGAATTATTACAACCAATCCCTCAGATATACAAGCAATTATCAGGGAATACTATGAAAAATTATATGCCAACAAACTGGACGACCTGGAAGAAATGGACAAATTCCTAAGCACCCACACACTTCCAAAACTCAAACGGGAAGAAATAGAAAACTTGAACAGACCATAACCAGCAAAGAAATTGAATCAGTTCTCAAAAATCTCCCAACAAATAAGACTCCAGGACCCAGATGGCATCCCAGGGGAATTCTACCAGACATTTAAAGCAGAGATAATACCTATCCTTCTCAAGCTGTTCCAAAAAATAGAAAGGGAAGGAAAACTTCCAGACTCATTCTATGAAGCCAGTATTACTTTGATTCCTAAACCAGACAGAGACCCAGCAAAAAAAAGGGAACTACAGGCCACTATCCCTGATGAATATGGATGCAAAAATTCTTAGCAAGATACTAGCAAATCAAATTCAACAGCATATGAAAAGAATTATTCACCATGATCAAGTGGGATTCATTTCTGGGCTGCAGGGCTGGTTCAACATTCGCAAATCAATCAATGTGATGCATCACATTAATAAAAGAAAAGATAAGAACCATATGATCCTGTCAATCGAAAGATGCAGGAAAGCATTTGACAAAATTCAGCCTCCTTTCTTAATAAAAACCCTCGAGAAAGTTGGGATAGAAGGAACATACTTAAAGATCATAAAAGCCATTTATGAAAAGCCCACAGCTAATATCCTCAATGGGGAAAAACTGAGAGCTTTATCCCTGAGATCAGGAACATGACAGGGATGTCCACTCTCACCGCTGTTGTTTAACATAGTGTTGGAAGTTCTAGCATCAGCAATCAGACAATGAAAGGAAATCAAAGGCATCAAAATAGGCAAAGATGAAGTCAAGCTTTCACTTTTTGCAGATGACATGATACTATACATGGAAAACCCGATAGACTCCACCAAAAGTCTGCTAGAACTGATACATGAATTCAGCAAAGTCACAGGATACAAAATCAATGTACAGAAATCAGTTGCATTCTTATACAGTAATAATGAAGCAACAGAAAGACAAATAAAGAAACTGATCCCATTCACAAGTGCACCAAGAATCATAAAATACCTACAAATAAACCTGACCAAAGATGTAAAAGATCTGTATGCTGAAAACTATAGAAAGCTTATGAAGGACATTGAAGAAGATACAATGAAATGGAAAAACATTCCATGCTCATGGATTGGAAGAATAAATATCGTTAAAATGTCAATACTACCCAAAGCAATCTACAGATTCGACACAATCCCAATCAGAATTGCACCAGCATTCTTCTCGAAGCTAGAACAAGCAATCCTAAAATTTATATGGAACCACAAAAGGCCCCAAATAGCCAAAGTAATATCGAAGAAGAAGAGCAAAGCAGGAGCCATCACAATCCTAGACTTTAGCCTCTACTACAAAGCTGTAATCATCAAGACAGCATGGTATTGGCACAAAAACAGACGCATAGACCAATGGAATAGGATGGAAACCCCAGAACTAGACCCACAAATGTATGGCCAACTAATCTTTGACAAAGCAGGAAAGAATATCCAATGGAAAAAAGACAGTCTCTTTAACAAATGGTGCTGGGAGAACTGGACAGCAACATGTAGAAGGATGAAACTAGACCACTTTCTTACACCATTCACAAAAACAAACTCAAAATGGATACAGGACCTGAATGTAAGGCAGGAAATCATCAAAACCCTAGAGGAGAAGGCAGGGAAAAACCTCTCTGACCTGAGCCGCAGCAATTTCTTACTTGACACATCCCCAAAGGCAAGGGAATTAAAAGCAAAAATGAACTATTGGGACCTCATGAAGATAAAAAGCTTCTGCATAGCAAAGGAAACAGCCAACAAAACTAAAAGGCAACCAACGGAATGGGAAAAGATATTTGCAAATGACATATCGGACAAAGGGCTAGTATCCAAAAATCTATAAAGAGCTCACCAAACTCCACACCCGAAAAACAAATAACCCAGTGAAGATATGGGCAGAAAACATGAATAGACACTTCTCTAAAGAAGACATCCGGATGGCCAACAGGCACATGAAAAGATGCTCAACATTGCTCCTCATCAGGGAAATACAAATGAAAACCACACTCAGATATCACCTCATGCCAGTCAGAGTGGCTAAAATGAACAAAACAGGAGACTATAGATGCTGGAGAGGGTGTGGAGAAACGGGAACCCTCTTACAATGTTGGTGGGAATGCAAACTAGTGCAGCCACTCTGGAAAACAGTGTGGAGGTTCCTCACAAGATTAAAAATAGACCTACCCTATGACCCAGCAGTAGCACTGCTAGGAATTTACCCAAGGGATACAGGAGTGCTGATGCATAGGGGCACTTGTACCCCAATGTTTATAGCAGCACTCTCAACAATATCTAAATTATGGAAAGAGCCTAAATGTCCATCAACTGACAAATGGATAAAGAAATTGTGGTTTATATACACAATGGAATACTACGTGGCAATGAGAAAGAGTGAAATATGGCCTTTTGTAGCAACATGGATGGAACTGGAGAGTGTGATGCAAGTGAAATAAATCATACAGAGAAGAACAGATTCCATATGTTTTCACTCCTATGTGGATCCTGAGAAACTTAACAGAAACCCATGGGGGAGGGGAAGAAAAAAATAATGGTTAGAGAGGGAGGGAGCCAAAACATAAGAGACTCCTAAAAACTGAGAACAAACAGGGTTTATGGGGGGTGGGAAGGAGGGGTGGGTGCGTGATGGGTATTGAGGAGGGCACCTGTTGGGATGAGCACTGGATGTTGTATGGAAACCAATTTGACAATAAATTTCATAATAAAAAAAATAAAGAAAATCATTAAGGTCACATTCTGTAGTTTTTGCAATTTTGCTGTTGGTGATTCTTTGGAGATCAATTCCAAGCTGACTCTGAAGTTACAAAACTGCTTTCTGTGATAAATGAGCTACTTTTCCTAGGAAATCTTATTCATAAGTGTTTAGTGTAACTTGGCTATCTGCCTCTAAAACACTTTTTGAATCAAATTTGAAACAGCTAGTCTTTCCTAAATTCATTTCAGATTTTTAAATTATCTTTATGGTGTGCTTTAACTTCAAAATTCAAAACATTTATTTCAAATCAGCTATCATAACAGTTTCTTTTCAGTGTTGTGTTTTAATGTCTTGCTTTTGAAAATGTGTAGGAGAGCATGTCCTCTGGATCACCTACATTATTCATTGGATGTAGACATTTTGATTTTATGAACTTCTAAGATACTGCTGCAAAAGACAAAACAGGTTGCACTGTTGTGTTGTAGACCGAGGTGCTTTGTGGTGTTTAGTAATTCTGGCTTTTCAAGGGTGCTTTTAGATCATTTTATGCTGAATAATGGATATTGGTTAGAGCATGGTTGTGTATTTCATCTGTTTCCCATCTGTATTCTTAGATGATCATTTGCCTCTCAAGTATTATTCCTCATTTCTTACCCACAGTTTTAGCTCATTTATTAGTATCTTTGCCATTAAGTGGCATAAATGTTCTTAATAATATAAAAAATGAGCGCCTGGCTGGCTCAGTCAGAAGAGCATGTGACTCTTGATCTCACGGTTTTAAGTTCAAGCCTCACATTGGGTGCAGAGATTACTAAAAAAAAAATAAACTTAAAAAAATAATAATATAAAAATGAATTCATTATGTGTGAGTGTGGTGAGCTGTTTCTTCTTGAGCTAAATTGGGACTACAGTCCAGGAATGTCTTTGGACAGATATTCCAGGGTTAGGGTCCTGTCTTAAATACTGAGTGAGCAACCCTCTTTCCTGCTATACTCATTTTCTTCATTAAATTTGAATGTTAAAAGCATTGATTAAAAAAAATTAAGAATGTATGCCACATGTTCATTGTAAGTAAACCAGAAAATAAAATTAAAGCACTTAATATCTTACTACCTACAGGTAGCCAGTTAAAGATTGGATATGTAGGGGCGCCTGGGTGGCTCAGTCGGTTAAGCATCCGACTTCGGCTCAGGTCATGATCTCGCGGTTCGTGAGTTCAAGCCCCGCGTCGGGCTCTGTGCTGATGGCTCAGAGCCTGGAGCCTGTTTCAGATTCTGTGTCTCCCTCTCTCTGTGACCCTCCCCCGTTCATGCTCTGTCTCTCTCTGTCTCAAAAATAAATAAAGGTTAAAAAAAATTAAAAAAAAAAAAGATTGGATATGTATATCCTTCTGGTCTTTGCAAGCTTTGAGCCTTCTATCTGTGCCATCTTAACGAAGATTAGATTATTCTGGTTACTTCTTGAGAAAATTTTGTGAGAATTCAGTCCATCACAGATTGCACTGAACTTTTAGATAGTCCAAATGGTTCTTTTTCCTGCATTTCATCTCAGAAATCTTCAAAATGGTAGGAGTGTCTCCCGTATCTGTGTATTTGTCTCAAACAAAATATAAAGGTAGATGGTTAAGTAAAATCATCTTTTTAAACACTGAAATGAATATGTCTAACACATTCTGCATCCCACAGACTCTTGCCACACCAATTAACCAGAAAGTAAAGTATCCATTGTTGTTTGAATACATAAATTTTTCAAGGTAATTCTCGATTTGTCTTTAAAATACACATTTCTGTCATTTTATTAACGGCAGATATGCTTCATTACATTACCTTGGTTCAGGTATATTAACTACATCATGAAAATATTTTTTAAACATACTTAATGCTCAAGATTTGATGGAGTAGGACTTTAGCCATGTAATGGTTTGTTTGAGAGAATAATGCTTCTGAACAGATGCCTGGAAGAGTGGAATAATAGGGAGTAAGACAGCGAAGAGCTTGATAATAGGGAGAAAAGGAATGTTTTACTTGGTGATTATTGGGTGAATAGGGCATTTCAATACTTATTAAGGGACTGCTCATACGATTTTTCTTCCTCTTAGGATTTTTTTAAATCACTATGTCAGTTGACATGGATATCATACTATAGTTGAACATCTTCCTATAATCTAAATTGTTGGAAAAGTTCATGTGATTAAAATCTTCCCCCTTTTATCTGCTTACCTTTTTAAAAAGTACACTATTTTTTATTTAAAAAAATTTTTTTTAACGTTTAGTTATTTTTGAGACAGAGAGAGACAGAGCATGAACAGGCGAGGGTCAGAGAGAGGGAGACACAGAATCCGAAACAGGCTCCAGGCTCAGAGCTGTCAGCACAGAGCCCGATGCGGGGCTCGAACTCACAGACTGAGATCGTGACCTGAGCCGAAGTCGGCCACTCAACCGACTGAGCCACCCAGGCTTCCCAAAAAATACAGTATTTTTTAGAGCAGTTTTAGGTTCACAGCAAAATTGAGCAAAGTATAGAGTTCCCATATACCTTCTGTCCCTGACACACAGTCTTCCACACCTGCATGGTACGTTTGTTACAGTTTGAACCTACAGTGACACATCATTACCACCCAAAATCCACAGCTTACATTAGGGTTCACTCTTGGTGTTGTACATTCCATGGGTTTTGACGAAAGTATAATGACGTGTGTCTGCCATGGTAGTACAGAGAGTAGTTTCACTGTCCTAAAAATCCTCTGTGCTCCACCTGTTCATCCTTCTCTCCCTCCAACCTCTGGCAACCACTGAACTTTTGACTGTCTCCATAGTGTTGCCTTTTCCAGAATGTCATATGGTTGGAATCACACTGTACATAATCTTTGTAGATTGGCTTCTGTCACTTTTTCTTCCACATCTTTTCATGGTTTGATAGCTCATTTATTTTTCTTTTTTAAACTTTTAAAAATTTTATATTGAATTTATGTAAACTAAAAAAAGGACAGCCCATCCATTTCTTCCCCCCACCCCCACCCCACCCTTTGCAGCCACCGATCTGTTCTCTTTATCTCTGAGCTTGATGGGTTTTTTCTTTTTATTTTTTTTAGATCCCACACATAAGACAGGTCATATAGTTTTTGTCTTTCTTTGTCTGACTTATTTCACTTTGCATATGATCCCTGAAGTCCATCCATGTTGTTGCAAATGGCAGCATTTCATTCTTTTTTATGGCTGAATAATATATTCTTCTGTGTGTGTGTGTGTGTGTGTGTGTGTGTGTGTGTGTGTGTGTACTACAATGCCTTTATCCATTCATTCAACCAATGGACACTTGGATTGTGTCCATATCTTGGCTACTCTAAATGATGCTTTAGCAAATATGGAGATGCTTTTATCTTTTTAAATTAGTGTTCTTGTTTTCTTTGAATAACCAGTAAAGTAATTACTGGATCATATGGTAATTCTATTTTTCATTTTTTGAGGAAACTCCATACTATTTTCCATAGTGATTACACCAATTTACATTCCAACCAACTGTGTACAGGGGTTTTCTTTTCTTCACGTCCTCACCAACTTTGTTATTTCTTGCCTTTTTTATAATAACCATTCTAACAGGCGTGAGGTGATATCAGATTGTGGTTTTGATTGGCATTTCCCTGAAATTAGTGAGGTTGAGCATCTTTTCATATGTCTGTTGGCCATCAGTATGTCTTTAGAAAATGTCTATTCAGGTTTTTTTAATCAGATTGTTTGCTATTGAGTTGAGTTCTTTATACATTTTGATATTGGCCCCTTATCAGATTTATGCTTTGCAATGATTTTCTGCCATTCAGGAGGTTGCCTTTTCATTTTGTTGATGCTTTCCTTTTAGTTTGATATTGTCTTGTTTATTTTTGCTTTTGTTGCTTTTGCTTTTGGTGTCATATTCAAAAATATCATTGTCAAAGAGCTGGCCACTTTTGTTTTCTTCTAGGAGTTTTATGCTTTTAGGTCTTATGTTCAAATCATTAATTTTGAATTAATTTTTGTGTATGGTATAAGACAGGAGTCCAATTTCATTCTTTTGTATATGTCTGTCCAATTTTCCCAGCATCATTTCTTGAAGAGAATGTCCTTTCCCCATGGTATAGTCTTGGCTCCTTTGTCATAAATTAATTAACCATCTATGCATGGGCTTATTTTGAGACTCTCTATTCTGTCACATCAATCTATATGTCTATTTTTATGTCAGTATACTGTTTTAATTACTATAGCTTTGGAAGCTTCTTCCACATCTTTTCATGGCCTGATAGCTTTTTTTCTTTTTAGTGCTGAATAATATTCCATTGTCTGAATGTACCACAGTTTATCCATTCACCTTCTGAAGAACATCTTGGTTGCTCCCCAGTTTTGGCAATTATGAATAAAGCTTCTTTAGACATCTGTATGCTGGTTTCTTTCTTTCTTTCTTTTTTTTAAATTTTGGTTAACATACAGTGCAATATTGGTTTCAGGAGTAGAATTCAGTGATTCATCACCCACATACAACACCCAGTGCTCATCACAAGTGCCCTCCTTAATATCCATCTAGCCTATCTCCTACCCACTTCCCTCCATCAACCCTCAGTTTGTTCTCCATCATTAAGAGTCTCGTGTGGTTTGTTTCCCTCTCTCCTCTTTTTCTTCCCCCATCCCATATGTTTATCTATTTTGTTTCTCTTTTTTTTTTCTTGGTCTGTTTTGTTTCTTAAATTGCACATATGAGTGATGAAATCATATGGTATTTTTCTCTCTCTGATTTCTTTCTCTTAGCATAATACATTCTAGCTCCATCCACATGGTTGCATTCTTTCTGATGGCTGAGTAATATTCCTACATGTGTGTGTACCACATCTTTTTTATCCACTCATCACTTGATGGACATTTGGACTTTCTCCATAGTTTGGCTATTGTTGATAATGCTACTATAAACATCAGGATGCATGTAACCCCTTCAAATCTGTATTTTTGTATCCTTTGGTAAATATATAATGGTGTGATTGCTGGGTTCTGGGGTAGTTCTATTTTTAACTTTTTGAAGAACCTCCAATATCCATAAAATAACTTACTGGAGTTTTGATTGGGATTGCACTGAATCTATAGATTTCATCTATTGTCCTATAGATCAAGTTGGAAAGTAGTGATATCTTGACAATATTGAGTCTTCCTATTCATGTGCATAGGATATCCATTTATTTAATTCTTTGATTTCATCATCAATTTCACAGTTTTACTCATAGATCTTGTACATATTTTGTTAGATTTATGGATAAGCATTTCATATTGGGAGTGGGGGATGCTAATATAAATGGTAATTTTTAATTTCAAATTCCATTTGTTCATTACTTGTATCTGCTTAACTTTTTAGGTGATTAATGGCTGGCTGGCAGTTGATGTATATACATATATTCAGAAATGTTTTGCCACCTGAGACCAGTGAGAAGGTAAGCTGTGTGGTCCAATCTGTAAATAGTGTGGGTGGGGGTATCTGTTATGCATTTGGATAATTTTAATTTATTTTTATTTTTCAAATTCTAAAATTATATTATGATGGAGGGCAGGAACGAAAAAAGAAAAAGAAAATTCATATTAACATCCAGACCCTCCAAGAGTTCATTCAGGGCAGAAGCTGAAAAAAAAATACCATGTTTCAGAATAGTTTAGTATGAAAAATTTAAGAGAAAAAAAGATAAAGATTGTCCTTAGCACAGTTTTTGTCATGTTGCCCTCAAGTCTATGCTGTCATATGGAAAACCACTTTACATTTAAATTGTATTTAATTGTATAGTAAGATCATTTGAATCCTGTATTTGCTACTAATGATATATAATCTAAATCCTACTTCAAGAAAGGATTTGAGTTCAAATATATGAATTTAATTGACATTGTATAATAGGCATATATAGTATAATTGAAAGAGATCAAAAGCCCTGTAGAGAAAAAAAAATCATATTAAAAAGCAGAACTGATTAAGCATCTGACTTTGGCTCAGGTCATGATCTCGAGGTTCGTGAGTTTGAGCCCCATGTCGGGTTCTGTGCTGACAGCTCAGAGCCTGGAGCCTGCTTCGGATTCTATGTCTCCCTTTCTCTCTGCCCCTCCTCACTCACACTCTATCTCTCTCAAAAATAAATAAACATTAAGAATTTAAAAAAAAAAAAAACAGAACTGGTCAACAATTACTCAGACATCAAATTCAGTCCTGGCTTCTTGGTAGCCAAGTCAAAAAAGGGGAAAATATTGTTCATTTGGCTCAAAATGTATAACTACAAGACAATTTGACTTGCTACATAAAAATATGTGAAGTTTTAGTTTTCTGAAACATACTTGGCAGTATTTAGTTCCTTTAAATAACTATTCTGTGTAAGTAAATAGTTCCTGGCAAAAGGAAGTTGTTTAGAGGAAACACTTTTTCCACCAAGTTGTAAATAACAAGGATTCTCAAACAAAGGGAGACTTTCTCTGACAGAATTCCTGACCCAACTGTGAGGAGATGAAGGGGGAGGGGGAGTGGCAGGGAAACAAAGCAACTGTGGGATACAGTGCCCTGAAAAACTGTTCTTCTGCAGATGAGGAGACATTCTTCATGGTGTGGTATTTTTAATAATATTCAACCACAGAAAACCAGGCTAAAGTATTGTGTTTTCATGCTCTGATACAGGAGAGACCATAGGAGCCTGGAGGAATGAGTTCTGTAACATCTCATGGACCATTCCCCTCAGTGATGGTTGCCCCCTCACTCCATGCCTTTGACAGGCAGTGAATAGTAGTGGTTGTAGAATAGAGCCACGCTTTTCCAGCTTGTTTTTATTCCAGCCTTCAGAAAACAGTATTTTAATCATAATCCTTAAAATACAAGTTTCATGACAATAGTTACCCAGTGATATTTTCTTTTTTTTTTAAGTTTATTTATTTATTTAGAGAGAGCATGCACATGCACACAAGTTGGGGAGGGGCAGAGAAAGAGATGGGGAGAGAAAGAGTCCCAAGCAGGCCCCACACTGTAAGCACAGAGTCGGACACAGGGCTCAAAGCCGCGAACCTTGAAACCAGGAGCTGAGTTGAAGTCAGAGGCTTAACCAACTGAGCCTGAGAAAATATCCAGTGATATTGGGGCGTCTGGGTGGCTCAGTCGGTTAAGCTTCCGACTTCAGTTCAGGGTATGATGTCTCTGTGCTGACAGCTCAGAGCCTGGAGCCTGCTTTGGATTCAGTCTCCCTCCCTTTCTGCCCCTCCCCCTCTCACGCTCTGTCACACCTCTCTCTCTCTCTCTCTCTCAAAAACAAAACATTAAAAAATATGTATCCAGTGATATTTTCTCTTGTGCATCCTCTCTTTTTTAATGCCGGTTCATAGCCCAGTAGGTTGATTTTACAGTGCTATGGATCATGATGAACACTGCCCTGGAGTAACTGCAGTGCAAACTCTTTGTTAATTAGAAATCACATCATATGCAAAACAGATACCAGTAGTGACATTCTTTAGGACCTAATCCCCTGACATGTTGTTAATGGCTCTGCATTTAACTCAAAGCAGCTTTGCTCTTATAGGTAGGATAACTTTCCTTTTTGGAAAAATGCAAATAATTTGACAGATCTCTCTCTTGCATAGTCTGTTCCACAAAAATTAGAAGGAAATTGTGCACGTATTTTTTAATGTACTTGGGATGCTTCCTCTAGTGCAGAGGTCAGCGAAGTATAGTCCATGAGGCAGACGGGCCCACTGCCTACTTATGTGAGTGAAGTTCTGTGACCGCGGCTACACTCATTCACGTGCTCATTGTGGCTGCTTTCCTGCTATAGCAGCAAAGTAAGATAGTTGTAATACAGGCCACGTGGCCTACAAAATCTAATCTTTTCCTTAATATCTTGCAATTTCAGATTTTCATGTGCTGAATCTGCTCGATTTCAAGCAGTATAATATTGTTTTCCATTTACCTTTCCTTGGTTGTTTTGTTTCCTTTCATTAAAAACCTACTATACATTCATTTAACGTACAGTAAAAATAATACTTGGGGCACCTAAGGGTCCGACTTTGGCTCAGGTTATGATCTCGTGGTTCATGAGTTTGAGCCCCACACTGGGCTCTGTTCTGACAGCTCAGCGCCTGGAACGTGCTTCAGATTGTCTCCCTCTCTCTTTGCCCCTCCCCCGCTCACACTCTCTGTCTCTGTCTCTCTCTCTCGCAAAAATAAATAAACATTTAAAAAAATTTTTAAAATAAAAACAATAATACTTGTGCCAGACCCTGTGCTGTGGTGGTTATAAGATACCCACTGAGCACTCTGGCCTCTCCGGGTCCACCAAAGGATTTGTCCCGAAGCCACGCTTTCCTGGCTGTCAGTGACCAAGCAAAGCAGGAATACTAAGTCAGGCTCACTCCAGCAAGACACAGGACTCTGCCAGTGGGCATCTTTGGTCCAAGGACACTCCACTGGCCTACCTGAGCGCTTCTTGGAACTGTGCTGCAGCCCAAGACTTCCTACCCAGTCCTGCCTCCCCTCTCCCCTACCGGTGTCAGACCTAACTCCTGGTTTGAAAGTTCTCCCTATCTTCTCCCTTTCCCAGCACTTCTCTCGCACATCTAAGTGTGTTTGGCTAGTGCTTTTCAGCAGATGCCAACTAACGAACCGAACAACGGCAAGTACACATGTAAACCATGTTTACAGCCTTCAAGGGTGCATGATAGCTGAGGAGGATGGGTGTGGGTGGAGGAAGAGAACAAATGGAAACATCTCTCACACGTTATGGTATGGTGCTCCAAATATGCTGGGTCCACAGTTTCTGTTTTTAGAGATTAGAAGAAGGGAAGACTGTTTATAGTGAGGATACTAAAGGGAAGTATCTGGGGGAAACGGGCATCTTGCCTTCTGGCACATAGCACTTACACAATAATTGTTTAGTGAGTGAGTACTGTTTGGGTAGATGGAACTAAGGCACAGGGAGCGTGTTTAGGGCTCAGAAACCACGCAGAAGAAAGGGAAGAATGAGAGAGATCACTGAGAGTTGACCTGAGGTGTCTAAAGAAGTGGTAGGAGGTCATGTTGTAAAGACAGATTGGAAATGATTACAGAGGACTTGAATACCAGCCTAAGAAGTGAAGTTTATTCAGCAGGAGTTGAAACACCAGCAGAGGTGTTTTAGCAGGGAATACAGTGGTAGTGGAATTTCAGGAAAATTAACCTGTATGTAATATGGTAGGGATAAGACTGGAGGGTAGACGGATGGTGAGGCTATGCAGTCCAACCCTGTGGTGATAAATGGGGAGCACAGAAAATGGAAAGAAGGAACGGTTTCCAGGGACACTGTAAAGTGAGAAGAAATAACCCACTTCCAGAGCACCCCAAAATGGGGTGGGGGTGTGAACTGCTTTGGGCAGTGGTACCTCTGCAGGTTTGTGCTTTGGCAACTCTGAGAACAGTGGTACCTGAATGACAGAAATAAGGAAGATAATCCTGGATTGAACTGCTTCCTTGCGTTCTGTATCCAGGCAGAGATTAGAAGGAAGACAGTGACCTCTATTCCTTTTTATAGACACAGAATTTGACAGGCTGACAGGACAGCTAAGTGTCCGTGAGACACTTAGAAATGAGAACTGAAACTCAAATGGGGACTGAGTGGAGCCATCACCAATCTTTACTTATGCTGCCCCACTTTGAGGACTCGGGTACCTGTTTACTGTTTCCTTTATTGTTCAGGCTCCTGTTGTAGTCCTTTGTACACAGCCTACATATACTGACTTTGTAAAAGGGTCAAATATATGCAAAAAAACAAAACAAAACAAAACCAAAGGTAATCTGAAAATATGCTGGTGGTCTCCAGATTGTTAGCAAAATCTCATAAATGATTCGATAATCTCTCATTTTAAAAATATAAAACCTTTCTATAGATTCAATACTGTATGAGACAACACTCATGCTCAATTATCTATGAGGTAATGTATTAAGACAAAAATGTGCCTAATATTTAGACTTCTTTATAGACCATTATGGAATGGAAAAGGTAAAATTGTAATGTTCAAAAATAGATTGTCGTGGCAGTGCTTCCCCAAAATTGCAAATATTTTCGTTTGGATTTAAAACTACACTTTAAAAAAGCACTCCTAGGTGAGTTATGCCAGAATCTAAGAATGAGAATGTTAAGTTATCCAACTAAAATAATTTTAGCATGCTAGCAATGAGGAAGTAAACCAAGGGACATCTTGTATCTCTTTTTAAGCATTATAATTTTCAAAATATTTTTCACTATAAAGAAAAGACTATATTATTGGATATTGAGGTTTTTTTATCTGAAGAAAAAAATGTTATAGAAAATTGTCATCATCTGTAGTAATGCCATTTAGTATTTCATAATAGGCTTTGAGGGGAAATTTGGAAATTTCATTATTAATTGATATTATTTTTTCATATTGCACCAGAAGAATTTAAAATCACTGTTTTTAGAAGCCACGTGGTACTCACTGCTTGTTAAAACTTTAATATATTTCTTAATTTAATTTTAAATTCTTTTTAAGTATAATTGACATACAGTATCCTTAGTTTCAAGTATACATCATGAGTCAATGTTTTTATACATTATTAAATAATCTCCCTGATAAGCATAGTTAACCATCTGTCACCATACAAAGTTGTTCTGATATTATTGACTATTTGCCTATGCTGTACATCACATCCCCGCAACTTATTTATTTCAGACGTGGACATTTGCTTGTCAAAACTTTTATATATTTCAGAAAACCACAGTTTTGGTTTCTGTCTTGTTTCTATGGTATCTTCCATACATAATAATTTTGATGTTATTGTCACTTTATGCATTGAGGATCTGAGTGTGTGTGTGTCAGTGCCTTGATATAATAAATCTGAATCTTTTTAAAAGGTTATGTCTGGAGAAGATATTTCCACACTGGTTTCTCTACTCAAGAGCTTTATCTGGAGCTGAAGCAGTCAATGCCTTGAGGCCATTCTATTTTGCAGTACATCCAGATTTCTTTGGACAACACCCCAGAGAGAGGGTAAACATTTATTTATTTATTTATATTTAACCTTTAGTTCACATTTCAGTTTATTTTATTTCTTTTTGACACAGTATAATACAGAGTTTTATAAATTTGAATTTTTCTGTCATGGTGACAAAGTCAGTGTTTTGAATTAATTTGAAATATATATACTGAAAATTGAAAATATAGCTATGTTTTTTTATGAAATCTGAGGAAATAGAAAATACATATATTGCTCTCTGCCCCCAGTTCCTGACACAAAGCTCCTAAAACCCTTGTAAATTCCTAAGTGGTAGCAGCACCAGAAGCGTCTTTTGTTCTAATGAAGTGACCCTGGGTGGCTCCTGGATGAGGGCTGGTCGCCAGAAAGACCAAGGCATGATTAGAAGCTTGGAATTTTCAGCTCCAAACCTCAACCTCCAGAGAAGAGAGAAGGGCTGGAAATAGAGTTAAAAATTGATCATGCCTAGTGTAGAAGCCTCCATCAAACTCCTGTAGTCTGGGGTTCAGACAGCTTCCAGGTGGGTAAACACATCTACACTGGAGGGTAGGGCTCCCCAACTCTGCAGGGACACAAGTTCCCTGTGTATCTCTTCATCTGGCTGTTATCTGCATCCTTTACATTCTTTAATACGGTAAACATAGGTAAGTTTTTCCCTGAGTTCTGTGAGCCGCTGTAGCAAATTAATAGAACCTAAGGAGGGCGTGCTGCAAATAGCTGGTTGGTCAGAGTCACAGGTGATAACAGGTGCACCTGGCATCTGGCGTGTGTGTGTGTGTGTGTGTGTGTGCGCGCGCGCGCGCGTATGGGGTGGGGGGGAGAGGACAGTCTTGTGAGACCGAGCCCTTAACCTGTGGGATCTGATACTGTCTCTGGGTGAGTAATGTCACAATTGAGTTAAATTCTAGGGCACCCAGCTGATGTCACAGAGAATTGCTTATTGTGGGGAAAAACCACCCATTTGGTGACCAGAAGTATCAGAAGTGAAGTGTTTTGTGTGAATAATAAAGGAGGCACACAGGAGACAGACTGAGTTTTTCCTTTATACGAAAGCTGTCATTTTTTTTTTTTAATTTTTTTTTCAACGTTTTTATTTATTTTTGGGACAGAGAGAGACAGAGCATGAACGGGGGAGGGGCAGAGAGAGAGGGAGACACAGAATCGGAAACAGGCTCCAGGCTCCGAGCCATCAGCCCAGAGCCTGACGCGGGGCTCGAACTCACGGACCGCGAGATCGTGACCTGGCTGAAGTCGGCCGCTTAACCGACTGCGCCACCCAGGCGCCCCGAAAGCTGTCATTTTTAATGAAGTCTATACAGCTATCATGGAAACTCTTTACAGTATGAGTAATCACGTTTCCTGACCAGTTTTCAGAGTCAAATTGAGTGTTAGGAAGAAAATTTCAGGCTTCTGTGACCATGGTCCACCCTATTGTTAAGGGTGCTTGCAAGGGGGGCGCCTGGGTGGCTCAGTTGAGCATCCAGCTCTTGATTTTGGCTCAGGTCATGATCCCAGGGCCGTAGGATGGAGCCCTGCATCGGGCTCCGTGCTGAGCGTGGAGTCTGCTAAAGACTTCTTTCTCTTCCTCTGCCCCTCTGCCTACTCACACTCTCTCTCTCTCAAATAAATGTAAGAAAAAAAATTCTTAATAAAAACTAAAATGTAAAGTAAAAAAAGGATGGTTACAGGAAGGTTTTTAGTCCCCTAAATGGTTTTCCCTTCTGTTACATGCCACTGATTAATTCCCTACAGCCTCGGTTATCGTATGTTGAAGGAATGCAAACTGAGATGAAAAGGAACTTACAATAAACTTAGTGTGAGGGTCAATATTTTTTGACATTAGATAGAAATTATTTCATTGGTTCTGTTTATCTTCCTTAACATTAATACCTGGTTTAACATGATAAGGAATTTAAAACTCTTGAAAATTTAGAACATTATTATATAATTTTTTTCTACTTGTGGAAAAAATTAATTTTGCTTCTTTGCTCGAGGAAAATATTCTGATTGTGATATTTGATACATATGTTGGCTACTCAAGTTCAGATCCTTTCTAAGTGATTGGTAAAATGAATCAACAGAAAAATAGCCATTACCTCAGGGTTGCTAATTACCTAGTTTTTAAACCCAGCACGTATGCAAAAATTAAGCCTAGTAGTAGGTGAATGTTTTCCTTCCTCCACTGTAGCAGGATTCTCGCACAGAGAGTCATGATACCAGGCTTTGCCTTCCAGGAAGCAACTTTATTCCTGGGGCACTGCTTAGTTGGGTTCTTACCAGAAGAACTGAGGCCCCAGTGCCACATGACATAGTTTTTAATGTATTTTTTACTTCTTTGTCTCCCATATATGGTAACACACAAACATGCAGTCTGATGAAGTGGTCTCATGTTACAAGGTCCTGAGGGATGTTGTCATTAGCATATAGTCAGATTGCCTTGAGGGTTTTTTTTTTTTTTCTTTCCTTAGGGAGGGGACCCTACCATATTCCCCCCTTTCATGCTCAGACCCCTCTGTTTTGGGTCAAAGAGCATCATCTTGGTTTAGAAGTTTATATTTTTATAACACCATTACATGAGTGCTGTCTTTTTTTTTTTTTTTTTTTTTTTTTTTTTTTTTGTAATCATGGCCTCAGTGAGACTGGAGGCAGACTGGGGAGCTAAGGAAGGTAGGATTAAGCACCCTCCCAGAATTAGGAGGATAATTTTTATGAGAGTTTTGAATCCCCTGACAGTTGAAAATCCTCCAAATAACTCCCTGGGGTTTTAACCATTCCAGGCCTGGTCGGGGACATGAGCAGTCCTTTTCATTTGTTCTGTGATCTCTTCTATGACTTTTTCTCATTATCTGTAGGCAGCAGTTGCTTAAGTTAAACTTTTTACAAACTCCTCCCTCAGAAGCAAGCAGATAATTTAAGTCCAAGCGATTTTGATAGATAGCATTGCCCATTTGGTTTGTTGCTTGGCTAGTAAGTTAAGAGCCCTGGCAGTTTCATTGATTGTAATTTCTACAACTGCTTGCACTCTAATCATATGGTTTAGCATGTAAATGGGAGTGTGGTAGCCCCGGGACCATCCTCTGCCCAGGTGGCAGGGCCATAATATTGGATTATACACTCAGGAAGCCATTTATTATCTTTTTAATTGCCAATTTGTAAGGCACACTGCTTCCTTTGAGTCTCCCTGTCCCCATACACTTGGGCTCCCAAATGTTTCCCTCTAGCAAGTGAGAGCAGGAAGAAAGATGGATGAATAGTTTTCAGTACATATGACCCTGACCAGACAGAGGGAAGTACTATATAGGCTGTCCTTCCACATAATCTAGTATAGTCCACCTGGGCCTGCCATTTGATGGCTGCATCGACATTGTCCCAGGCCTCTCAGAGATGAGAGAAGTTAGACAAGGAATGGGGATCTGGCTCAAGGTGATCTGGGGTCCCCCACCATTGGATTTTCCGGGCATTTCGGTTATAAAATCTTTGGCCTAGGTATGTTAAGTTTTTAACAGAGACGATGATGAAATTTTTTCCACCAAGCAAAACATTTTTTCCCAATAATTGAGCTTTTGAGGAGCCAGACCCCGGTAGTAGGACTGGGGTATTTTGTTTCACTATAAGGTTTGTGGGAATCTAATTTTCTAGTCTCTTATGGCCATTGTTTCCCCATGTTGGTACCAATGAAGTATCCTAACCCCAAGAGGAAGGTGAGTGCTAATGGAAGCCTCTCCCCACATTTCTGGGTCAGCCTCGGCCAATCCTATGGCAAAGAGTAGAGCAAGAATCACAATAACGGTGAGAAACAAGGCGTGACAGTGCGTCACAGTAAGGAAACAGAAAATAAGGACAGTCTTCTGTTTCACCGGACCGTCCATTCCTCAAGCTTCTGCCGTGCCTAGATCAGTCAGCTTCCAGAGTGACTGAAGCAGGGCTGCGGTCTCCCAGAGCCTCTGGGGTTGCAGATTGCTTCTTCCATATGGTCAGCTTGCAAGGCGTTGATGGATCAGGAAGGCACTCCCAGTTTCGAGATGCGGGCTTCACTCTGCTGTGATGAATCCAGGGACCTACCTCGGCCACCTTTACTGCAGTAGGGGTGGACAAAATGACAGTGAAGGGACCCCTCCAGAGGGGTGTTAGGGGTTGGACGTTTCACTCCTTTATCCATATCGCATCTCCTGGTTTAAAGGGGTGAGCGTCTGCAGTCAGACTCACAGGCAATGGCTCCCAGACCCAGGGGTGTGAGATGGTTAGGGTAGAACCAAGGGCCCGCATCTGTTGCCTTAGGGTTAGATTGTCTGTCTCATTTACATTCCCCGCCTTGTACCCTTGATAATGGAAGGAGGGCACCCAAAAAGGATTTTATAAGGGGAAAGTCGCATCTGCTTCTTCAGCCTCCCACCTGCTGCTGCAATCTGCCTCCCTGAAGGTCCCTTATCTCTCCGTGCCTCATGTTAACTCTTCCTATTCATTCCTCCCCCTGGAACAGGGCCCCTAACTGCCATTAGGGAACAGGGATGATGACCGTTCTGGTTTCTTCAAGCTGATAAGGGACGGTGTAGGGGTACAGCAGTTAGAGTCTACTCAAGGATTGTTCGAGTGGCCCACAGTATGGTTTTACAGGAAGGCTGGCAGGCATGAGGTGGCGTAAACATTAGCAGACACAAAGAGAAAAACTCAACGTAAAGATTATACTGACCAACAAGATGGCATCTTAAGATAATGTCTGCAGTTTCCAAACATGTGAAACAGTCTAGGAGAGACCCTGACTATGTAAACAATATATGTTGGGGAGTCTCTCATAACCCAGGTGATGGAGAAGCAGGAGAGCAGTGGTGGCTCTATTTCCAAGAGTTTGGCCATAATTTAATTTAAAAAAATTTAAAGCATCTAATGCTTGTGAGGTATTATTTAGAGTTTTGCTGAGTATAAGCAGACAGCCTGCTTTATTTTGAGGTGTAAAACTTTTTTAACAGCCAGGAGTTCTATTAGAGAAAGAGTCAAAGCAGCCATTTACCATTATTAATTTGCACAATTTTAGGTAAACCAAACCTGGGTATTATTTTATAAAGCAAAACTTTTATTACCTGTTGTGCCTTTTTTTGTGTTGCAGGAGAAGGCCTTTATTCAGTTAGTGAAAGTATCAATCCATACCGACAGGTGTTGGAATTCCTTTGACCTTGGCATATGAGGGAAACCTAATTGTTAGTCTTTCCTGGGTAGCCTTCGGTTCCTTGATTGCCTGAGGGAACAAGTTTGTGGTTGAAAGGATTGTTTCTAAGACACACTTCACAGGCTGACACTACTTGCAGAACTGTCCTTGACAAATTTTTGTTTAGTAAACATCCTTTGGGCCATTTGATAAGGTTTGTCCCTCCCTCAAGAAAGGCCTGGTGCTGTGTTTTAATGATGTTTAGCTCTGTGAGCTTGGTGATAGTAATTGCCCTGCTGTGTTTGTAACCATTCCAAGGGCTACAAACAGTGTCTAGGAGTCAGACCCCAGTTTGTTTATTTATTTATCTTTTTGGAGAGTAGGTGGGATTGAGTCTCCTTTAATAATTGATATAGCAGGCAAACTATTTTCCTGAACTCTGATATGCACAGCCTACAATGTCTAGTAATTTCCAAAAACTCACATAACTGTTTATCTGTCCTGGAGTTGGTAGCACCATAGTCTCTAATTCAGTTGTAATGTCCCTTTCTAGCAAGGGAGCAAGGCTCTCTGGCATTATCAGGAAAGAACGAGAAAAAATTAGGTTTCCCCATATACATCCCAGGGGCTGAGAGAAAAATTTAGTTAGACGTTTTCCGGAGATGCCTCTAATCATCATGCTGCATTTGGATAGTTGGCCTGGAGTGGAAAGGAGGACAGAAAAGTAGCTCTGGTGTTAAGAAGGAAATCAACCAGTTTTTCTTCTATATTTAGAGTCACCCGAGGCTCTGGGTTTCTGATAGACAGTTGGTTTAGGGGAGTCACCGTGAAGAGCCCCAGACATTGGTTATCTGAGCCCTCATAGATAGAGGTCCCCAATACATTCAGATTACCAGTGATTGTCTCCACATCAGGAGCATGGCTTATGGGGTTTTCATTTTGGTTGTCCCCTCTGAAGATGGTCTCATTTTAGTGCTCTGAATGGCCACATAAATGGCACATTTGAAAATCTGTATATAACTTTTGACTCCCCCAAATTTAACTACTAACAGCCTACTGTTGACCAGATGTCTTACCAGTAATATAAATAATCAACACATATTTTACATGTTATGTGTAATATATACTAAAGTCTTAAAATAAGCTAGAGAAAAGAAGATGTTATTAAGAAATCATGAGGAAGAGGGGTGTCTGGGTGGTTCAGTCAGCTACACAGAGAGTGCAGAGCCACTTCAGGTCCTCTGTCTCCCCTTCTCTCTGTCCCTCCCCTGCTCGTGCCCTCTATCAAAAATATGTATTTAAAAAGGAAATTATAAGGAAGAGAAAATACATTTACTGTGTATTTATCCAAAAAGAGTCTGCGGATAAGTGAGTCTGTGCAGCTCAAATCCGTGTTGTTCAAGAGTCAGCTGTATTTCCATTTACTCTCTCACTGTGTTTGCGTGCCTCCTCTGTACCAAGCCGTGGGTCCAGGGTTTCTACTGGGACTTGGTCACATAGGTGTGGCGTGTCCTTTCCTTTCTTGTTTAAGTATCTCCTTTTCATGAGGCTCTCCCAGACTGCGCCATTTGAGACTGCCTGCCACCCCACCTTGCTTCCCAGCACTCTGTCCCCCATGCCCTGCCATAGTGTTTCTGCTGCTGTGTGTGTCCCCTTCCCTCACATGTCAAAAACTGGCACCAAGAGGCCAGCTCTGAGCAGGCAGTTCACCCTTCTTGGCACCACATGTTCAGTCCGGTCTTCTCTGCACTTGTGCAGGACACCCCCATCCCTCTTCTAGGGAAGCAGACTTAAAGGGCCATCTAGTCAGCATCCGGCCAGGGTCTCAAAGTGAAACACAGTTATCGCTGTTTTATTATTGTTTCTTCATTTTAACTCCATTGTAAAATACACAAAGCATTTCCAAGTTTCAAAAATCAAAACTAAATGCAAAGCTTACTCAGAAGTCTCACTCCTGTCCCTGTTTCCTTTACCCCATTCCTGTGAACTTCCTGTAGGCAACCATTTTTACTAGGTTCTTTCTTGGTTGTTCTGCCTATTTCTTTCTGGCAAAAGTAGAAACTTGTAGCAAAACATAATAAGATTTAGTCTTAGCAGGAAATGTACCTCAGTCCACTGGATCACAGCTAAGAACAGCATATTATAATCAAATTAAACAGACAAACAGGGGCGCCTGGGTGACTCAGTCGGGTAGGTGTCTGACTCTTGATTTCAGCTCAGGTCATGATCTCACGGTTCATGAGTTTGAGCCCCCCATCGGGCTCTGTGCTGACAGCATGGAACCTACTTGGGATGCTTTCTCCCCTCCCTTCCCTCTGCCCCTCCCCTGGTCACAAGCTCTCTCTGTCTCTCTCTCAAAAAATAAAAATAAAAATAAAAAAATAAAGTGTTCCTAATTTCAGATCACACAATGTGTCTGAGAAGAAATCTACAGTGATAAGAAGCATGGTTACTATTTATGCCGTTCTGTAGAGCTGTTCCTTCACTAAAGGATGTTACTTTTTTCACTTAAAACATTGGAAATAATTCCATATCAATTCCTAGACTTCTACACCACATTCTTTCTCTCCCTTCTTTTTTGGTTGTATAGTACTCCATTGAATGAATGTACTGTAATTCAACCAATCTCCTCTGGGTGGTCATTTTAAGAGCCATTTATAGAGACAAATAACTTGAAAATATTTTCTCTCAGTAGCTTATCTGTATGTAAACAGCTGTGTGTGTGTGTGTGTGTGTGTGTGTGGTTTTTTGTGTGATTTTTTTTGTTTTTAAATTTTTTATGTAATTGGATGTATCAATCCTGTATCAGTTTGAGATTGAGTCATAGTTAGGCTTTTTCCACACCAAGGTTATAAAGGAATTCAACCATGTTTTCTTCCACTACTTAGGCACTTTTTTTCACATCTTAGTCATAAGGAGTTCATTCTGTTACATGTTATAAGACGTGGGTCCAGTTTTATTCTTCACCAGAGAGCTATGAAATCCCAACATTTTTAACACTAAATTATTTAACACTGATAGTAATTATTTAATACCGTCAATAATGTTTTAAAGGTCAGGGTATAATTGTTTCCTTGTTCTATTTTGCATGTAAATGCCCCTTACTGTTTTTTTTTCCCCAGGAAGTCAATGAAAATTCTCTTAAGAGATTAAGTGTCTACTTAGAAAACCTCCAGAAACCAGGCTCCAAGTCTTTGAAACCAACTCAGCTTACATTTTATGTAAGAGAAACAGAGCAGAATTCTTCTGAAGGCCAGGAACCCTTTAGCACATCCGGTATGTGTTCTCATTTCTAGTGTTTCCCTTATAAGCTCTGTGATAAATCTGTTCATTAAGTGTGTTGTTGCCAGAATACCTTTGGATTGAAGACTTGGTCTTAAAAAAAAAAAAGTAGTAATAATATCATTTAATTGTTTTCCTAGAATTAGATTCTATTTCTGGCTACCTGTGTTTGAACAAGCCATTTTTTGTGTTTAAACTTTTTTGTCTGTAAAACTAAAATGTTCCTATTTGTCCACTTTTTAAAAAAATTTTTTTTTAATGTTTATTTTTTTTGAGAGAGAGAGAACACAAGTCGGGGAGGGACAGAGAGAGAGGGAGACAGAGAATCTCAAGCAGGCTCCAGGCTGTCAGCACAGAGCCCAGTGTGGAGCTTGAACCCCTGAACCATGAGATCATGACCTGAGCCAAAGTCAGATACTCATGAGCCAGGTGCCCCCTTTAAAGTTGTTTTTTAATCTATTTGTCCACTTCCTATTTCAGTGTTGTTTTAAGTGTTAAACGTGTTTATAACAATTTACATTTTTTAAAGTACAGCCTATAATCCCTTATTTTGTCCTCAAAGTACTCTGAAGTAGGTAGTGTTTGCCCAAATAAATTGGTAATGTGCAGGGATTTTGCCAGGACTGTGGAGATGGAGTATGGGTCTTGAACTTAGGCCTTTCAACTCCAGCTTTACGCTCTTTTATTTATTTTTTTTAAGTGGTATTTATTTATTTTGAAAGAGAGAGAGAGCAAGATGGGGGGGGGGGCAGAAAGAGAGAGAGAGAGAGACAGAGAGACAGAGAGAGAGAGAATCCCAAGCAAGCTTCACACCGTCACCACAGAGCCTTACACAGGGCTCAATCTTCAGAGCCAAGAGATCATGATCTGAGCTGAAATCAACAGACTAAGCCATGCAGGTGCCTTTTGGCTCTTTTTAATCAGTCTTAATATACAGTCTTCTTTTTATTATTATTATTATTATTTTTTTTTAGTATTTATTTTTGACAGAGAGAGACAGAGTGTGAGTGGGGGAGGGGCAGAGAGAGAGGGAGACACAGAATCTGAAGCAGGCTCCAGGCTCTGAGCTGTCAGCATAGAGCCTCACGCGGGGCTCGAACTCATGAACCGTGAGATCATGACCTGAGCCGAGGTCAGTTGCTTTAACCAACTGAGCCACCCAGGCACCCCAATATACAGCCTTCTTTTTGATCCTTTGTTGCTACTTTAATCCAGATCCAGAAATACTTAAAATTAAGGGCAAATAAGGGTCTATATTTTCTCTAAATATATACTCTTTTGGTGATCCTTGAGGAAATAACTTTATTTTTGGAGTGAACCTTAAAATAATTTAAAGGTTTACCAGGAGCTTTCTGTGAGTTAAGGTCAAAACAATTAGAAAATGCACTATAATGTTTTTTCTTGAAACAAACTGTTAGAAAACTCAAAATGTGATCGTTTTGGGGACCTAGAGTCTATTTCTTGCTCTGCCAGTGACTAGCTATGTGACCTTAATTTCTGGTTCTTCATTATTAAAATGAAAGAGGTGAAATACTGTGTGTACGTACTGAAGCATTCAGTGAAGACCCTACCTTATACCCGGGGCTCATAAGGCTCTCAGGAGCTCGCATGGAGTGAGGAGAGCTTGGGCTAAAAAGGGCTAAAGCAGGATCTTTATGTTGAAAAACACTTCCCACCCAATCTCTCCAGGAATGAATATTTGATCATGTATCTTCTCTTTGTTTTCTTACCCTCTCATGTTTGAATGTGGGAGATCAGAAATCAGAAATTCCTTGTCTGTTTCTCCATCTACCTCTGATTTGGGAGTTTTATTTAAAGAAAGACACTATTGGGGCGCCTGGGTGGCGCAGTCGGTTAAGCGTCCGACTTCAGCCAGGTCACGATCTCGCGGTCCGTGAGTTCGAGCCCCGCGTCAGGCTCTGGGCTGATGGCTCAGAGCCTGGAGCCTGTTTCCGATTCTGTGTCTCCCTCTCTCTCTGCCCCTCCCCTGTTCATGCTCTGTCTCTCTCTGTCCCAAAAATAAATAAACGTTGAAAAAAAATTTAAAAAAAAAAAGAAAGACACTATTCTTCATTATCCAGAGACAAAAAGTCAACTCAGAGTCCTGTTATGAAAGCACAGCCCTACTGAAGAATGCTGTTAATGATAATAGTAGTCGTAACAAGTAATTATGTTTATCACTCTAAATGACACAATTCTATTTGAAATTGTAAGTAATTATAAAGGTGCTCTTCTTAAGCAGCTGAGATACATTCTTTAGTAGTATAAGACCAAATATTCATAAATACTCTTCAAATAGATACACAGTCAAGATTAGGCTAGGAATTGAAAAACCTCATACTTATGCATAGTTGTCTACTTAGAGTTAATGATTTCTCCTTGACAGATAGAATTTGTAAAGGTAGGTTAAGTCCTTTACAGTTTTTAAAACAATATTATCACCGTTCAGTTTTTATTTGTCTGGGTTTTGGAGAGTCAGGCTCATTTCTAGTCATTGCCACTTTCACTACTGCCATTAACTGGGTTTGTCTTGGACGTTCACCTCACATGGAGTTAAAGAATGAACCAGGTCTATAGGGTGCCTGGATGGCTCAGTTGGCTAAGTGCCAACTTCGGCTCAGGTCATGATCTCATGGTTCGTGAGTTCGAGCCTCACATCAGGCTCTGTGCTGATAGCTCAGAGCCTGGAGCCTGCTTTGGATCCTATGTCTCCCCCTCTCTCTGCCCCTCCCTCTGTCTCTTTCTCTCTCTCTCTCTCCCTCTCTCAAAAATAAAATTTTAAAAATTAAAAAAAAAAGAATGAACCAGGTTTATTTGTTAGGGAAGGAGCAAACAGAGGGAAACTCAAACTTAGAAAGTTTCACACAGCAAATTAGGGACAGAGCTGTTACTAGACCTAACATCTCCTCATTCATAGTCTAATGTTGTGATTTGTATTTTACATTATCTATT
The DNA here is from genome assembly GCF_007474595.2 of Lynx canadensis. Lineage (NCBI taxonomy): Eukaryota > Metazoa > Chordata > Mammalia > Carnivora > Felidae > Lynx > Lynx canadensis. The sequence goes on along the minus strand of NC_044311.2, from coordinate 348,242 downwards.
CCTCTTCAAAAATTTTGTTAGTAATCATTTTTGCCTCTGCCGTTATGACAGAGTCTGGAAATCTGACAAGTATTTAAAAGATTTTTATGTTTTTAACCTTTTTATCTGATTGTAAAATTAAGATCACTGATAATTAAGATGGTAACAAGGTAAAATGTTTACTACTGATTTTCAGTACTGAAAGGCCTAAATTGTTTCTTTAGCTCTACATTTTTTGGTGGCCTGTGAGGAGATATACTCCACTAAAACAAGTGGAAGAGTTACCAGGAGCCTTCTGTGAGTTAATGTTAAAACTAGTAGGGGGCGCCTGAGTGGCTCAGTTGGTTAAGTGTCCAACTCTAGATTTTGGCTCAGGTCATGATCGCAAGGTTGGTGAGATCAAGTCCTGCGTTGGCGTCGGGGTCTGTGCTGACAGCACTGATCCTGCTTAGGATTCTTTCTCACTCTTTCCCCTCCCCCTTCTCTTTCCCCTCCCCCCAAATAAATAAATAAACTTTCATAAAAATGCTAAAACAAGTAGTTGTAGTCAGTGGTGACTGAGTAGAAATAAAAATCCTCTACTTTTTTTTCTTAATTTTTTAATGTTTATTTTTGAGAGAGAGACAGACAGAGTGCAAGCAGGGGAGTGCAGAGAGAGAGGGAGACACAGAATCTGAAGAAGGCTCCAGGCTCTGAGCTATCAGCACAGAGCCCAATGCAGAGCTTGAACTCACAGACCACAAGATCATGACCTGAGCTAAGTCAGATGCTTAACCAACTGAGCCACCCAAGCACCTCTCTATTTTTTTTTTTTATGTTTATTTGTGAGAGAGAGAGGGAGACAGAGACAGAGAGTGTGAGCAGAAGAGGGGCAGAGAGGGAGATACAGAATCCAAAGCAGGCTCCAGGCTCTGAGCTGTCAGCACAGAGCCCAGCGCGGGGCCTGAACCCACGAACCGTGAGATCATGACCTGAGCTGAAGTCCGATGCTTAACTGACTGAGCCACCCAGGCACCCCAGGAAATAATATATACAAATAGCCAACAACCATTAAAATGTGTAGCTTCTGTAGTCACATTGGTAGAGGCATTCCTCACTATATAGCAGCCCTTACATTGGAATAAATAATTAACAGAATCGATAAGATAGAAACTGAGATTTATTCCTGACAACTCTTCTGGGGATTTGTTCCTTGACTGAGCTCTTCCTTACCTCAAATGCAGGAATTTGGACTTTGCTTTCTTCTTTCACTAACTAGAACAACTCTCCTGCCAGTATTTCTCACTTTACCATCAAATGATTGAACTAAAAAACTTCTTAGTTTGCATGTTCTGGATTCCTTAAGTCTGTGTGGCAAGGCGTGTGTGTATCTCTCATAATGATTTAAACTCTGGTGTCTGTCATCAGTGGCCAAGATAAGAAAATACATTTCAGCCTTATATGAAAAGTGAACAATTGGGGCGCCTGGGTGGTGCAGTCGGTTAAGCGTCCGACTTCAGCCAGGTCACGATCTCACGGTCCGTGGGTTCGAGCCCCGCGTCGGGCTCTGGGCTGATGGCCCAGAGCCTGGAGCCTGTTTCCGATTCTGTGTCTCCCTCTCTCTCTGCCCCTCCCCCGCTCTGTCTCGCTCTGTCCCAAAAATAAATAAAAAACGTTGAAAAAAAATTTTTTTTAAAAAGAAAAGTGAACAATTAAAAATGTTTGTGTCCATCAGTTTCAGAAGTGTTAAATAAAAATTGCACTGCCTTCAATATATGGACTGGTATATATAGCTGCTAAAAAGAATAAGTTGATCTATACATACAGACAACGGGTTAAGTAATATAAGCAAGTTCAAAGTAATATACCTAGAATGTTACTATTTCTATATTAAAAAGAAACAATTCAAACTGTAGGGGTGTGTGTAAACAAATATGGGCATATATCACATGTATTATACATGCATAAACACATAGAAAAGGTCTAGAGCAGTGCTGTCCAAGAGAACTTTCTGTAATGATGTCAGTGTTCTGTATGTGCACTAATATTGCAGGCACTAGCCCCATGTGACTATTGAAATGGGGTTAATGTGACCGGGAACTGAATTTTAATTTTATTTAATTTTGATTAATTTAATCCTAAACTTCCATTAGAGGGCTAGTAGCTACCATATTAGACAGTGCAGGTCGAAAAGCACAGGTTCCTAATTGTTGTGTCTAGTAAAGATGTGAGTCTGTATGCCTGTGAACAGACTTTTATTTTTACTATATGTATCTCCAATTTCATAGTGAGGATGTACTTATAAAATAATTGTATAATTTTTGAAACCAACTAAAAGTACTTTTTTTTAAAAAAAAGAAGAAAGAGTCAGTGTTGGGGTGGTATAATGGAGAAAATACTGGGCTTGGGGTCAACTCAGATTTAAGCCCTTGCTCTGTTTTCCTAACCTCCTTAAGCCAGATTTCTTCACAGTTGAAGAAAGATAATAGTGACACAGTTGGTGAGGATGTTGAGAAGTTGTATAAATTCAGCTGGAACCCTGCCTAACCCCCAGTAATGAAGAAAAGAAAAAACAGTGGATTTCCTATTGAGGATGTAACACATTAGATTACTGACCTTACCCCACTGACTACCCAAAATCAAAATCAGATTGTGAAGCATTAACTTTTAACCAGTTAGGGAATTTTACATCACTGCCAAAAATATTGAGTTACTAGGTAGCTGAGTGGACAAATAGGAAGATGGTCTCCTGTAATCACAGAGAAAATTTGAGATGGGTTTCTGTCACCCCTGAGGCTAGGCCACTCCCACCTGAACCATTGTTACAGTAAAACTTCCCCATCTCCCATCTCTCCTCCTTTGTCTTAGTGCTAGAAACCATCTTTCATGGATACTTGCTAATAGGAGAGCTTTTCCATTCTAGACTATAGAGACCATATTTATGGCCAGCATTGAAAATATTCTGAATCCCCTCCTTGGGCTGGAATGGGTTTGGTCTCTAGTGCCAGACTAGAAAGAAAAACTGACAGAGGAATTCATGAAGGTAAAGATACTGTGGTAAAGTTTTAGAGAAGAGTAGTTTTCCATTTACAGATGATTTGCCAATAGGATGGATTTTAAGCAGTAATCAAATGTTTTAAAAGATTTTGATTTTATTAATGTTGCATGAATAATTATTTTTAAATAAATGAATAATCATCTGTATTAATTGTTTGGGGGAATTATATTCTCTAGGATTTCGAGCAGTCAAATTTACTTTGCACACCAGAGATCTGCTAAGCACAGTATTATATATTCTCAACTCCTGCAGTTTATCTGTTGAACATATCCAAAGCTTGAATACTAATGTGTGTTCCCAGCCTCTCAAAGAGGCTAAAAGGATGCCTGACAGGCCCATCAAGTGGGACAAGTCTTATTACTACTTTACTGGATTCAAGGACCCTCATGAAGACCTTGAACAAGTCTCGAGAATGGAAACAACCCTCACGTATGTAAAAGTTCCTATTTAATTAAACGTATTTCTAGTTCATGTTTAAAATTAAAGCCTAATTTTTCAGGAAAAATAATTCTATCAATATAGTTAATCCAGTGACCATTATGAAAAAGATAATTCATGTTTCTTAAAGTGGCCAGAATACTTTCAAATGTTTTTAATTTGTGGTCTTTTGATGCCAAACAAATGCAGGAAGTTGTTTTAAATTTTAAAAATTCTACTATTCAAGTTACCCCTGGTATATGGAAAAAGGATGTATATACCTAAGACTATAAAAAATATGAGGCTTCTTCAGGTAAGCATTTCCAGTTTCTTCAGCTAGTGTAGGAGTAATGTTCTTTAGTGTAACAGTCCATACATAATAAAAATGCATGGAGACAGCGCTTGAAAATATCATCTCTAGGGGGTTATAAAGTACAAACTCTCAGCTATAAAATAAACTAGTCCTAGTGATGTAACATACAGCATGGGTACTGTGGTCAATAATACTGTATTGTGTATTTGAAAGTTGCTGAGAGAGTAGATCTTCATAAGAAAAACAGTTGATAACTACATATGGTGATAGCTGTTAACTAGACTTACTTTAGTAAGTGTAATATACACTAATATCAAATCATTATGCTATATACATAAAACTAATGTTATATGTCATTTATATCTAATTTTTTTAAATATATCATCTGGAATGTATTGAGAAAGAATAATTTTTAGTTATAAAAGCCGTGTATGAAATATTTCCCTATGATTTATCTTGTTTGTAAAGTCACCATTAATGTTTTTTAAGTAAGTCCTTTTTGGACTCCATAAAGACCAGCCATATTCTGTTCTGTGGTTGTATTTAATGAGTCCATGGCTTACCAGAGGATTCTCACTTTTTACAGCATGGTAGATAATCCTTAATCCTCCATTGGCAGAACATTTGCTTTGTAGATTACCTGTACTACCTCAGGAATCCCTGCTCCCATTATCTAGCTAGATTCCAAACAAAACTGAAGAGACAAGAAAGTAACAGAGTCTTGTACAGAAAAGGAGACCAGTGTCTGCCTGAAGGCATGTCTGTGGTGAAGGTGTGTCTCTATCTATATGTGTAGCTAATAGGTAAATCACCTCCCTAAATATGTGGATTTTAATTGTTCAAATTTTCTTTGTAAATAAAACCAAGAGGAAAATGTGGCTATGGGAATGATAATTTATTTTTTCTTTTTTTTTTAATATATGAAATTTATTCTCAAATTGGTTTCCATACAACACCCAGTGCTCATCCCAAAAGATGCCCTCTTCAATACCCATCACCCACCCACCCCTCCCTCCCACCCCCCATCAACCCTCAGTTTGTTCTCAGTTTTGAAGAGTCACTTATGCTATGGCTCACTGGGAATGATAATTTAATGATAGACCAGCAGTAATGAAGATAGCATGAAGAAGTAGGGATAAGAAAAACAAAGAGCAGTCATGGTAGGATAGAAAGTGATGATTTAGAAAAAAAGTTTAGAAAAATAAAAGATGATTGAAGGTGAATTACGTGCAGAGGCTACATTGGAAGTCAAGTGGGTTGCTGTGCCCTTGGGCCGCTTCAAGCCCCTTTGAGCCCCTTCAAACCAGTCTTGACCTGCTCCCAAACACAGATAATTGCCCACTTTGAAGGCATTCTCTGAGGGCTTCTTCAACAGTTTGTTTTATGTTAGTTTTTCCCAGTAAGGATTCCAGGGGATTTTATCACGAAAGCCAGAATGTTATCTATCAATTCTTGCTTCAATTATTAGTGTTTTTAAATTAGTAATTATTGAGAATCCTGGGAAGATGGCGGCGGAGGAGGACGCTGGACTCACCGCGCGTCCTGCTGATCACTTAGATTCCACCTACACCTGCCTAAACAACCCAGAAAACCATGAGAGGACTAGCAGAACAGAGTCTCCGGAGCTAAGTATAGACAAGAGGCCCACGGAAGAAGGTAGGAAGGCCAGAGAGGCGGTTGCGCGCTACACGGACTGGCGGGAGGGAGCCGGGGTGGAGGGGCGGCCCGCCGGCCAAGCAGAGCCCCCGAGTCTGGCTTCCAAAAGCGGAGGGGCCGGATGGAGTGTGTTCCGACAGCAAGCGGGACTTGACATCTGGAAGGTTATAAGCTAACAGCTCTGCTTGGAGAGCAGGAGGGCTGGAGGACAACGGGAGGGAGAGTTGTTGAGCCCCGGACAACAGAGCTCAGCTTAGCGGGGAACAAAGGCGCTCACCAGCGCCATCTCCCTTGCCCATCCCCCAGCCAAAATCCCAAAGGGAACCGGTTCCTGCCAGGGAACTTGCTTGCACCACGCAAACACCCATCGCTGTGCTTCTGCAGATCCCTCCTTCCAGCGGGTCTGACTCCCGCCCGGTGCCGCAGGGCCCCTCCAGAAGCAGGTCTACGAAGGGTAAGCGAGCTGAGCCTGTCCCTCCTGCCCCTGTACACCTTGCTGATCTGCCCCAGCTAATCCGCCAGATCCCCAGCACCACAAGCCTGGCAGTGTGCAAGTAGCCCAGATGGGCCAAGCCACCCCACAGTGAATCCCGCCCCTAGGAGAGGGGAAGAGAAGGCACACACCAGTCTGACTGTGGCCCCAGCGGTGGGCTGGGGGCAGATATCAGGTCTCACTGTGGCCCCGCCCACCAACGCAAGTTATTCAAGACAGCACAGGGGAAGTGCCCCGCAGTCCTGCACCACTCCAGGGACTATCCAAAATGACGAAATGGAAGAATTCCCCTCAAAAGAATCTCCAGGAAATAACAACAGCTAACGAACTGATCAAAAAGGATTTAAACAATATAACAGAAAGTGAATTTAGAATAATAGTCATAAAATTAATCACTGGGCTTGAAAACAGTGTAAAGGACAGCAGAGAATGTCTTGCTACAAAGATCAAGGGACTAAGGAACAGGCAGGAGGAGCTAAAAAATGCGATCAATGAACTGCAAAATAAAATGGATACAACTACGGCTCAGATTGAAGAGGCAGAGGAGAGAATAGGTGAACTAGAAGATAAAATTATGGAAAAAGAGGAAGCTAAGAAAAAGACAGATAAAAAAATCCAGGAGTATGAGGGGAAAATTAGAGAAGTGATGCACTGAAGAGAAATAATCTATGCATAATTGGTATTCCAGAGGAGGAAGAGAGAGGGAAAGGTGCTGAAGGTGTACTTGAAGGAATCATAGCTGAGAACCTCCCTGATCTGGGGAAGGAAAAAGACATTGAAATCCAAGAGGCACAGAGAACTCCCTTCAGACGTAACTTGAATCGATCTTCTGCACGACATATCATAGTGAAACTGGCAAAATACAATGATAAAGAGAAAATTCTGAAAGCAGTTAGAGATAAACAGGCTCTAACTTATAAAGGGAGACCTATAAGACTCGTGACCGATGTCTCTACTGAAACTTGGCAGGCCAGGAAGGAATGGCAGGAAATCATCAATGTGATGAACAGAAAAAAATATGCAGCCAAGAATCCTTTATCCAGCAAGTCTGTCATCCAGAATAGAAGGAGAGATAAAGGTCTTTCAAACAAACAAAAACTGAAGGAATTCACCAACACTAAACCAGCCCTACAAGAGATCCTAAGGGGGATCCTGTGAGACAAAGTACCAGAGACATCACCGCAAGCATGAAACCTACAGACATCACAATGACTCTAAACCCATATCTTTCTATAATAACACTGAACGTAAATGGACTAAATGCGCCAACCAAAAGACATAGGTATCAGAATGGATAAAAAAACAAGACCCATCTATTTGCTGCCTACAAGAGACTCATTTTAGACCTGAGGACACCTTCAGATTGAAAGTGAGGGGATGGAGAACTATTTATCATGCTACTGGAAGTCAAAAGAAAGCTGGAGCAGCCATACTTATGTCAGACGAACTAGACTTTAAATTAAAGGCTGTAACCAGAGATGAAGAAGGGCATTATATAATAATTACAGGGTCTATCCATCAGGAAGAGCTAACAATTATAAATGTCTATGCACCGAATACGGGAGCCCCCAAATATATAAAACAATTAATCACAAACATAAGCAACCTTATTGATAAGAATATGGTAATTGCAGGGGACTTTAACACTACACTTGCAGAAATGGACAGATCATCTAGACACACAGTCAATAAAGAAACAAGGGCCCTGAATGATACATTGGATCAGATGGACTTGACAGATATATTTAGAACTCTGCATCCCAAAGCAACAGAATATACTTTCTTCTTGAGTGCACATGGAATATTCTCCAAGGTAGATCACATACTGGGTCACAAAATAGCCCTTCATAAGTATACAAGATTTGAAATCATACCATGCATACTTTCAGACCACAATGCTATGAAGCTTGAAATCAACCACAGGAAAAAGTCTGGAAAACCTCCAAAAGCATGGAGGTTAAAGAACACCCTACTAAAGAATGAGTGGGTCAACCAGAAGAAATTGAAAAATATATGGAAACAAACGAAAATGAAAATACAACAATCCAAACGCTTTGGAAATGCAGCGAAGGCAGTCCTGAGAGGAAAATACACTGCAATCCAGGCCTATCTCAAGAAACCAGAAAAATCCCAAATACAAAATCTAACAGCACACCTAAAGGAAATAGAAGCACAATGGCAAGGACAGCCTAAACCCAGCAGAAGAAGAGAAATAATAAAGACCAGAGCAGAAATAAACAATATAGAATCTAAAAAAACTGTAGAGCAGATCAACGAAACCAAGAGTTGGTTTTTTGAAAAAATAAACAAAATTGATAAACCTCTAGCCAGGCTTCTCAAAAAGAAAAGGGAGATGACCCAAATAGATAAAATCATGAATGCAAATGGAATTATTACAACCAATCCCTCAGAGATACAAACAATTATCAGGGAATACTATGAAAAATTATATGGCAACAAACTGGACAACCTGGAAGAAATGGACAAATTCCTAAACACCCACACACTTCCAAAACTCAATCAGGGGGAAATAGAAAGCTTGAACAGACCCATAACCAGCAAAGAAATTGAATCAATTATCAAAAA